>NW_026589753.1:0-1423 GCF_907164565.1 Psammomys obesus | reverse complement strand
GTCTGGAAAGGTCATAAGAAAACAAATAATTAAATATCTACCTAAAAATACCTATAAAACATATGCAATTTAAGTAAAATTTTCCTTTAGGTTGATAACCTTCTCCATAAGATCCATAGTCCCTCTAACAAAAAAAAAAATGTGTCTTTCATGACATGTTCTTTTGATTTGTTTTTTCTCCATTCATTTATGTGTTCACTTTACACCTTGATCAAAGCAAATCTCCTCTCCTCACAGTCCCCACACATACTTACATTTCTCTCATATCTTTCCTTCCTCTTTACCTCACAGAAGGAGGAAGTCCCACATGGGTACTACCCTGGAATGTTCCACCCTGGAACATTAACCTGCTGCAGAACTAGACACATCCTCTTTTACTGAGGCCAGACATGGCATCCAAGTTAAAGAAGCAAGATCCAAAGACAAGCATCAGAGTCAGAGACAGCACTTGTTCCACTTGTTGGGGAAACCACACAAAGACAAACCTGTGCATCTGTTACATATGTGCAGGGGCCTAGGTCCAGTCCCTCCTTGCTCTTAGGATGGTGGTTCAGTCTCTGTGCACCTATTGCTCTCATTAGTTGACACTATAGATCTTCCTGTGGAGTCTTGTACCACTTTGGTTCCCTCAGTCATTCCCTCATTTCTTCCATAGGACATAGACATCAATGTTTGGTTGTGGGTCTCTGCATCTGTAAAGCTGCTCAGGGGAGTTATGCTAGGCTCCTTTCTACAAGCATAACAGACTATCATAAATAGTGTCAGGGATTGGTTCTCCCCCATGGGCTGGATCTCAAGTAGGCCCAGTCTTTAGTTGGCCATTATCTCAGTTTGTGCTAGGTGTTAGTCCTTGCACATCTTCTAGGAAGAAAATATTTTAGGTCAAAGATTTTGTGGGTAGGATTGTGTTCTTATCCCTCTACTGGAAGTCTTGCCTGGCTACAGAAGGTAGTCACTTGAGACTCCATATGCTAGGGTGACCCTATAAGCTTCCTGAACTCTCCCTATGCCAGACCTCTGGAACATCCCAGAGGTTTCTCTGTTTTCTTTTCTCTGACCCAGGCCTCTCTGCCCAGTTCTATTATCCTAATCCCCACGCATTTTCACTAACAATTTCCCTCTTCTACCCAGTTTTCTCACTCCATCTACATCCAGTCACTATTTTATTTCCCCTTCTGAGTGAAATTCAAGCACCTACCCTTAATACCTCCTTTTTACATAGCTTCTTTGGGTCCGGAGATTGTAGTATTACATCCTGTAATTTATGAGTAATAAACAAAAAACAGAATTGCTAAAATTATCCTGTATAATAAACAAACTTCTAGAAGTACAAACATCCCTGATTTCAAGCAATAGTAATAATAGTAACAGTAATTTCAGAGCAATAGTAATAAAAGCTGTGTGATATTCACATAGAAACAAA
>NW_026589752.1:250-3021 GCF_907164565.1 Psammomys obesus | reverse complement strand
AATAGTGACACTTTGACCTCTTCCTTTCCGATTTGTATCCCCTTGATCTCCTTTAGTTGTCTTATTGCTCTGGCTAGGACTTCAAGTACTATGTTGAAGAGGTATGGAGAGAGTGGGCAGCCTTGTCTTGTCCCTGATTTCAGTGGGATTGATTTAAGTTTCTCTCCATTGAGTTTGATGTTGGCTATAGGCTTGCTGTATATTGCCTTTACTATCTTTAGGTATGTGCCTTGTATCCCTGATCTCTCCAAGACTTTAAACATGAATGGGTGTTGGACTTTGTCAAATGCTTTTTCAGCATCTAAGGAGATGATCATGTGGTTTTTCTCCTTCATTTTGTTTATGTGGTGGATTACATTGATGGATTTCCGTATGTTGAACCACCCTTGCATTCCTGGGATGAAGCCTACTTGGTCATGGTGGATGATATCTTTGATGTGTTCTTGGATTCGGTTTGCAAGTATTTTATTGAGTATTTTTGCATCAATGTTCATAAGAGAGATAGGTCTGAAGTTCTCTTTTTTTGTTGGATCTTTGTGTGGTTTAGGTATCAAAGTGACTATGGCTTCATAGAATGAGTTTGGTAGTGTTCCTTCTGTTTCTATTTTATGGAATAGTTTGAGGAGAATTGGTGTTAGTACTTCTTTGAAGGTCTTGTAGAATTCTGCGCTGAAGCCATCTGGTCCAGGGCTTTTTTTGGAGGGGAGACTGTTAATGACTGCTTCAATTTCCTTGGGAGATATAGGGCTATTCAGTCTTTCTACCTGATCTTGACTTAATTTTGGTAGATGGAATCTGTCAAGAAAGTTATCCATTTCATTTAGATTTTCAAATTTTGTGCCATATAGGCTTTTGTAGTATGACCTAATAATCGTTTGGATTTCCTCAGTGTCTGTAGTTATGTCCCCATTTTCCTGTCTGATTTTGCTGATTTGTATGGTTTCTCTCTGCTTTTTAGTTAGTTTGGCTAACGGTTTGTCTATCTTGTTGATTTTCTCAAAGAACCAGCTTTTTGTTTCATTGATTCTTTGGATAATTTTATTTGTTTCTAATTGATTGATTTCTGCCCTTAGTTTGATTATTTCCAGCCGTCTGCTCCTCTTGGGTGTATCTGCTTCTTTTTTTTCTAGGTTTTTCAGTTGGGCCATTAAGTTGTTTGTATGTGATGTTACGGATTTCTTCTTGTAGGCACTTAGTGCTATAAATTTTCCTCTGAGCACTGCTTTCAATGTGTCCCATAAATTTGGGTATGTTGTGCCTTCATTTTCATTGAATTCTAGGAAGTCTTTAATTTCTTTCTTTATTTCTTCCTTGACCCAGCTGTCATTGAGTAGTAAGTTGTTCAGTTTCCATGTGCGTGTCGGCTTTTTGTTGTTTCTGTTGTTGTTGATGTCCAGCTTTAGTCCATGGTGGTCAGATAGTATACAAGGGATTATTTCAATCCTTTTGTATCTGTTGAGGCTTGCTTTGTGACCAACTATATGGTCTATTTTGGAGAAGGTTCCATGTGGTGCTGAAAAGAAGGTGTACTCTTTTGAGTTTGGGTGAAAAGATCTGTAGACATCTATTAGGTCCATTTGATTTAGGGATTCTGTGAGTGCTTTTATTTCCCTATTTGGTGTCTGTCTGGTTGATCTGTCCCTTGATGAGAGTGGGGTGTTGAAGTCTCCCACTATTAAGGTATTAGGATCAATGTATGATTTAAGCTTTAATATTGTTTCATTTACGAATGTAGGTGCTCTTGTATTTGGGGCATAGATATTCAAAATTGTGATGTCCTCTTGTTGGATTTTTCCTTTGATGAGAATATAGTGGCCCTCCTTATCTTTTTTGATTAACTTGGGTTGAAAGTCTATTTTATTAGATATTAGGATGGCTACTCCAGCTTGTTTTCTGGAACCATTTGCTTGAAAAACATTTTTCCAGCCCTTTACTCTGAGGTAGTGTTTATCTTTGTTGCATAGGTGTGTTTCTTGGATGCAACAGAATGTTGGGTCCTGTTTCCGTAACCATTCTGTTAGCCTGTGTCTTTTTATTGGTGAGTTGAGTCCATTAATATTGATAGATAATATTGACCAATGCATGTTAGTTCCTTGTGTAATGGAGTCGATGATCTTACCTTGTTTCATTGCTTGTTTTCTTTTCATTTTTGTTGGGATGTTATCTGTATGCCCTGTTTTCTTGGGTGAATTCGTTTTCGTTGGATTGGAGTTTTCCTTCTAGTATCTTCTGTAGGGTTGGTTTGCTGTATAGATATTGCGTAAATTTAGTTTTGTCATGGAATATTTTGTTTTCTCCATCTATGTTGATTGAAAGCTTTGCAGGGTATAGTAGTCTCGGTTGACATTTGTGATCTCTTAGAGTCTCCATGATGCTTGCCCAGGCCCTTCTGGCTTTCATAGTTTCTGATGAGAAGTAGGTGTGATTCTGATAGGTCTACCTTCATATGTTACTTGGCCTTTTTCCCTTGCTGCTTTTAATATCTTTTCTTTGTTCTGTAGATTTAGTGTTTTGACTATGATGTGACGTGATGTGTTTCTTTTCTGGTCTAGTCTATTTGGTGTTCTGTAGGCCTCTTGTATATTTATGGACATCTCTTTCTTTAAGTTGGGAAAATTTTCTTCTATGATTTTTTTGAAAATATTTTCTGGACCTTGGAGCCTGGAGTCTTCTTTTTCATCAATTCCTATTATTCTTAGATTTTGTCTTTTCATAGCATCCTTGATTTCTTGGATATTTTGTGATTGGAATTTTTCTGATTTTACTTTTTT
>NW_026589752.1:0-150 GCF_907164565.1 Psammomys obesus | reverse complement strand
ATTCTGATAGGTCTACCTTCATATGTTACTTGACTTTTTCCCTTTCTGCATTTAATATCTTTTATTTTTTCTGTAGATTTAGTGTTTTGACTATGATGTGACATGATGTGTTTCTTTTCTGGTCTAGTCTATTTGGTGTTCTGTAGGCCT
>NW_026589751.1:0-12957 GCF_907164565.1 Psammomys obesus | reverse complement strand
GACTCATACTCCAAACAAGGACCATGCATGGAGACAACCTAGAACCCCTGCACAGAGGTAGCTCATGGCAGCTCAGTGTCCAAGAGGGCCCCCAAGTAATAGGAACAGGGACTGTCTCTGACATGAACTGATGAGCTGGTTCTTTCATCACCTCCACCTGAAGGAAGACTATGAAGCCAGTCCAGATGAAGAATATGAAGCCAGTCTTGATGAGACTTGACAGACTAGGGTCAGATGGAAGGGGAGGAGGACTTCCCTTATCAGTGGACTGGGGAGGGGCACAGGTGAAGAAGAGGAAGGGAGGGTTGGAATGGGAGGGGATGGGATAATGGGCTACAGCTGGAACACAAAGTGAATAAACTCTTATTAATAAAAATAAAAGAAAATTTAAAAATATAATTCAAATTCAAAAGTGAATAAAAATTTATTGTAATGTGTATCAACTATGGACATTAACAGCATGTAAATGATATCAAATTATTAATAGTTTATTATAAATTCAAATTATGCTGGTAAAATCGTGTCTTGATTCCAGTAAACAGAGAATGATGCCATGGGACTCAGATCCTGGACTGTAGTCTTAAACTCTTATACAGTAGACATGCCCACATAAGTCACACATTTCATACACTCAGCGGGATGCATTAAACGTATACTTAGACCAAAGGGAGCCAGACCTGGGCAATTGATCCATGATGTGGGCACAGCCTTGTCTGAAAGGGGCTCTGTCACTTGCATCATTAAACTCAAACTTAAAACTTCTGTAATGCCTTTCTTTAAAATCACTTGTACGCCAAATAGACAAGGAATTGGTGAAATTAATCGGTCCTTATAACATCCACACACAGTTAGTTTGCAGAAATATATAGCCACTGAATTCACTTGTAGGTGAACATGGCATTAAAGAGAACTCAGGCATGAATTTAAATCCATTCTCTTGAAAAAAGGCAACATAGTTTTGTTTTGTTAGTTAAAAAAAATCCTTATCAGCATATATGAAAGTTATTTCTCAGTCTTCAGTTCACACAACATGATGATAACTGTCTAAGATGTGTCAGCCTTTTCCAAGTTCCAAACTCTACAGACCACAGATGTGAGACTAGACTTCTGTTCTTTTACTCAAATAAGAACCAGTGGGCACTCCACTCAAGGCCTCCCTGCCACACTGGCTTGTAATGTGAACTTCCCTACCACTAATTCTAATCCACTAATGATTAAAGGATTTTTGTATTTATATGACTGCTACAGTGGCTTTTCCTCCTGTTTCACCCAGACTATGCATTATGGTTGAACCGGGGCAAAGAAAGATCATTTAATTCCATGGGCTATGCAGAAATGCCTTCCTCTACACCCCAGCTTGTGATCTCCTAGCTGCTTACTGAGTATCTGCAGAGATGGCTGTTTTTTTTTTTAATATATATATATATATATTTTTACTTACTACAATTTATGGTTTTGTATCCAAAACCAATAATGCTCTTCCTCCATCCCTCATCTCCTCTGATGCCCCTTCCTCAGTCCACTGATAGGGTAGGACCTCCTCCCCTTCCATCTGATCCTAGCTTATCAGGTCTCATCAGGACTAGCTCTACTGTCTTCCTCTGTGGCCTGGTAGGGCTGCTCCCCTCTCAGGGGAGGTGATCATAGAGCCAGCTACTATGTTCATGTCAGAGACAGCCCTGGTTGCCTTACTAGTGCATCCCTTTTAGAGACTGAGCTGCCATGGGCTACATCTGTACAGAGGTTCCAAGTTATTTCTATGCTTGGTCCTTGGTTGGAGTATCAGTCTCAGAAAAGACTCCTAGGACAAAATTTTTTGGTTTTGTTGTTCTCCTTGTGGAGATCCAGATCCTTCCAGGTCTTTCTATCTCCCTCTTCTTTCATAAGATTCCCTGAGATGGGTGTTCTTATGATTGCATGTTTGTCCTTTTAGAGTCTCCTACTGTATTGACATATTTTAACTCTTGTCTCTAACATCTAAGTCCCCCCAAATACTTAAGACCTCTTATGTATGATAGTCTGTCCACCTTGTTTCATATGAATCCCCCCGAAGTCCTTTTCAAGAAAAAAAAATAACAAATACGCCAGTGTGAGGTGTGGGATACTCTTGCACAAGTTATTAAAGAGACTCTGGAGGCTCCCAAAACAATAGTGGCTATTGTCATTCCTCTTAGTTATCCCCCGAACTAGCTGACAACATCCTATTGCTTCAGTTGTTCTATACCATGGATGAACAAATAGGGAGATGAAGCTGAAAATGAGCTAGAAGCAGGTGAGCTACAGTAAGGCTGTGTAATCTGTGCACGCAGTCTGTGAGCTTGCTGTGAGCTACAGCAAGATGTGTGCTCTGGTGAACCATCTACTTTCTGACTAGATTTTAGGCTTGCTCCTCAGGGCCGAGGTGTGGGTAGAAGTCTGGAGTAGTGACCCTGGCTGGGTAGCTCAAAGGCCCTTAGAGGGAACATATACTATTATTGTGCTAAAGAGACACATTGACAAACTTCATTCTCAATGTGTTTATGTCCACAGATTAGTGCTGCTCTCAGCATTGTTCAGAAAAACCTTCTGGTCAGGAGGTGAAGAGTCAGTGCTGGTGAAGTGGTGAGCCCTACATCGGTAATCTATGCACAGCCTCTGGAGCTCAGAGAGCATAATGGAAAAGATGGAAGAAAGGATGTAAGAGCCAAATGATGGAGAGGTGTGTACCAAAAAGATATTGTCTAGTCAAGACTGAAGCTGTAGTCATGACACAAACCTGAGTTAGACTAAGCCTATTACCATGTCACTGAGGATGGGGAAGGAACCCTGAGTTCCCAGCACTCCTTGAGGGACTGCTGGCAATTACTGTTGGCTGAGGGAAGTGATACCATTTTCTTCAGTGCAGTAGCCTCTGATGAATTTCTCTTGCCTCTGATGTATTACTTGCAAACAATTCTAAACTCAATGAGTCACATTAAAAAAAAAAAAGACATGAAAGGTGCTTTGTATTGACCAACTGCTCTGGAGCACAAGGCCTGGCCTTGAAGTGTGGTTGATGTACCAAGCGACACTCTATTAGAGAAAACTGGTCTTCTCTTGATAACAGCAGGTATCGATTGTAAACAGTTTCGTGGATGGGGTGGGACTGTGTGTCCTCCTCCTCTTCCTTAAACGATGGTATTTTGTCTCCTTTGAACTTGAGCAGGTCTTGATTGTGCTTTCAATCTCAGTGAGTTCAAGTTTGTAGTTTGTCTGGGAAATAATGCTTCCCTGGGACATCTACCACTTCTGGTTCCTATAATCTTGCCCCTTAGTTTAATCTGGTTTAGTATTTTGTCTTACTGGCTTTAGATGTCTGTTTTGATTTTATTTTTGAGAGTGAAAGGAAGGAGTGTGAACCTGAGAGGTTAGGGAAGGAGGTAGGAGCTAGGAGGAGGTGGTCAACAGGAATGAATACAACCAAAACACATTGTATGAAAAAAATGAATAGTAAGAAACGTGCTCGTGTGACAAAAAAAGAAAAGAATTCAGTGGGAGAAAGGCGTGAAAGTTGATAATGGAGGGTAAAATGACTAAAGTCCATTATATGCATGCATAAAAGTATAAACTGAAGAAAGGAAAAAATGTAGAAAGCTCACATTTCCTTGTTGGATGGCTGGATAGTTACTGAGCATCAGCAGCAGACTTGAAAAGAAAACACCAAGTTTACTTTGGTTTGTCTGAGAAGTCCATCAAACATCATTGTAAAATATGCAGCTAGATAAAAAGAGCCTGTGTACCAGGCGACCTAGGCTAAACCATGGTCATAGAATTTTTACACTACTTATTCCATGTGAAGACTAGAATCACATGTGATCAAACACATATGGAAACTCAGACAAAAAGCTGAGCACAGAAGGCAAAAGGAAATGGAAAAGAAGATAGTATGTTTGTTTTGTTTTTTTCATTGATAGATAGAATATGAATGAGTGTGACTTTAGGTCATGTTCGTTTGAGAAGTGGGGAGAATCTGGAAGGAGATGCCGGTGAAAGAATGCAATCAAAATATGTGAAAAAATAAAATTATTTGCAGAGAGCCTCTGAAAGGCTCTGTCCTGTAGGGTATGGAGGCAGATGCTGAGAGTCATAGCCATACTCTGGGCAGAGTGTAGGGAATCATATGAAAGAAGTGGGAGAGAGTAAGACCTGGTAAGGACAGGAGCTCCACAAGGACAGCCACAGATCCAAAAAGTCTGGGCACAGGGGTCTTTTCTGAAACTGATACTGAAGCCAAGGACCACTTATGGAGATGACCTGAAACCCCTGCACATAGGTGGCCTATGGCAGTTCAGTATCCAAGTGGCTTCCATAGTAATAGGGACAGGGACTGTCTCTGACAGGAAATGAATGGCCTGCTCTTGGATCGCCTCCCCTGGAGTAGGGAGCAGCCTTGCCAGGCCACAGAAGACAATGCAGCCACTTCTAATGAGACCTGATAGACTAGGATCAGAGGGAAGGGGAGGAGGACCTCCCTTACCAGTGGAATAGGAGAGGGACATGGGTGGGGAAGAGGGAGGGTGGAATTGGGAGGGGAGAAGGGAAGGAGGTACAGGGGGATACAAAGTGAATAAACTGTAATTAATAAAAACAAAAATAAAAAATTATTTGAAAGAACTAAGGAAGAAAATACTAGGCCTTTGGAATTTTAATAAGAAGTCATTATTAAATGTCAAGACACAACATGAAAACGAAAGAGTACAACTGGGTTTCAAATATCAAAGACAATTAGCAATCTTTACTAGAATACTGTCAGCTATGTAGAAGAAACTAAAATCAACTTTTAGTTAAGGCATTCAATAGCATGTCATACAACAGACACACATAACACATGCACAGACATGCACTTACGCACACGCATGCACACATGCACTTTTCACATCTATCACTTGAAGAGAACCTATCCTGACCTCAGAATCCTCAAAGTGAAAATCAATATTATGCTATATTGTATGTAGCAGATCAACTGTTGGTTCTCTTTAAGTCAGTGAAACAAGGTTAAATGTTGCTACAAATAAATAAAGTTTCATGTTTCTCTGGTTTTTACTATCCTTAGGCTGACATTGTAAGATGCCGGTTACAGGTGGGTCTGGGAACCAGCTGTAACAATCAACCCAACGTGGACAAAATTCTAGTTGGGGTCTCTTAACTCAATTTCTAACCCTCTCAATTTCTCACACCCTTGGTCTACATGATGGGAAGATTTAACAATCTGTTTTTGGTTGTTGGTGGCTGCTTTATGGATTAAATGGTATAATAGATATGAAACATTTCTGTCTATAGGACAATAAACCTCAAATCCACAAGAGACAAAATTTAAAGGAAAACCACTAAGGAACTGTTCTGCATTCACTCAGCCGCAGTTTCCATGAAACTGACAATGTTGGTAATTTCTCAGTTTCAATGGATTGTGAGAGCTGATGAGTCAGTTGATAATAAACTGATCCCAGGGATCGGCTTTTCAGCCACTTCTCCATTCCACAGCTCTATGTGTGTATAAAAGAGATGCAAGTTTGAAGTGCCAGCCATCCACCACTTCTCAGAGAAGCATCAGAGAGAAGAAACTGAGTGGAGATTGTAAGGTAAGAGGGGTCTGAACTGTCACTGTGAGCTATGACTGTAGGACTCTTCTGGGAGATGGATATTATATATGCATGTTAATTTTTATAAACTACCAGAACTGAAACTATCATGGAACACTTGCTTGAATTTACAAACAGTAGTTTGACAATCATTGTGTGTATATCTGTTTGTAAAAACGTCTTTAAAACCATCATTTTCCGTTGAGAAGGATGTAATTTAAGAGTGACCATAAAGGAGTCTTTCCGTGGATGGGGCACTGATTCAGGGGAAGGGGAATAAGATCAGATTCATCATTTTGAACTGATTAGACCAAGTCAGCAAAGACTTCAGTTTTTCTGTGCAGTGAAGAATTACCACTTCTGAACTTGCCAGGAATAATGGTGCAAGCCTTTAGTGACACCACTTGGGAGGCAGAGGTAGGTGAATGGATCTCTGTGAGCCTGAGGCAACCTGATCTACCTGGTGAGTTCCATGACAGCCAGAGTTACATAGTGAGACGCTGTCTTGATAAAAGAAAAAGAATCACCACCTCATTAGTCGCCTCCTGATTCACCTTTAATGTGTCATGATTTATACCAGTCTAATATATCGTGTTGGTTTTAATATAAAATCATTTAAATTCTCTTTTCTAGTAATCTTTGAATAATTACTAGATGCATCTGATTCAATTAGGACATACAATTTTTCAACATAACAGTATACGGCTAAGGCTTGAGAAATAAAAAAAGTAGTAGGTAATTATATCAGGTAGTGATTAAAAAACATGGTCCAAGGTGTCAATGGCATGGTTTATCCCTCTGTTTAATGAGATTTTAAATGATCCGTGAAAACCAACCCACTGTATAAAATCCTCTACAGTTCTATTCTTTTCAAAGTTATATTCCCATTCTGTCCCTTCTATATGCTCTCGACAGTTTGTACCTTCTGTGTCTAGTGGATATCACATGTCACTTTACATTAAAGTCATGGTAATCTATCTCTAAATAAGCCTTACCTGAAAGAGCTCAACCTTTATTACATCCTGGAGCATGGCCAGCACCAGGCTTGAACAAGGAAGATGGAAGCACATTTGTGTATGTGTGTGTGGTAGTATGGGGGAATCACACTATATGTTTTCTATATTGAGAGTCTGCCATTATATGATGAACTTAACAAAACTTTTAAATTTCTGTATTAAAACTCATCAGTCTTCTTAAAACATATCATCAATTCAATTTGTAGATTCTAATTTAGATTTCCATTGATTTGATGAGAAACAAAGACAGAGTTCAAGATGTGGCAATGTTTATATATATATATATACTTTCTTTCCTCTCATAGGTACATAAGAAGGTTCAGTGAGTGGTAAAAATGAATGTCCATGATCTCAAAGTAACTCCCCAGTGATGTTAATGACATGGGAAATCCACATTTTCCTCTGTGTAAAACACTAAATCTTCTTCAGAAAAACTGTATCAATAATATTGTACTGATCAATAATATTCTACTCAAAAGGGTATATAAAATAGCATTTATAAATACATGAATAGTTATTTTTAAAGAACTGATATCATAAACTAATCAAATTGCAAATCACCCCTGCATTTACTTTAAAAGTGACCCACTAGTAAACTCACTGCAAATGGCTGGCTAAGTCTGGAGAGCTGTAACATACATACCCTGAACTGGGATTGCATCTTCTTCATTTCTGTTAATGTTCTTCCTTGTGATGTCTAGAATCTTCTGAGTAAGATGAAAGCCATCCTCCTGCTCTCCGCCATGCTGGCAATAGCTGCTTGTCTCCCGGTGAGTACTCACGTCTAATCTCTAAAGTGTTAATAAATTTATGTTATGATTCACGATTCTCCATGATGTTATTAATCTCTCTGCACAATTTAGGTTATAAATATACTTACAGCCTGACCTGTAGCATTATGTTTCAGAAAATGTCATATGCTCTTTGGTGCATGATTTGGTTCAAAGTAGTTTTTGTGCAGTAGCAAATGCAGCAAAATAAAAGAAAAATTCTAAGAAATGGGAGTACCACTGAGTGTTAGAGCACTTTCCTGAGAGCTGTCTCAGGTTAGTTTCTACTGCTCTGACAAACACTGAAACCAAAAGCAACTTGGGGAGGAAACAATAAACTTGCAAGTTGCAAGTTTATTGCAACTTGCAACTCTTGGATCCCACTCCATCACTAAGGGACATCAGAATAGGAAGGAACTTTGGGGGAGGGGCATAGCAGGAGATGAGGGAGGGAGGGTGGGATTGAGAGGGGATGAGGGAGGGGGCTACATCTGGGAAACAAAGTGAATAAACTGTAATTAATAAAAAATAAATTAATTTTAAAGAAGAAGGGAACAGAAGGCTGGAACTGGAGCTGAGGCCACGAAGAGTGGTGCTTTCTGAATTGCTCCTTGTGGCTTATTCACTGTGCTTTCTCATACAACTTAGAACCACCTGATCAGGGGTGGTACTGCTCAAAGTAGTCAGGACCCTTCCCCATCAGTAATTAATCAAGAAAATGCTCTATAAACTTGCCCATCAGAAATCTAATGGAGATGATTTCTCAGCTGAGGTTCCTCTTCCCAGATAACCCTACCTTGTGTCAAGATGACAAAAACCAACCTATACACTAACTATGAGAAGCCTAAGGGTTGATGGTTCATTGTCAGCACTGGGGAAAAAAGAAGAACAAAATTTACCAATTATCTCTACATCAACTCTATAAGCAGCCAAATCCTATATTTTAATGGATAGCTCAAAACAGCATTTAGACAATTGTTGAATTATTTCTCATGTGTATATGTACATATTTCTCATGTGTTTTCATACATCACAAGCTAATTTCACCTTTTGATATTTAGATGCCTCATGACCAGGAACGAGAAAAACGAAGTGTAAGTTGCTTTCCATCTTTACATGTCAGCTTTCTGCATGAGAGCACCACAACGGTGGTTAGAGGCATTTGGTTATTGAAACTCTCAGCCTCTGCAGAAATTGTAAAGGATCTTTGGGGCATTAATATTAGACAGAGGTATAGAGTTTGATTTTTGGAGGAATGCCTGAATTTAGTATAGAGTAATTGATTAATATCTGCCTATAGAGAGAAATACCTTTTCACCTCATGTAACAATGACATTCAGAATTCAGTTTGAATCACTGTGTGACAAAGGGCACAGCCTAGTTACTTAAAACTTCCCACAAGACTTCACCTCTTAAAGGCACCATCTTCCAATAGCATTGAGTTAAGGACATTCTGGGAACATTTGACATCCCATTCTACATAGTAGTAGGCCAGCCTTGATGGCCAAAGAGGGAAAATTCAGTAAAACATTGTTTACTATGAATGGACAAGCAAAAACATTCAAGAAGACTAAGGTGATGGAGTAAAGAACTGACAGCCATACATGCAGAAAAGCCGGGAGGGGGAAGGCCACGTGCTCTGATGGGGATACACCAACAGCACCTAGAAACTCTGCCCTCTATCACCTACAGCAAGAACAAGAGGAGATGGTTAGCTCATGCCAGCAGGGGGTTTCTGAATGGAAGGAGTGTTAGGTTGTTGTCATTTGGGAGGAGAAAGCTGTCATTGATGCTTTCTGCACACACTGGTTGTAGGTAACTGTAAACATTTCTTCTGTGGGCTAAGGGAAGGCTGAACCATTCTTCTGAGCATGACCCTGATCTGCCATTCCCATGGGCCTGAGACACTGGGATCCTTGACATGGCCATGCATAAGTCAATAACATAAGACCTCATCTGCTTAGTACAAAATTAACAGATAGACACAGAATGAGAAAAAGATACAACAAGAGAGATGACTTTCAACATTGGTTAGGTTAATGGTCATATGAATCAAACATTTATATTATGGCACCTTCACCTCTCAGCATTGGCTTAGAGCTATAGAAGGCTTTATTAGAATGGCTTACTTTGACTATAGTTATCTCTGATTTTCTAAACTGAAAAAGTCAAGTCCCTGTTACTTCTACAAATAAAAACTGACCTTAATTTTAAGCTTTCTCCTTAAGAAGAAAAACCCACATGAAAGAGAACTGTAACAAGCAATGTTTTCTTTTTTTAACAGGCCAGTGACAGTGACGAATCATTTCCACGGATTTATTTCCCTCCATACCGGAATCCGTTTGGCATATACCCACCAATCCGAAATCCATTCTATCCATGGTATATTTATTATCCTTTTCCCCAGCCATTCTTTTCCTCTGCAGCTGCATCTCCTTATACACAGAATGAGAGAAAAGTCAGAGAGTGATTTAAGATGAAACAAGTGGTGAGTACAAATAATACAATCACTTTGACTGCTCTGTTTCCTACTTGTGGGTTTGAATGTATCAGTCACTCCATGATTGTTCCCAGCTGTTAGGATCCCATATGTTTCAGTACTTTTCTCTGGTAGATATTGTTGGTATCAATGGTGGAGCTATGTACTATGTCCTCTTAAGATCCAATAACATAACAGTTTAAAGTCCTTACCTGTTATGACACAATAAATCAAGCCTTTTCTATTTTTGTTTCAACATTTTCTACTAATAGAAACAATTTTTTTATACTTAAGACTGAATAACAGGATTAAGAGAAACAAAATTTTAATATAAAGTTCATATTGGATGAACTCCTGAATCTATACCCTAAAGTAAAGTTCATCCTAGTCCTTTAAAAAGTAACATAAGCTATTTAGTGCTAAAAAGCAAAGACAATCTTGTAAGTATAACATTCAAAAAAGCTACAACCCTATGTTTCACTTAAAATAGATATACTGTCATTAAAACTTTCCAGAATCAAGATGGAGAGTCTCCAAGTCCTTGATGGAGAAGGAAGTATAGGCTTATATTGTAGACTAAATATAGACCTGTAAGATTATTTAAAAAAAAAAACTCACTGCAATGCATGTACACAACCATAGCATGTAATACATATGTACACACACACGGAAAGGCTCTGATACTTTCCTGCTCTGACTCAGTATTCATGTGTTGAGTGTTTTTCTACTCTTGAACTACACACGATTCTATGGCAACGTATAAGACAACAATGAAAAATACGTGGACATACATGTATATGCAGGTGTGTCTTATAAGTTTCCTAGAGAATGACCCATTTGGATTAATAATTACATGCCTGCCATTTGTTTCAGGTTACCTTGAAATCGAATGTGAGACACTTTGTTGAAGGATCAATGTTCCTGTTCAGAGAAAAATAAATAAATAAATGAATAAATAAATAAATAAATAAATAAATAAATGAATGCAAATGAAGTAGCATGTGCTCTGGTCTCCTTGGTAGTCTTTTCACTAAACATGAATGGGGAGGTCCTGGCGTTTTAGCAATTTTACACTACTATTTATATTTTCATCTTTAACTGTAATACTTTATTATTTTTGAGGACTTTATGTGTGCATACCGTGTATCTCGATGATATTCATCCTCCTGTCACTCCCCCTCACTTCACCCAGATCCACATCTTCCCACTTGTGTCCTCTACATTGTTTTTCATCACCCACCCGTTCCAACTTGTGCTGCCCATAAACTCATGGGTCTATATGTCCATCCACCTGAGCCACATCCTTAGAAAACAGCAGCTCTCCTCCCAGAAGACATCATCTGTGCTAGGTTCTAGGCTAGGGATGAAGGCTTGCGATCCCCCCTCACTTCTCCACAATGCTGAATGGCTCCCTCTCTTATGAGGAGGAACATGTGTTCCACAGTGCTGTCATGTTAAGGAGAATCTGTATTCTGGTTTTTCTCAACCTCTTAAAATCTTTCTCTCCGCTCTCCCACTATAGTCCCTGAGGCTTGGGTAACATTCATGCCCCATTTTTGGCTGAGAACTCTACTGACACTTATCCTGTGAATTTTGATTAGTTTTGAGTTTCTGTGTGAACCACCACCCATAACCCAGAGAAACTTCTCCTGTGAGGTGTGAGACCTGCAGTAGCATATGAGTTAAAGAGATATGAATTGACAAAGCAGTTTAATAATCAGCCCACTTGTCAAAATCATATATTTATTACAATAAAGGTGAAACATAAATTTTAATATATTTTAATATATGTGTGTGTGTGTTATGTACCTAGACATGTTTTTGGCCAGATACACATGTACATACATAGAAGACAGATTTCATCCTCAAATGCTGTTTCTTAAGGTGCACTAAACTTTATTTTTTTAAGAGATGATTTCTCCTTGACCTTGTGCTTGCTAATTAAGTTAGGATGAACATCCAGCAAGCCCCATGGATCTGTGTGTCTGTGCCTTCCCAACACGAGATTAGAAGCTTGTGCCACCATACCTGTTCTTGTTATTGTTATTTTAGCTTAGTTCTGGGTACCAAACTCAACGTCCATATGCTTACATATTATCTTAGCTACTTTTCTATTGTTGTGAAGAGACACCAATACCAAGACAACTTATGAGAGAAAGTATTTAACTGGGGGCTTGCTTCTAATTTCAGGGCATGTGTCAGGGAGCAGAGCAGCACACAGGCAGGTATGGTGCTGGAGATGTGGCTGAGAGTTTGCATCTGAGTCAGCACAAGGCTGAAAGAGAGCAAGCCAGGTGGGAATGGGACAGGCTTTTGAACCTCAAAGCCTGTCTTCATTGATGCACCTCCTCCTACAAGTCCATACTTCCTGGTCTTTTCCAAACAGCTATCCCAAATGCAGAACAAGCACTCAAACAAATGAGCTGATGGGGCTCATTCTCATTCAGAACACAACACACGGAGAGCACTTTACTCACTAAGCTCTCTACCAGCCTTTACTGCACACCACTTCTTTGTTAACACACTTTAGAGTGAACATGAAGAATAGAGGTGAATGAGTCACCTGGATATACTGGATGAAAGTGTTCACAGGCTTGTGTTGTATAAATGAGTTGATAGTCTCCAAAAGACAAAGTTTACTTACTTTGATTAAAATATTTGAACAACTGAGTCTGTATCCTATATACTGAAGAAGAATAAGCTCAATTCATTGGTAGTGTACATAAGCTAAAGAATACATTGTCTCTAAACTTCAGAAGCCTGTTACAGTAAATATCCATAAATACCATTGACATCATTCTTAAAAGCTACAAGAGCTTTCAAATCACCACCACATTAAATATTCCCAAAGCTTTTTCTCATTTGGAGAACCCAAGGTTTATAGAAATCCGGTGGATTTTAGATGCTCATAGGTCTAGAACACAGCAGAAATGCAAAGCCATACCTACTGGACTCCTCTGCTTTCCTTTCACTCGCACTGACCCTAAAATATATTCTGAGTCAGGATCTAGTTAAATCTATTTCTTTTTCCTTTATTTCAGGGAGAAAAATCATTCTGGCTTTTAAGGTGACTAGTAGCTGTTAATGTGTCAGGT
>NW_026589750.1:0-12128 GCF_907164565.1 Psammomys obesus | reverse complement strand
CTATTCAGTCTTTCTACCTGATCTTGACTTAATTTTGGTAGATGGAATCTGTCAAGAAAGTTATCCATTTCATTTAGATTTTCAAATTTTGTGCCATATAGGCTTTTGTAGTATGACCTAATAATCGTTTGGATTTCCTCAGTGTCTGTAGTTATGTCCCCATTTTCCTTTCTGATTTTGCTGATTTGTATGGTTTCTCTCTGCTTTTTAGTTAGTTTGGCTAAGGGTTTGTCTATCTTGTTGATTTTCTCAAAGAACCAGCTTTTTGTTTCATTGATTCTTTGGATAATTTTATTTGTTTCTAATTGATTTATTTCTGCCCTTAGTTTGATTATTTCCAGCCGTCTGCTCCTCTTGGGTGTATCTGCTTCTTTTTTTTCTAGGTTTTTCAGTTGGGCCATTAAGTTGTTTGTATGTGATGTTACAGATTTCTTCTTGTAGGCACTTAGTGCTGTAAATTTTCCTCTGAGCACTGCTTTCAATGTGTCCCATAAATTTGGGTATGTTATGCCTTCATTTTCATTGAATTCTAGAAAGTCTTTAATTTCTTTCTTTATTTCTTCCTTGACCCAGCTGTCATTGAGTAGTAAGTTGTTCAGTTTCCATGTGCGTGTCAGCTTTTTGTTGTTTCTGTTGTTGTTGATGTCCAGCTTTAGTCCATGGTGGTCAGATAGTATACAAGGGATTATTTCAATCCTTTTGTATCTGTTGAGGCTTGCTTTGTGACCAACTATATGGTCTATTTTGGAGAAGGTTCCATGTGGTGCTGAAAAGAAGGTGTACTCTTTTGAGTTTGGGTGAAAAGATCTGTAGACATCTATTAGGTCCATTTGATTTAGGGATTCTGTGAGTGCTTTTATTTCCCTATTTGGTGTCTGTCTGGTTGATCTGTCCCTTGATGAGAGTGGGGTGTTGAAGTCTCCCACTATTAAGGTATTAGGATCAATGTATGATTTAAGCTTTAATATTGTTTCATTTACGAATGTAGGTGCTCTTGTATTTGGGGCATAGATATTCAAAATTGTGATGTCCTCTTGTTGGATTTTTCCTTTGATGAGAATATAGTGGCCCTCCTTATCCTTTTTGATTAACTTGGGTTGAAAGTCTATTTTATTAGATATTAGGATGGCTACTCCAGCTTGTTTTCTGGAACCATTTGCTTGAAAAACATTTTTCCAGCCCTTTACTCTGAGGTAGTGTTTATCTTTGTTGCATAGGTGTGTTTCTTGGATGCAACAGAATGTTGGGTCCTGTTTCCGTAACCATTCTGTTAGCCTGTGTCTTTTTATTGGTGAGTTGAGTCCATTAATATTGATAGATAATATTGACCAATGCATGTTAGTTCCTTTTGTAATGGAGTCGATGATCTTACCTTGTTTCATTGCTTGTTTTCTTTTCATTTTTGTTGGGATATTATCTGTATGCCCTGTTTTCTTGGGTGAATTCGTTTTTCGTTGGATTGGAGTTTTCCTTCTAGTATCTTCTGTAGGGTTGGTTTGCTGTATAGATATTGTGTAAATTTAGTTTTGTCATGGAATATTTTGTTTTCTCCATCTATGTTGATTGAAAGCTTTGCAGGGTATAGTAGTCTGGGTTGACATTTGTGATCTCTTAGAGTCTCCATGATGCTTGCCCAGGCCCTTCTGGCTTTCATAGTTTCTGATGAGAAGTCTGGTCTGATTCTGATAGGTCTACCTTCATATGTTACTTGGCCTTTTTCCCTTGCTGCTTTTAATATCTTTTCTTTGTTCTGTAGATTTAGTGTTTTGACTATGATGTGACGTGATGTGTTTCTTTTCTGGTCTAGTCTATTTGGTGTTCTGTAGGCCTCTTGTATATTTATGGACATCTCTTTCTTTAAGTTGGGAAAATTTTCTTCTATGATTTTTTTGAAAATATTTTCTGGACCTTGGAGCCTGGAGTCTTCTTTTTCATCATTTCCTATTATTCTTAGATTTTGTCTTTTCATAGCATCCTTGATTTCTTGGATATTTTGTGATTGGAACTTTTCTGATTTTACTTTTTCTTTGAGAGAAGTATCAATTTCTGCAAGTGTGTCTTCAGCTCCAGAGATTCTCTCTTCCATCTCTTGTATTCTGTTGGTGATGCTTACTTTTGTGGTTCCTGATCTTTTCTCCAAGTTCTCCAGCTCAAGAGTTTTCTCATTTTGTGTTTTCTTTATTGATTCTAATTCTGTTTTCATGCCTTGCACCATTTCTTTTATGTGTTTGAATTTGGATTCCTGTCTCTCTACGATCGACTCTATTTCTTTGTTCATTTCCTTTTTGTATGCCACTAATTTTTTCTCTACTTGTGCCTCTATTTGTTTGGCTATGTTTGCCTGTGTTTCTTTAAGGGTTTTGTCTATTTCTTCTTTCTTTATCTCGAATTGACTGGCCAACTCTTTGAAAGATTTGTTCATTTCCTCCTTATGAGCCTCAAATAATTGAGCAAGCATGGCTTTAAGGTCATTTTCCTGTGCTTCTGATGAATTGGAGTATCCATCGATTTTGGGGTTTGCTGGTGAAGTCATGATGTCCTGATTTATGTTGGAAGTGTTCTTTCGCCTACCCCTGGCCATTGGCTTATCTGAGACCTTC
Source organism: Psammomys obesus (assembly GCF_907164565.1). Classification (NCBI taxonomy): domain Eukaryota; kingdom Metazoa; phylum Chordata; class Mammalia; order Rodentia; family Muridae; genus Psammomys; species Psammomys obesus. The sequence goes on along the minus strand of NW_026589750.1, from coordinate 9,528 downwards.
CCTGTTTGTTTTTGGATTCTGCCGATCAGACTGGTACTGTCTCTCTCTCGAGTCTGGAGAATTCTTCAGGAAGTTGAGAGAGGCCCCGTGTCCTTAGCGTGTGCTGAGGACTAGCTGTACCTGTGGGAGGAAAGTACGCAGGTGCAAACAGAGGCAAATGCAAGTGTGCGTGCGTGTGTATATGTGTGTGTGTGTGTAAGTGGGTGTGGGCGTGTGTCTCAAGGGACAGAGTGATGGCTAATGTTGAACCCTTAAGTGTGTGGGAGGGGCTCTGCAATGTATATGTTGCAGGCGCTAGTGATGATCGCAGCGCAATTTCTGGCATTAACTGCCTTAACTCCTCAATTAGACCCACAGAGCAGGAACTTCAATGTTCCAAGTGCCCCTCTGTTTCCCAAAGTGGGTATATGGGTGGGAGGGGGTTCGATGCCTGGCTTCTGTTTTAGAAGGACCCAGGATCAGTGGAGCTGCAGATTCTCAAGGGTTCACTCACTCACAGGCAGGTCACTTGGCAGAGATCGGGGTATCTGGGCTCTCTGCTCTCTGGTTTGGCCCTGCTTCTTTGATGTGCTCCGCCAGTTCCGTGCTGTTGTCACTGCCAGGTTATAAGGTCTTGCTGCAGCTGGAGATTTCAGGGTGGTCACGTCAGTAGGAATCGGGGTAACCAGCCTTTCTGTTCTCTGGTTTGGCCCTGGTTAGTCTTAAACTGGAGGGCTGATGTGCCCCGCCAGCTCAGTGCTGCTCCACTGCCAGGTTAGAAAGTCCCGCTGTAACTGGAGACTGGGTTGCTAGTCCAGATGCTTTCTGGGAAGTCCTGGTGTCTCTTCACTGTGCTCTCCAAGCTTCAGAGGCCCAGCGCCTGGTGTGTCTAGCTTGTATGGCGTTTCTGTCTGGTTTTGGTGAGTATATAGCGTATTCTCTGTCACTGTGGGATTGGGCGGGCCGTACAGTCAGTGACGGCGCTCCTGCGGAGCTAGTATGGCGTCTAGCAGACTCGGGCCCTGGGAGGATGGTGCAGCCACCGCGCGAATCTGGGGCTCCAAGACACAGTACTGCTGGCCTTTGCTGATAAAGGGCTTGGGGCTCCGCCTCAGTGGCTGCAGGCCCCAGGCAGTTAGGTCTGTGCTGAGAAAGGCGAGTCCCCTGTGCTGAGGAGGAGGGAGGTCTGGGGGAGGGGAGTGCCAAGAGATCAAAGGATCGTTTCTCACCTTCCCCAAACAAGTCCCTGGGTGACCGGAGACCAAGGTTTTCACCTCCTGTGATGTTCCCTGTTGTTTAGAAAGTCTCTCCGTTGTTTCCCTGGCTTCAGAAGTTCTTCCACTCATCAACTCAGAACTTTATCTCTTCCACAGCTCGGAAACTGTGTGTGGTAGTCCAGTAAATCTCATTTCAATATATATTCATTTTATGATTTTCTTTCAAAGAGAACCCTGAGCTTTTTATTTTATTTTAATTTTATTTTATTTCGAGGTCTGATATTGCAACACCAACTTATATTTTATCCTCTGAAATTCTCCTTTGCTATGCAGTCATTTAAATATAGCTAAAAAACAAGGTCAAAAATGAATATCAAGACAAAGAAATAAACTTTAACCATCCTGGATGTGTGTTTTGGTTAGTTTCTGTACTAACTGAGATTTAAGGTGTCAGTTATCTTTCAATAGATGAAGTTCAGATGTCAGCCTTTTTCTTTTTTTTTTTTCCTTTTAGCCTTGTAACCCTTTCTTTTCTTTTCTTTTTTTTGATGATATTATAATTTTTTATTATACTTTATTCACTTTTTATCCTCCCTGTACCTCCTGCCCTCCTCCCCTCTCAATCCCACCCTTCCTCTTCCCCACTTGTGTCCCTCTCCCAGTCCACTGAAAAGGGTGATTCTCCTCCTCTTCCCTCTGATCCTAGTCTATCAGGTCTCATGAGGAGTGGCTGTACTGTCTTCTTCTGTGGCCTGGTAAGACTGTTTCCCCCTCAGGGGTAGGTGATCAAAGAGCAGGCCAATCAGTTCCTGTCAGAGACAGTCCCTGTCCCCATTACTATGGAGGCCACTTGGATACTGAACTGCCATAGTCTACCTCTGTGCAGGGGTTCCAGGCCATCTCCACGAGTGGTCCTTGGCTGGAGTATCGGTTTTAGAAAAGAGCCCTGTGCCCAGACTTTTTGGATCTGTTGCTCTCCTTGTGAGCTCCTGTCCTCTCCAGGTCTTACTATCTCCCACTTTTTTCATAGGATTCCCTGTACTCTGCCTAAAGTTTGGCTATGAGTCTCAGCATCTGTCTCAATACCCTGCAGAGTAGAGCCTTTCAGAGGCCCTCTGTGGATCAACCTTTTTCTTAGTGGATTTTCAAACATAGGACAAAGATTGACCTGCCCTAATTGCTCTATAGATACAAATTAGCTAAGTACAGAAATCCCATTTTGGCATAGACCCTGAGAAAGTTTTACATTTGCAAGCCATAGGGAGTTTAGGAAACTGAACTAAACTCACTCTGGGACCCAGTCTGAGGCAGACCAGTGCAGGTCTTGTGCATGCTGCTACAGTCTCTGAGTTCATATGTCCATAGATCATGGTTATTTAAAGGGCCTTGTTTTCTTGGTTTATCCTTTCCCTCTGACTTTCAAACTTTCTAGTTCCCCTTCCCCAGAGTTCTCTGGGCTCTGAGGGGAAGGATTTAATGGAGACCTTCTCTTTAAGGCTACTCCAAGTTCCCTCACCCTTTGCATTATGTCTGTCTGTGGGTCTCTGTATTCACTCCCACCAGTCACAGAAAAAAGCTTCTTTGATAAGGGTTGAGTTGGAGTGGCCTGTTTAAATATATTTATTATAAAAATCATTGCATGCTGTCTGAATTTTGTTACATTTGAATGATGTTATATATTAATGAGAAACTAACTTAATTTTGTAGTATATACAAAGTTAGTATGTATGGTCACTAAATTTTGTCATATTGAAAAACGTTGAGTGGAAAATTTAAAAACAAATCACATTGAGTTAAAACTGCATTAATCCCCGGATCTTATAAAGACATGAAAGAAATACTGGGAATCAATGGCTTCTGAGCGAAGAAGAAAGTTTTCTCCAAGAACAAATCCTGTGATGGGTTACCCAGCAGTGGTCAGCCCAAAGTGAATGCAAATATAAGCAGTACTAAATTGATCCAAAGGATGTGTTCTTTTGCTTAGCTAGTTTAATTTTGGTTTGATTGTGTGTATGCATGTCCATGTGTAATAGTAACAATTAAAGAAAAGGACGTGAACCTGAAAGGGGTTTGAGGGCCACTGGCAGAGCTTGTGGAGAAGGAGAGATGGTTAGGATGCAAATATCATACAAATGTATGAAATTATCAAAATATTACAAAAACAAATATGAGTAACAGAGTTAAACTTTCTCCAGTGGTGGAAAAGGGTAGAAAATGATTTTATTTAACATCTGTACAATAAATTAATGCTATAATTTCTAGTAATTTTCATATAATTTTATAAGTGAGTATGGTGAAGCACTGCTACATAAATTTTGCCTATTTGATTTTATGTCAAGTATTGGTTTTCATTTCACACTTAAAGAGTAAAATTCCCAAAGGGGGAAAAAAAAACATCATTTTATAGTTCTATCACAGGAGCAGACATAATATCTATGAAATAATCACAGAATGATTACTTTAGTAATAATCTCATTAAACTTAATGGTGAAAATTAGCCAACTTATTGATAACATGATTTTTATATGTCAAAATATTTATGTGATCTTTTTTCAAAAAGTAGAAACACATTAACATAGTAACACTACATATTTAAAAAAATATTGAAGCCAATTTAAATATAGGGTTCCATCGAGAAGAAGAAACATGATGAATAAACCTATTAGATGAGAAAGGGTGTGGAGTCACAGTTTCTGGGTTATTAGAAGCTCTGTGGATCCTGTCTCATCTGAAGTGACTGATGTAGGTGCCATAGCTCCCTGCTGATGGCTTAGCTCTTCTGACAGCAGTGATTAAATATCATCTGTAAGTTTTCTTTCATTTTATCAAAATGAATCATTATTTTTCAATTAAGTGAAAGATTTATTTGTCACAAATGTTCATAGAGCTCTTCTCAAATTGTACAGTGACATTAGAGTTTTTTTTCAAAGACAAGTTTCAGAAGATAGATTAAAAGTCTCATGTGAAATATCAAAAAAGAGAGAAAATCTTTATTCCTATCTCATTTAATAATAAGAAAAAAATATATGCAGACATCCTCTGGCCAGACTGTGTTTCAGAAAAAAGTATTATATGGTGTACCAGTGTAACATTTTCTAATGAGCCCTTAATTTTTATCTATCTATCTATCTATCTATCTATCTATCTATCTATCTATCCATCTAGTTATCTATCTATTTATCTATCTATCTATCTATCTATCTATCTATCTATCCATCTATCTAGTTATCTATCTATCCATCTATCTAGTTATCTATCTATTTATCTATCTATCTATCTATCTATCTATCTATCTATCTATCTATCTTTCTATGTTGTTTCTATGAATATATCTATCTCCCTATCTGCCATCAATGTACCTATGTCTCTATCTATCTATTTATCTATTTTTAGAGACAGGGTCTCACTCTGTAGTCCTAGTCATTCCAAAACGTGCTATGTAATTTACTCTAGTCTCAAAATCGAAGAGATCTTCCTGCCCTGATTCCTGGGTACTAGGATTGAAAACATCGGCTTCCACTCTCAGCCTGTGCGCATTTTTGTTGTGCATTTTTTTAAGTTTTATTTATTTTTTTTTAATTTTTTTTTATTTTATTTTTCTTTTTAGTTACATTTTGTTAACTCTGTGTCCCAGCTGTATCCCGCTCCCTCATTCCCTCCCCAACCCCACACTCCCTCCCTGGTCTCCTCCCTGCCCCTTTCCAAGTCCCCTGATAGGGGAGGACCTCCTCCCCTTTCATCTGACCCTGTTTTATCAGGTATCTTCAGGGCTGGCTGCAAAGTCCTCCTCTGTGGCCTAACAGACTGCTCCTCCCCTGGGGTGGGGGTCAAACAGCCTGCCCTTGAGATCCTATTAGAAATAGTCCGTGTTCCCCTTTGGAAAACTACTTGGTTACTGAGCTACCACAGGCCACATCCGAGCAGAAGTTCTAGGTTATATCCATAGATGGTCCTTGGTTGAGTGTCAGTCTCAGAAAAGACCCTGTGCCCAGATATATTTGGTCCTTGTGGAGCTCCTATCCTTTCCATATCATACTAACTTCCCTTCTTTCATATGATTCCCTGCACTCTGCCGAGGGTTTGGTTATGAGTCTTAGTGTCTGCTTTGAAACACTGCTAGGTAGAGTCTTTCAGATGCCTTTTGTGATAGACTCCTGTCATAAGTTCAATGCACATCCCATTTGTCTTTCTAAATGAGGATTAATCACCTTCGCCTGTGTCCACTTTCTTGATTATCTTCTTTAGGTGTGTAGATTTCATTATGTTTATCATGTCTTGTAGGTCTATATAAGCGAGTATATACCAAGTTTGTCTTTCTCCTTCTGGGATACTTCACTCAGAATGATCTTTTCTAGATCCCACCACTTGCCTGCAAATTTCATGATTTCTTCCTTTTTGATTGCTGAGTAGTATTCCATTGTGTAAAAATACCACAGTTTCTGTATCCATTCCTCCGTTGATGGACATCTGGGTTGTTTCCAAGTTCTGGCTATTACAAATAAAGCTGCTACAAACATGGTTGAACAAATGTCCTTGTTGTGTACTTGAGCAAATTTTGGGTATATACCTAGGAGTGGTATAGCTGGGTCTTGAGGTAGCACTACTCCTAGTTGTCTGAGAAAGCGCCAGATTGACTTCCAGAGTGGTTGAACCAGTTTACATTCCCACCAGCAATGGAGGAGGGTTCCCTTTTCTCCACAACCTCTCCAGCATGTGCTATCACTTGAGTTTTTCATCTTGGCCATTCTGATGGGTGTAAGGTGATATCTCAGGGTTGTTTTGATTTGCATTTCCCTAATGGCTAATGAGGTTGAGCATTTCTTTAAGTGTTTCTCTGCCATTCGATGTTCCTCTTTCGAGAATTCTCTGTTTAGCTCTGTTCCCCATTTTTTAATTGGATTATTTGGGTTGTTGCTTTTCTGCTTCTTTAGTTCTTTATATATACTGGATATTAGCCCTCTGTCAGATAAAGGGTTGGTGAAGATTCTTTCCCAATCTGTAGGCTGTCTATTTGTTTTGATGACAGTGTCTTTTGCTTTACAGAAGCTTTTCAGTTTCATGAGGTCCCATTTATTGATTGTTGCTCTTAGAGCCTGTGCTGTTGGTGTTCTGTTCAGGAAGTTGTCTCCTGTGCCAATGAGTTCTAGGCTGTTTCCCACTTTTTTCCAACTGATTTAGAGTATCTGGTTTTATGTTGAGGTCCTTGATCCACTTGGACTTTAGTTTTGTGCAGGGTGATAAATATGGATCTATTTTCATTTTTCTGCATGTAGACATCCAGTTGGTCCAGCACCATTTGTTGAAGATGCTGTCTTTTTTCCATTGAATGGATTTGGCTTCTTTGTCAAATATTGAGTATTCATAGGTGTGTGGGTTTATTTCTGGGTCTTCTATGCGATTCCATTGATCCTCCTTTCTGTTTCTATGCCAATACCATGCAGTTTTTATTACTGTTGCCCTGTAGAACAGCTTGAGATCGGGAATGGAGATACCTCCAGATGATCTGTTGTTGTACAGGATTGTTTTGGAGATTCTGGGTTTTTTGTTTCTCCATATGAAGCTGAGAATCTTTTTTTCAAGGTCTGTAAAGAATTGAGTTGATATTTTGATGGGAATTGCTTTGAATCTGTAGATTGCTTTTGGCAGGATAGCCATTTTCACAATGTTAATCCTAACAATCCATGAGCACGGGAGATCTTGCCATCTTCTGAGATCTTCTTCAATTTCTTTCTTCAAAGACTTGAAGTTTTTCTCAAACAGGTCTTTCACTTGCTTGGTTAGAGTCACACCAAGGTACTTTATGTTATTAGTGGCTATTGTGAAGGGTGTTGTTTCCCTAATTTCTTTCTCAGCCTTTTTGTCTTTGGTATACAAGAGGGCTTCTGATTTTTTTGAGTTGATTTTGTATCCTGCCACTTTGCTGAAGGTGTTTATCAGCTGAAGAAGTTCTCTGGTTGAATCTTTGGGTTCGCTCATGTATACTATCATATCATCTGCAAATAGTGACACTTTGACCTCTTCCTTTCCGATTTGTATCCCCTTGATCTCCTTTAGTTGTCTTATTGCTCTGGCTAGGACTTCAAGTACAATGTTAAAGAGATATGGAGTGGGCAGCCTTGTCTTGTCCCTGATTTCAGTGGGATTGATTTAAGTTTCTCTCCATTGAGTTTGATGTTGGCTATGGGCTTGCTGTATATTGCCTTTACTATCTTTAGGTATGTGCCTTGTATCCCTGATCTCTCCAAGACTTTAAACATAAATGGTTGTTGGACTTTGTCAAATGCTTTTTCAGCATCTAAGGAGATGATCATGTGGTTTTTCTCCTTCATTTTGTTTATGTGGTGGATTACATTGATGGATTTCCGTATGTTGAACCACCCTTGCATTCCTGGGATGAAGCCTACTTGGTCATGGTAGATGATATCTTTGATGTGTTCTTGGATTCGGTTTGCAAGTATTTTATTGAGTATTTTTGCATCAATGTTCATAAGAGAGATAGGTCTGAAGTTCTCTTTTTTTGTTGGATCTTTGTGTGGTTTAGGTATCAAAGTGACTATGGCTTCATAGAATGAGTTTGGTAGTGTTCCTTCTATTTCTATTTTGTGGAATAGTTTGAGGAGAATTGGTGTTTGTACTTCTTTGAAGGTCTTGTAGAATTCTGCGCTGAAGCCATCTGGTCCAGGGCTTTTTTTGGAGGGGAGACTGTTAATGACTGCTTCAATTTCCTTGGGAGATATAGGGCTATTCAGTCTTTCTACCTGATCTTGACTTAATTTTGGTAGATGGAATCTGTCAAGAAAGTTATCCATTTCATTTAGATTTTCAAATTTTGTGCCATATAGGCTTTTGTAGTATGACCTAATAATCGTTTGGATTTCCTCAGTGTCTGTAGTTATGTCCCCATTTTCCTTTCTGATTTTGCTGATTTGTATGGTTTCTCTCTGCTTTTTAGTTAGTTTGGCTAAGGGTTTGTCTATCTTGTTGATTTTCTCAAAGAACCAGCTTTTTGTTTCATTGATTCTTTGGATAATTTTATTTGTTTCTAATTGATTTATTTCTGCCCTTAGTTTGATTATTTCCAGCCGTCTGCTCCTCTTGGGTGTATCTGCTTCTTTTTTTTCTAGGTTTTTCAGTTGGGCCATTAAGTTGTTTGTATGTGATGTTACAGATTTCTTCTTGTAGGCACTTAGTGCTGTAAATTTTCCTCTGAGCACTGCTTTCAATGTGTCCCATAAATTTGGGTATGTTATGCCTTCATTTTCATTGAATTCTAGAAAGTCTTTAATTTCTTTCTTTATTTCTTCCTTGACCCAGCTGTCATTGAGTAGTAAGTTGTTCAGTTTCCATGTGCGTGTCAGCTTTTTGTTGTTTCTGTTGTTGTTGATGTCCAGCTTTAGTCCATGGTGGTCAGATAGTATACAAGGGATTATTTCAATCCTTTTGTATCTGTTGAGGCTTGCTTTGTGACCAACTATATGGTCTATTTTGGAGAAGGTTCCATGTGGTGCTGAAAAGAAGGTGTACTCTTTTGAGTTTGGGTGAAAAGATCTGTAGACATCTATTAGGTCCATTTGATTTAGGGATTCTGTGAGTGCTTTTATTTCCCTATTTGGTGTCTGTCTGGTTGATCTGTCCCTTGATGAGAGTGGGGTGTTGAAGTCTCCCACTATTAAGGTATTAGGATCAATGTATGATTTAAGCTTTAATATTGTTTCATTTACGAATGTAGGTGCTCTTGTATTTGGGGCATAGATATTCAAAATTGTGATGTCCTCTTGTTGGATTTTTCCTTTGATGAGAATATAGTGGCCCTCCTTATCCTTTTTGATTAACTTGGGTTGAAAGTCTATTTTATTAGATATTAGGATGGCTACTCCAGCTTGTTTTCTGGAACCATTTGCTTGAAAAACATTTTTCCAGCCCTTTACTCTGAGGTAGTGTTTATCTTTGTTGCATAGGTGTGTTTCTTGGATGCAACAGAATGTTGGGTCCTGTTTCCGTAACCATTCTGTTAGCCTGTGTCTTTTTATTGGTGAGTTGAGTCCATTAATATTGATAGATAATATTGACCAATGCATGTTAGTTCCTTTTGTAATGGAGTCGATGATCTTACCTTGTTTCATTGCTTGTTTTCTTTTCATTTTTGTTGGGATATTATCTGTATGCCCTGTTTTCTTGGGTGAATTCGTTTTTCGTTGGATTGGAGTTTTCCTTCTAGTATCTTCTGTAGGGTTGGTTTGCTGTATAGATATTGTGTAAATTTAGTTTTGTCATGGAATATTTTGTTTTCTCCATCTATGTTGATTGAAAGCTTTGCAGGGTATAGTAGTCT
>NW_026589749.1:5844-12144 GCF_907164565.1 Psammomys obesus | reverse complement strand
TTTGTGTACAGGTTTCATTTTCAGCAGCCTACAGAGTAACTTGTAGAAGTACTTATAGGGGGGCGGAGCCAAGATGGCGACTAGCACACACAGTTTCCGAGCTGTGGAAGAGATAAAGTTCTGAGTTGATGAGTGGAAGAACTTCTGAAGCCAGGGAAACAACGGAGAGACTTTCTAAACAACAGGGAACATCGCAGGAGGTGAAAACCTTGGTCTCGGGTCACCCACGGACTTGTTTGGGGAAGGTGAGAAACGATCCTTTGATCTCTCGGCACTCCCCTCCCCCAGACCTCCCGCCTCCTCGGCACAGCCGACTCGCCTTTCTCAGCCCAGACCTAACTGCCTGGGGCCTGCAGCCACTGAGGCGGAGCCCCAAGCCCTTTATCGGCAAAGGCCAGCAGTACTGTGTCTCGGAGCCCCAGATTCACGCGCGGCAGCTGCACCATCCTCCCAGGGCCCGAGTCTGCTAGACGCCATACTAGCTCCGCAGGAGCGCCATCACTGACGGTACGGCCCGCCCAATCCCACAGTGACAGAGAATACGCTATATACTCACCAAAACCAGACAAAAACGCCATACAAGCTAGACACACCAGGCGCTGGGCCTCCGAAGCTTGGAGAGCACAGTAAAGAGACCCCAGGACTTCCCAGAAAGCATCTGGACTAGCAACCCAGTCTCCAGTTACAGCGGGACTTTCTAACCTGGCGGCGGAGCAGCACTGAGCTGGCGGGGCACATCAGCCCTCCAGTTTAAGACTAACCAGGGCCAAACCAGAGAACAGAAAGGCTGGTTACCCCGATTCCCACTGACGTGACCACCCTGAAATCTCCAGCTGCAGCAAGACCTCATAACCTGGCAGTGACAACAGCACGGAACTGGCGGAGCACATCAAAGAAGCAGGGCCAAACCAGAGAGCAGAGAGCCCAGATACCCCGATCTCTGCCAAATGACCTGCCTGTAAGTGAGTGAACCCTTGAGAATCTGCAGCTCCACTGATCCTGAGTCCTTCTAAAACAGAAGCCAGGCATCAAACCCCCTCCCACCCATATACCCACTTTGGGAAACAGAGGGGCACTTGGAACATTGAAGTTCCTGCTCTGTGGGTCTAATTGAGGAGTTAAGGCAGTTAATGCCAGAAATTGCGCTGCGATCATCACTAGCGCCTGCGACATATACATTGCAGAGCCCCTCCCACACACTCAAGGGTCGAACATTAGCCATCACTCTGTCCCTTGAGACACACGCCCACGCCCACTTACACACACACACACACACACACATATATACACACGCACGCACGCTTGCATTTGCCTCTGTTTGCGCCTGCGTACTTTCCTCCCACAGGTACACCTAGTCCTCAGCACACGCTAAGGACACGGGACCTCTCTCAACTTCCTGAAGAATTCTCCAGACTCGAGAGAGAGACAGTACCAGTCTGATCGGCAGAATCCAAAAACAAACAGGGAAGGTCTCAGATAAGCCAATGGCCAGGGGTAGGCGAAAGAACACTTCCAACATAAATCAGGACATCATGACTTCACCAGCAAACCCCAAAATTGATGGCTACTCCAGTTCATCAGAAGCACAGGAAAATGACCTTAAAGCCATGCTTGCTCAATTATTTGAGGCTTATATGGAGGAAATGAACAAATCTTTCAAAGAGTTGGCCAGTCAATTGGAGGTAAAGAAAGAAGAAATAGACAAAACCCTTAAAGAAACACAGGCAAACATAGCCAAACAAATAGAGGCACAAGTAGAGAAAAAATTAGTGGCATACAAAAAGGAAATGAACAAAGAAATAGAGTCCATCGTAGAGAGACAGGAATCCAAATTCAAACACATAAAAGAAATGGTGCAAGGCATGAAAACAGAATTAGAATCAATAAAGAAAACACAAAATGAGAAAACTCTTGAGCTGGAGAACTTGGAGAAAAGATCAGGAACCACAAAAGTAAGCATCACCAACAGAATACAAGAGATGGAAGAGAGAATCTCTGGAGCTGAAGACACACTTGCAGAAATTGATACTTCTCTCAAAGAAAAAGTAAAATCAGAAAAATTCCAATCACAAAATATCCAAGAAATCAAGGATGCTATGAAAAGACAAAATCTAAGAATAATAGGAATTGATGAAAAAGAAGACTCCAGGCTCCAAGGTCCAGAAAATATTTTCAAGAAAATCATAGAAGAAAATTTTCCCAACTTAAAGAAAGAGATGTCCATAAATATACAAGAGGCCTACAGAACACCAAATAGACTAGACCAGAAAAGAAACACATCACGTCACATCATAGTCAAAACACTAAATCTACAGAACAAAGAAAAGATATTAAAAGCAGCAAGGGAAAAAGGCCAAGTAACATATGAAGGTAGACCTATCAGAATCACACCAGACTTCTCATCAGAAACTATGAAAGCCAGAAGGGCCTGGGCAAGCATCATGGAGACTCTAAGAGATCACAAATGTCAACCGAGACTACTATACCCTGCAAAGCTTTCAATCAACATAGATGGAGAAAACAAAATATTCCATGACAAAACTAAATTTACGCAATATCTATACAGCAAACCAACCCTACAGAAGATACTAGAAGGAAAACTCCAACCCAACGAAAACGAATTTACCCAAGAAAACAGGGCATACAGATAACATCCCAACAAAAATGAAAAGAAAACAAGCAATGAAACAAGGTAAGATCATCGACTCCATTACAAAAGGAACTAACATGCATTGGTCAATATTATCTATCAATATTAAAGGACTCAACTCACCAATAAAAAGACACAGGCTAATAGAATGGTTACGGAAACAGGACCCAACATTCTGTTGCATCCAAGAAACACACCTATGCAACAAAGATAAACACTACCTCAGAGTAAAGGGCTGGAAAAATGTTTTTCAAGCAAATGATTCCAGAAAACAAGCTGGAGTAGCCATCCTAGTATCTAATAAAATAGACTTTCATCCGAAGTTAATCAAAAAAGATAAGGAGGGCCACTATATTCTCATCAAAGGAAAAATCCAACAAGAGGACATCACAATTTTGAATATCTATGCCCCAAATACAAGAGCACCTACATTCATGAATGAAACAATATTAAAGCTTAAATCATACATTGATCCTAATACCTTAATAGTGGGAGACTTCAACACCCCACTCTCATCAAGGGACAGATCAACCAGACAGACACCAAATAGGGAAATAAAAGCACTCACAGAATCCCTAAATCAAATGGACCTAATAGATGTCTACAGATCTTTTCACCCAAACTCAAAAGAGTACACCTTCTTTTCAGCACCACATGGAACCTTCTCCAAAATAGACCATATAGTTGGTCACAAAGCAAGCCTCAACAGATACAAAAGGATTGAAATAATCCCTTGTATACTATCTGACCACCATGGACTAAAGCTGGACATCAACAACAACAAAAACAACAAAAAGCCGACACGCACATGGAAACTGAACAACTTACTACTCAATGACAGCTGGGTCAAGGAAGAAATAAAGAAAGAAATTAAAGACTTTCTAGAATTCAATGAAAATGAAGGCACAACATACCCAAATTTATGGGACACATTGAAAGCAGTGCTCAGAGGAAAATTTATAGCACTAAGTGCCTACAAGAAGAAATCCGTAACATCACATACAAACAACTTAATGGCCCAACTGAAAAACCTAGAAAAAAAAGAAGCAGATACACCCAAGAGGAGCAGACGGCTGGAAATAATCAAACTAAGGGCAGAAATCAATCAATTAGAAACAAATAAAATTATCCAAAGAATCAATGAAACAAAAAGCTGGTTCTTTGAGAAAAATCAACAAGATAGACAAACCCTTAGCCAAACTAACTAAAAAACAGAGAGAAACCATACAAATCAGCAAAATCAGAAAGGAAAATGGGGACATAACTACAGACACTGAGGAAATCCAAACGATTATTAGGTCATACTACAAAAGCCTATATGGCACAAAATTTGAAAATCTAAATGAAATGGATAACTTTCTTGACAGATTCCATCTACCAAAATTAAGTCAAGATCAGGTAGAAAGACTGAATAGTCCTATATCTCCCAAGGAAATTGAAGCAGTCATTAACAGTCTCCCCTCCAAAAAAAGCCCTGGACCAGATGGCTTCAGCGCAGAATTCTACAAGACCTTCAAAGAAGTACTAACACCAATTCTCCTCAAACTATTCCATAAAATAGAAACAGAAGGAACACTACCAAACTCATTCTATGAAGCCACAGTCACTTTGATACCTAAACCACACAAAGATCCAACAAAAAAAGAGAACTTCAGACCTATCTCTCTTATGAACACTGATGCAAAAATACTCAATAAAATACTTGCAAACCGAATCCAAGAACACATCAAAGATATCATCCACCATGACCAAGTAGGCTTCATCCCAGGAATGCAAGGGTGGTTCAACATACGGAAATCCATCAATGTAATCCACCACATAAACAAAATGAAGGAGAAAAACCACATGATCATCTCCTTAGATGCTGAAAAAGCATTTGACAAAGTCCAACACCCATTTATGTTTAAAGTCTTGGAGAGATCAGGGATACAAGGCACATACCTAAAGATAGTAAAGGCAATATACAGCAAGCCTATAGCCAACATCAAACTCAATGGAGAGAAACTTAAATCAATCCCACTGAAATCAGGGACAAGACAAGGCTGCCCACTCTCTCCATATCTCTTTAACATTGTACTTGAAGTCCTAGCCAGAGCAATAAGACAACTAAAGGAGATCAAGGGGATACAAATCGGAAAGGAAGAGGTCAAAGTGTCACTATTTGCAGATGATATGATAGTATACATGAGCGAACCCAAAGATTCAACCAGAGAACTTCTTCAGCTGATAAACACCTTCAGCAAAGTGGCAGGATACAAAATCAACTCAAAAAAATCAGAAGCCCTCTTGTATACCAAAGACAAAAAGGCCGAGAAAGAAATTAGGGAAACAACACCCTTCACAATAGCCACTAATAACATAAAGTACCTTGGTGTGACTCTAACCAAGCAAGTGAAAGACCTGTTTGAGAAAAACTTCAAGTCTTTGAAGAAAGAAATTAAAGAAGATCTCAGAAGATGGAAAGATCTCCCGTGCTCATGGATTGGTAGGATTAACATTGTGAAAATGGCCATCCTGCCAAAAGCAATTTACAGATTCAATGCAATTCCCATCAAAATACCAACTCAATTCTTTACAGACCTTGAAAAAAAGATTCTCAGCTTCATATGGAGAAACAAAAAACCCAGAATCTCCAAAACAATCCTGTACAACAACCGATCATCTGGAGGTATCTCCATTCCCGATCTCAAGCTGTACTACAGGGCAACAGTAATAAAAACTGCATGGTATTGGCATAGAAACAGAAAGGAGGATCAATGGAATCGCATAGAAGACCCAGAAATAAACCCACACACCTATGAATACTCAATATTTGACAAAGAAGCCAAATCCATTCAATGGAAAAAAGACAGCATCTTCAACAAATGGTGCTGGACCAACTGGATGTCTACATGCAGAAAAATGAAAATAGATCCATATTTATCACCCTGCACAAAACTAAAGTCCAAGTGGATCAAGGACCTCAACATAAAACCAGATACTCTAAATCAGCTGGAAAAAAAGTGGGAAACAGCCTAGAACTCATTGGCACAGGAGACAACTTCCTGAACAGAACACCAACAGCACAGGCTCTAAGAGCAACAATCAATAAATGGGACCTCATGAAACTGAAAAGGTTCTGTAAAGCAAAAGACACTGTCATCAAAACAAATAGACAGCCTACAGATTGGGAAAGAATCTTCACCAACCCTTTATCTGACAGAGGGCTAATATCCAGTATATATAAAGAACTAAAGAAGCAGAAAAGCAACAAACCAAGTAATCCACTTAAAAAATGGGGAACAGAGCTAAACAGAGAATTCTCGAAAGAGGAACATCAAATGGCAGAGAAACACTTAAAGAAATGCTCAACCTCATTAGCCATTAGGGAAATGCAAATCAAAACGACCCTGAGATTTCACCTTACACCCATCAGAATGGCCAAGATGAAAAACTCAAGTGATAGCACATGCTGGAGAGGTTGTGGAGAAAAGGGAACCCTCCTCCATTGCTGGTGGGAATGTAAACTGGTTCAACCACTCTGGAAGTCAATCTGGCGCTTTCTCAGACAACTAGGAGTAGTGCTACCTCAAGACCCAGCTATACCACTCCTAGGTATATACCCAAAATTTGCTCAAGTACACAACAAGGACATTTGTTCAACCATGTTC
>NW_026589749.1:0-5744 GCF_907164565.1 Psammomys obesus | reverse complement strand
TGGAAGTCAATCTGGCACTTTCTCAGACAACTAGGAGTAGTGCTACCTCAAGACCCAGCTATACCACTCCTAGGTATATACCCAAAATTTGCTCAAGTACACAACAAGGACATTTGTTCAACCATGTTCGTAGCAGCTTTATTTGTAATAGCCAGAACTTGGAAACAACCCAGATGTCCATCAACGGAGGAATGGATACAGAAATTGTGGTATTTTTACACAATGGAATACTACTCAGCAATCAAAAAGGAGGAAATCATGAAATTTGCAGGCAAGTGGTGGGATCTGGAAAAGATCATTCTGAGTGAAGTATCCCAGAAGGAGAAAGACAAACTTGGTATATACTTGCTTATATAAACCTACAAGACATGATAAACATAATGAAATCTACACACCTAAAGAAGATAATCAAGAAAGTGGACACAGGCGAAGGTGATTAATCCTCATTTAGAAAGACAAATGGGATATGCATTGACTTATGACAGGAGTCTATCACAAAAGGCATCTGAAAGACTCTACCTAGCAGTGTTTCAAAGCAGACACTAAGACTGATAACCAAACCCTCGGCAGAGTGCAGGGAATCATATGAAAGAAGGGAAGTTAGTATGATATGGAAAGGATAGGAGCTCTACAAGGACCAAATATATCTGGGCGCAGGGTCTTTTCTGAGACTGAAACTCAACCAAGGACCATCTATGGATATAACCTAGAACTTCTGCTCGGATGTGGCCTGTGGTAGCTCAGTAACCAAGTAGTTTTCCAAAGTAAGGGGAACACGGACTATTTCTAACAAGATCTCAAGGGCAGGCTGTTTGACACCCCCCCCAGGGGAGGAGCAGTCTGTTAGGCCACAGAGGAGGACTTTGCAGCCAGCCCTGAAGATACCTGATAAAACAGGGACAGATGAAAGGGGAGGAGGTCCTCCCCTATCAGGGGACTTGGAAAGGGGCAGGGAGGAGACCAGGGAGGGAGTGTGGGGTTGGGGAGGGAATGAGGGAGCGGGATACAGCTGGGACACAGAGTTAACAAAATGTAACTAAAAAGAAAAATAAAAAAAAGTAAAAAAAAAAAAAGAAAAAAAAAAGAAGTACTTATAGACAAATTTTCATTCAGAACATGGCTGCTCTGACAAGAGATCATATCCAAAGACATTCCAGGTCTGTATATTCCTGCTGGAATATAAACACGTCTTTCATCCAGGAGACAAAAGCAAGCAGATATATATTCAAGGCCAGTTTGATATTGAGCAAATTTCAGGTAAAAAAAAAAAAAAAACCACAAAATCTCATGTACACATATGGTGATTCATGCCTCTAATCCCAAACAGTGAAGGTAAAGTTAGTTTGTAGAAGGAAGCACCCAGGTTTGGAAAGTGATGTCTGAAGGCTATACTTTCAGGGATCATTTCTATAGTTCAAAAGTGATGTCTAATTGAGTGGCAGAATAAAATGTCAAGTCAGAGAAAGATTTAACCAAATAGGATACAACCGACTCTCACAAGAAGAGATAGGAATGGGGCAATGCAGAGAAAGAGGAGGCACATTTACCAAGACAGTAAAAGAGAGACTGGTGAATAGAGAGAATTCAAGTGAAGACCAAATCAGCCAGAAAGTGAGAAGGAGCCAGGAGATTAGAGATGTGTGCTGGAATTACTGTAGGCCTTGCACAAGCATGGAAATTTAGAAACAGAGATTTACATAAGCCAGATTGATCAAGTCAGCTGGGAGAGAAGTATGAGCCTGAAGAGCTGTGTTGTAACAGTTAGCTGTGCCCAGAAAAACAAGAAACTGTGAGTTTATTCAGCAGTAATCCTCAGAGGCTGAAAACCTTCTAGACCTAGATTAGAGTGTATAGAGGCTAGATGCTTCGTACTACTCCAGGTTGGTAGAAAGAAGCAGTAAGCCTCTGAGATGACAATAATCTCAGGTGAATAAAAATTACTTTTACAATAAATAAAGAGGTAGAGCATAGGGCTAACTGCTCTGTGTGGGCACCAGCTCAACTTCTTCATGGCCATTGTGGAATTGTGCGGTTGTAGTCCTATGCAATGAGGCACCATTCTGAATGTTTGTGGAGGGCAAGCCTCTGTCTTCACATTAGGCTGTGTGTTTGGGGATTTCCATGGGACCATCCTGTCCAAAAATCTCAACTGAACACAATCCATTTTCACCATGGAAAGCCTTACCTGGCTACAAGAGATGGCCAGCTGAGATTCCTTATCTTCATTACTAGGACTCCTTAATAGAATCACCTTCGTTGATTCAAGAATATTTCCTAATGAACACGAGTGCCTTTCTAATTCCAGCCCACTTTCCCAACACTCTTTCCCTCTATTTCATCTCCACGTTACCTGAACTCACCTGATTCTTTCTTTCCTCACCTCCAGCCCACCTGTACTATAATTTCCATTTATTCATAGGTGTCTGGGTTTATTTCTGGGTCTTCTATTTGATTCCATTCTGTTTCTATGCCATTAACCATGCAGGTTTTGTTTTTTATCATTGTCCTGCAGTACAGCTTGAAATCAGGGATGGAGATACCTCCAGACAATCTGTTGTTTTACAGGATTGTTTTGGCAATTCTGTTTTTTTTGTTGTTGTTGTTGTTGTTTCAAATGAAATTGAGAATTGTTCTTTCAAAGTCTGTAAAGAATTGTGTTGGTATTTTGATGGTAATTGCATTGAATATGTAGATTGCTTTTGGTAGGATGGCTATTTTCACTATGTTAATCCTACTGATCCATGAACACAGGAGATCTTTCCTTCTTCTGATATCTCTTTCAATTTCTTTCTTCAGAGACTTGAAGTTTTTCTCAAACAGGTCTTTCACTTGCTTGGTTAGAGCCACCCTAAGGTACTTTATGTTATTAGTGGATATTGTGGAGGGTGTTGTTTCCCTAATTTCTTTCTTGGCCCTTTTGTCTTTTGTATACAGGAGGACTTTTGATTTTTTTAGTTGATTTTGTATCCAGCCACTTTGCTGAAGTTGTTTATCAGTTGAAGGAGTTCTCTGGTTGAATTTTTAAGGTCGCTCATGTATAATATCATGTCATCTGCAAATATTTTGACTTCTTCCTTTCTGATTTGTACCCACTTGATCTCCTTTAGTTGTCTTATTGCTCTCACTATGACTTCAAGTAATATGTTGAAGATATGGAGACAATGGGCAGCCTTGCCTTGTTCTTGATTTCAGTGGGATTGATTTAAGTTTCTCTCCATTGAGTTTTATGTTGGCTATAGGCTTGGTTTACTATGTTTAGGTATGTGCCTTGTATCCCTGATCTCTCCAAGACTTTACACATGAATGGTTGTTGGATTTTGTCAGATGCTTTTTCAGCATCTAAGGAGATGATCATGTGGTTTTTCTCCTTCAGTTTGTTTATATGATGGATTACATTGATGGATTTCCATATATTGAACCACCCTTGCATGCTTGGGATGAAGCCTACTTGGTCATAGTGCATGATATCTTTTATGTGTTCTTGGATTCAGTTTGAAAGTATTTTATTGAGTATTTTTGCATCAATGTTCATAAGAGAGATAGGTCTAAAGTTCTCTTTTTTGTTGGATCTCTGTGTGGCTTACGTATCAAGGTGACTGTGGCTTCATAGAATGAGTTTGATAATGTTCCTTCTGTTTCTATTTTGTGGAATAGTTTGAAGAGAATTTGAGTTAGCTCTTCTCTGAAGGTCTGGTAGAATTCTGTGCTGAAACCATCTGGCCCTGGGCTTTTTTCTGGATGGGAGACTTTTGATGACTGCTTTTATTTCCTTAGGGGATATGAGACTATTCAGTCTTTCTACCTGATCTTGACTTAATTTTGGTAAGTGGAATCTATCAAGAAAATTGTCCATTTCATTTAGATTTTCAAATTTTGTGGCATATAGGCTTTTGTAGTACGACCTAATGATTGTTTGGATTTCCTCAGTGTCTGTAGTTGCATCCCCCTTTTCATTTCTGATTTTGCTGATTTGAATAGTTACTCTCTGCCCGTTTGTTAGTTTGGATAAGGGCCTGTCTATCTTGTTGATTTTCTCAAAGGACAAGCTCTTGGTTTCAAGGATTCTTTGAATAGTTTTATTTATTTCTAAATGATATATTTCAGCCCTGAGTTTGATTATTTCCAGCCATTTGCCCCTCTTGGTTGTATCTGCTTCTCTTTTTTTTCTAGGGCTTTCAATTGGAACATTAAGTTGCTTTTATAAGATGTTTCAAATTTCTTCTTGAAAGCACTTAGTGCTATGAGCTTTCCTCTTAGCACTGCCTTCATTGTGTCCCATAAGTTTGGGTATGTTGTACTTTCACTTTCATTGAATTCTAGGAAGTCTTTCATTTCTTTCTTTATTTCTTCCTTAACCAAGCTGTCATTGAGTAGCGAATTGTTAAGTTTCCATGTATGTGCAGGTGTTGTTGAAGTCTACCTTTAGACCATGATGGTCAGATCGGATACAAGGGATTATTTCGTTCTTCTTGTATCTGCTGAGGCTTGCTTTGTGACCAACTATATGGTCTATTTTTGAGAAGATTCCATGAGGTGCTGAAAAGAAAGTATACTCTTTTGATTTTGGGTAGAAAGTTCTGTAGACATCTATTAGGTCCATTTGATTTAGGGTAAGTGCCCTTGTTTTCCTGTTTTGCTTCTGACTGGATGATCTGTCCCTTGGTGACAGTGAAGTGTTGAAGTATCCCACTCTTAAGGTGTTGGGATGAATGTATGATTTCAGCTTTAATAATGTTTTATTTACAAATGTAGGTGGTCTTGTATTTGGGGCATAGATGTTTAAAATTGTGCTGTTCTGCTGTTGGAATTTTCCTTTGATGAGAAGGAAGTGCCCCTCCTCATCCTTTTTGATTAATTTTGGTTGAAAATCTATTTTATTCGATATTAGGATCACTACCCCAGCTTGTTTTCTGGGTCCATTTGCTTGAAAATATTTTTGAGCTCCTTACTCTAAGGTAGTATTTATCTTTTTTGCATAGGTGTGTTTCTTGGATACAGCTGAATGTTGGATCCTGTTTCCACAACCATTCTGTTAGTCTGTGTCTTTTTATTGAAGAGTTGAGTCGATTGATGTTAATTGATTATACTGACCAATGACTTTTATTTCTTTTTATTGTGGAGTTGGTGATCTTACTATTGATTCATTGCTTTTTCTTTTAATTTTTATTGGGGAATTATCTGTATCCTATATTTTCTTTAGTGTAGTTGTTTGAATTGGAGTTTTCCTTCTAGTATCTTCTGTAGGGCTGGGTTGTTGTGGAGATATTGCTTAAATTTAGTTTTGTCATAGAATATTTTGTTTTCTCCATCTATGTTGATTGAACGCTTTTCTGGGCATAATAGTCTGGGTTGGCATCTGTATTCCCTTAAAGACTGCATGACCTCTGCCCAGGCCCTTCTGGCTTTCATAGTTTCTAATGAGAAGTCTGGTGTGATTCTGATTGGTCTACCTTCATATGTTACTTGACCTTTTTTCCCTGCTGCCTTTAAATTTTTTTCTTTGCTATGTGAGGTATTTCTTTTCTGGTCTAGTGTATTTGGTGTTCTGTAGGCTTCTTGTATGTTTATGGATATCTCTTTCTTTAATATGAGAAAATTTTCTTCTACGATTTTCTTAAAAATATTTTCTGTTCCTTGGAGCCTGGAGTCTTCTATTTCATCTATTCCTTTTATTCTTAGGTTTCATCTTTTCATGGTGTCCTTGATTGCTTGGATGTTCTGTGTTTGGAACTTTTCTGATTTTA
>NW_026589748.1:0-2429 GCF_907164565.1 Psammomys obesus | reverse complement strand
ATCCTTAGTCCCAGCACTTGGAAAGCAGATGAAGGTTGGTCTCTGTAAATTCAAGGTCAGCCTGGTTACAAAGAGAGTCCTGGCCTGCAATGATGCACTGAGACACTGTGTCTCAAAAACCAAACATATTAAATTAAATTAAATATTAAAAATTAAAAAATCAAAGCCTGCACTATTGGCAAATGCCTCTAATAGCAGCACTATGACTGACAGAGGGAAATGTATCTGTGTTAGTTCAAGGCCTACCTGGTCTAGAAAGCACAACAGGTCAGTCAAGGCCATACAGAGAATCTCTCAAAAAACAATGTCCTGGGATGTAAACAAAAACCTTCTAATAACAGAAGATCATTTCCTTTTTTTCACTTTAAAAATTACTTATGTTTTTATAAATTACATTTATTCACATTGTATCCATGCTGTAGTCCCATCCTTCATCTCCTTCTTTACCCTCCCTCCAAACTTCCTCCCATTTCCCTCCCCAAGTTCACTGATAGGGAGGTACTCCTCAACTTCCATCTTCCCATAGCCTATCAGGGCTCATCAGGACTGGCTGCATTGTCCTCCTCTGTGGCCTGCTCTCCCCTCAGGATGAGGTGATCAAAGAGCCAGCCACTGAGTTCATGTCAGAGACAGTTCCTGTTCCCATTACTAGGGAACTCATTTAGAGACTGAACTGTCATGGACTACATCTGGCCAGGGGTTGTAGGAGTTCTAGGTTATCTCCATGTATGATCCATGGTTGGAGTATCAGTCTCAAAAAAAAAAAAA
Source organism: Psammomys obesus (assembly GCF_907164565.1). Lineage (NCBI taxonomy): Eukaryota > Metazoa > Chordata > Mammalia > Rodentia > Muridae > Psammomys > Psammomys obesus. Next base: position 1,661 of record NW_026589748.1, on the reverse strand, counting down.
AAACCCGTGTGCTCAGTATTTTTTTTATCTGTTGCTCTCCTTGTGGAACTCCTATCCCCTCCAAGTCTTCTTTAGTCATCAGGGAAATGCAAATCAAAATGATCCTGAGATTTTACCCTACACCCATCAGAATGGCTAACATCAACAACTCAAGTGACAACACATGCTAGAGAGGATGTGGAGAAAGGGAAACACTCCTCCACTGCTGGTGGGAATGTAAACTTGTACAACCACTTTGGAAATCAATATGGCCCTTTCTCAGAAAATTAGGAATAGCCCTGCCTCAAGATCCAGCTATACCTAGGCATAAATCCAAAAGATGATCAAGTATACAACAAGGACATTTGCTCAACCATGTTTGTAGCAGCTATACTTGTAACAGCCAGAAGGTGGAAACAACCCCGATGCCCCTCAGTTAAAGGGTGGATACAGAAATTGTGGTACATTTACACAATGGAATACTACTCAGCATTTAAAAATAAGGAAATCATGACATTGGCAGGCAAATGGTGGGATCTAGAAATTATAATCCTGAGTGAGGTATACCAGAAGCAGAAAGACACACAGTGTATATATTCATTCATAAGTGGGTATTAGACATACAGGATAAACGTACTAAAATCTGTACACCCAAAAAACTGTTCATGAAAAGAAACATTTTTAATCTGTTTTTCATCATAGCCTTTGAGGAAATAAAATATTTACATGTTCACTTATAATGTAATGGAGGAGGTCACCAATTGTGGTTTGTGTTCTATATTTTGAAACATTGGTGTAGGTATTGAAGTTTGCTGTATGCATATCGAATCCAATCACAGAAGCTTATTAGGTCTTTCTGATACTCTTTCTGTGGCTGTTGTTGATCTAATGCATTTCTACTTGGTGATAGGTATTTTTCTGCTGCAAAGTATAGAATGGGATTCCCATCATCTATGTGATCCACTGCTTATTAATATCAGGTAGAGTGTGATCATGCTTTTCAATGAAGGGTCTCTGAGAAAGTGTGGTGATTTTGTTTTTCATTTTCACAAATTCCTTTAAGATATTTGTTTTCAAGCCTGATTTGGATGTCAGTAATTAGGCAAAGCTGTATTTGAAATCTTGATTCTCATGCCTTCTGAGTACACGTCCAATGGTGGAAGATGTTTCCCCAATGTGTTCTATTTTTACCAACGTTAATTTTAAAATGCTTAATAGTGTGTATGTAGATATGTATGACTGTATGTATCTATATCTATATATGTATGTATGTACTGTTTGATGTTCCATTATTTACTACAATGACACAAAATGTTGAAGTACTGCGTTCTGAGAGAATTATCTAGAGGTGCTAAATAATGTACCAGCAATGATATTTATTTCAAAAAGCATGTTGTGTGTGTGTAACGTTACTATGGGTTCTTAGGCCATGACAGATGTGTGAAGACTTGATGACAGCTTTGTGGGGTTTATTTTGGTCATTGTTATACAATGTTCTAAGTCATGTTGCCAGTTTTGCTTACCACAGACATTCCCCACTGAGTTCATTGATACTCAAATAAACTTAATTGAAATATTACATCAGTAAAATATTGTCTTCTATCCAGATTATAAACCTATTGTCCTATAAGGATGGAAGAACATGAAATTAATAATAATAATAATAATAATAATAATAATAA
>NW_026589747.1:0-1797 GCF_907164565.1 Psammomys obesus | reverse complement strand
TCTGTTCTCCTGTGTCTTGCTTAGGAATTACTAGGCATGCCACTCCCAGTGTGTAGACTGATGGTAATTAATATTTAGTCACTTTTAAATTTCTCAGTTTTATTGCTTTGGAGGCAGAAATTGGTAGCCTCCAATGCTTACTGGCTAGGTGAGCTCTGCATTAAATGAATGAAAATGTTTTGATGACATAATGAGGAGACCAATTTAAGAAGACACACGATTAATGTCTAGCATGTGTGTGTGCATGTTTACACACACACACACACACACACACACACAAATACAAACCTGATGCACAACACACATATCATATTAAATGACAAATTACATACATCTCTATCTCCTTAGCTCTCAGGAAAATGCAAACCAAAATGACCCTGAGATTTCACCTTATATGAATCAGAAAGGCTAAGATAAAAAAACTCAAGTGACAACACGTGCTAGAGAGGACATTAACTGGAGAAAGGGGTAACCTCATCCATTGCTGGTGGGATTATAAATTTTTACAACCACTTTGGAAATCAATCTGGTGCTTTCTCAGAAAATTAGGCATAATACTACTTCAAGATGCAGCTATACTACTCCTAGGAAAATATCCAAAGTTATCAAGTAAACAAGGACATTTGCTCTACCATGTTTTTAGGGGCTTTATTTGTAATAGCAAGAAGCTGGAAACAACATAGATGTCCCTCAGTTGAGGAATGGATACAGAAATTGTGGTAAATATACATAATCTAATACTATTCAGAAAATAAAGACAAGGAAATCATGAAATTTTCAGGCAAATGGTGAGAACTACGAAAGATCATCCTGAGTGAAGTATCCCAGAAGCAGAAAGACACACATGGTATATACTCACTTATAAGTGGATATTAGTCATATAATATAGGATAATTGTACTAAACTCTGTACACCTAAAGAAGCTAAGAAAGAAGGCTGACCCTGGGTAAGATGCTCAATCCTCATTCACAAAGGCAAACAGGGTAGACATGGGAAAAAGGACAGGAGCCTAAAACAGAGAGCCTCTGAAAGACTCTACTCTGCAGGGTATCAAAGCAGAGGCTGAGAGTCATAGCCAAATTTTGGGAAGAGTACAGGGAATCTTTTGAAAGAAGGGGGGATAGAAAGACCTGGAAGGGGTTGGAGAGATGGATCAGCCCTTAAAACAAAGATTCACAATGATAAATATTAGAAAGACCTGGAGGGGAGGGGAAATTCACAGGAGAGATAAATATTTGGGCACAGGAATCTTTTCTGAGACTGATACTCCAAACAAACATAATTCATGGAGATAATATAGAATCCTGGCTCAGATATAGCCCATGGCAGCTCAGTGTCCAAGTGGGTTCCCTAGTAATGGGATAAGGGGTTGTCTCTGTCATGAATTCAGTGGCTGACTCTTTGATCACCTCCCACTCAGGGTGGTACAGCCTTTCCAGGCCACAAAGAAAGACAGTGCATTTGCTATTCTGTTCAGGTTTGTCTCAGAGAGACTGAAGTGGTCTTCTAATTATGCCTCCCAAATGCCACAACCCAAGCATCTGAGAAGGTTCCACTACTAATACTGCAGAGAACTCAGGACATTATATATGGGAGTATTTTATAACAAATATATTTTTATGTGTACTATTGGCATGGTGCATGCTCATGTTTATGTACCCCTGCACAGATGTAGCCCATGGCAGTTCAGTGTCCAAGTGGGTTACATAATAATGGGAAGAGGGACTGCCTCAGACATAATCTGATTGGACTGCTCTTTGATCACCTCCCCCTGAGGGGAGAGCAGACTTACCAGGC
>NW_026589746.1:0-2387 GCF_907164565.1 Psammomys obesus | reverse complement strand
GCCGCTCCTAGCAAACAAACTACAGCTCAGGATCTGGGACTGTGGTCATTCTACACGTCCTGAGATTATCCTGGGTCCAGCGCAATAAGGTCTAGCAGCAAGTTCTATCACCGGCGCCCCCCCTCCGGCAGAGAAACGCTGCCAGCTCAGGATCAGACTGAGAAGCCCCAACCCCTACTGGCACTCCCCTGAGAGCACCTCCATAAGCTTGACCTAGCAGAGGAGAAGGTCAGAGGGGAAGGACAGAGAGGCAGCCTGCCAAGGACACAGCACCCTCTCTCCAGCGGCCCCTAGCAGAGAAACCCAAGCTCTGGATCTGAGGACACTCAACCTTACCTGGTACTCTCTTGGGATCAGCAAACATAGATTCTACCGCTAGGCTGCTTCTGGCAGGGAGATCTGGGCCCGTGATCTGGGATTGAGTACACTCACCCTAACTCTTTCCCGCGCCACCCAGGGACCAGTCAACATAACCCCTCCTGGCAGAGGGAAAGGACAAAGAGGCCGCACACAGGAAAGGTGGACACCGAGTCCTGCAGCCACAGTGTCCCAGAGCTGACTGATAGCCTACCCGTGCACTTCCACAGCAGGACCAAAACAGAGAGTAGTGCGCAAGGGGAACCTCTGTGCATTCCAACTGGTCCTGCAAGAGAGTGAGTGAGCCTTCTAGGGAGAGATTGCCCCAGACCCAGGGCCTCTCCACAGAAGCAACCAGACGAGATCCCTGCCACCCACACTCCTAGTGTGGGCATCAGAGGGATTCTTGGGATAGCGACCCCAACAGTGAAGCCTCTGCCTTGTGGGTCCTCCAGGGTAATCCTGCGTAATAGAACTGCGTAATAGTGGCTTGCAGGCCACTGCAATATTCAGAGAATCCGCGCATGCACACTGCGCCCGCTAAAAGCGCACGCGAATAGCGCCAGCGTCACATTCTTTACTTAGGCAAAACTGAAAACAAAGTGCACACTCCCAAACCAGTGAACCTCTCTCATCTTCCTGAAAAAACAGTCCAGAAAACAGAAAGAGAGGATCATAGCCCAAACTACAATCTCGAGGAACAACCAGTGAGGATTATAAATAACCAGATGGCTAGAGGCAGACGTAAGAACACTCCCAACAAAAATCAGGACACAATGACCTCACCAGCAACCCCACAAAAAAATGGACACTTCAATTCACTAGATATACAAGAAAACGACCTCAAAACTATGTTTCTCCAGCTACTAGAGGCCCATAGAGATGAAATGAACAAAGCCCTCAGAGAAATAACCAAAGAAATCGAGACTAACCAAGAGGAAACAAATCGTGCTCTCAGAGAAATGACCACGAAAATTGAGGCAAACAGAGAAGAAATGCACAAAGCTCTCAAAGAAATGTCCACACAAATGAAGGCAAATAAAGAAGAGATAAACAAAGCTCTCATAGAAATACAGGCAATTATACCCAAAGAAGTAGAGGCACAATTAGTGATACATAGAGAGGAAACGGACAAAAAAATAGAAGCTATCATTGAAAAGCAGGAGTCCACATTCAAACAGATGAAGGAAATGGTGCAAGACATGAAAACAGAATTAGAATCGATAAAGAAAACACAAATAGAGAAAAACCAGGAGCTGGAGAACATAGAGAAAAGATCAGGCACTACAAAGGTAAGCATCACCAACAGAATACAAGAGACGGAAGAAAGAATCTCAGGAGCCGAAGATACACTTGCGGAAATTGACATGTCTCTCAAAGAAAAAATAAAATCAGAAAAGTTCCAAACACAAAACATCCAAGAAATCAAGGACACCATGAAAAGACAAAACCTAAGAACAATAGGAGTAGAAGAAAAAGAAGACATCAGGCTCAAAGGTCCGGAAAATATTTTCAAGAAAATTATAGAAGAAAACTTTCCCAACTTAAAGAAGGAGATGGCCATAAACATACAAGAGGCCTACAGAACACCAAGTAGACAAGACCAGAAAAGAAATTCTTCACGTCACATCATAGTCAAAACACTGAACCTACAAAACAAAGAAAAATTCTAAAAGCAGCAAGGGAAAAAGGCCAAGTAACATATGAAGGTAGACCTATCAGAATCACACCAGATTTCTCAACAGAAACTATGAAAGCCAGAAGGGCCTGGACAGAAATCATACAGTCCTTAAGGGACCACAGATTCCATCCCAGACTACTATACCCAGCAAAACTTTCAATCAACATAGACGGAGAATTCAAGATATTCCAAGACAAAACCAAATTTAAACAATATCTACATAGTAACCCAGCTCTACAGAAGTTACTAGAAGGGAAACTCCAAACCAAAGAAAACAACTACATCTAAGGAAACAGAGGAAATAGATAACTACACAACAAAAAAACAAAAGAATACAAGCAATGAAACT
>NW_026589745.1:0-2349 GCF_907164565.1 Psammomys obesus | reverse complement strand
GGTGTGAAGTTCTAGTTTTATGAAAGCTAATTATTGCAAACTCTTGGAGGTGCAAATTAGTACTGAGTCCCCTATAAATAATCTTACTTGTAGTCTTGTTAGATACTAGTTTAGTTAAGTAGAGAAATGAGCTTTATTTGGTCTCTTGTATATGTTTACAAGCTTAAGTAGATGGTACATAGCTAGAAACAAGCAACATTGTTCTAGATAAATGGATAGATAGATAGATAGATAGATAGATAGATAGATAGATAGATATTCCTCAAACACTTCTGAGATCTACAAAATATTGCACGTAAATATACTTTATTAATAAAAGGCTTTTCTGACAGAGAGACACATCTGCTCCTGGTAGCACCTCTAAACTACTTCACAGAAAATGATGGGCATCATAGGAAAAAAATGTGGCAAGGTAGCCACTGGAGCAAAACCTGTCCTTCAACTGCTCATAGCAGGTTGTCTGAACAAAATGTGAACAAGCAGAGCACTGGGAAGTTCACTGTCCAAGTGGTCAGGCCTTCAAAATTCCTGTGCCACAGAAACGCCTTTCAGATATTCTGGTCCAGTAGGCTGAAGATTGGATGCCCCAAGGACACAGAGAAACCTCCAGTGACTGTCCAGAAAGTCAACTGTCTTTGTCATGTCTGTACTTCTGGAAGCTGTTTGCTCTACATTTCCTACATACTTAGGTAACATTATTACCTTCTAAGGTCTCTGGTGGTATTGAAGAATAGACAGTCATAGTCTTCTACAATTAAGTTCAGTTGTTTAGGTACAAAGACAATCTTTTAGGCCTAAAAGGATGTTTTAAGGTCTAAATTGATTTTTTTTCAGGTTGAAAAGAAAGTAGTTTAGGTACAGAACTTTGGATTCACCAGGATAGGATAGGTAATGGACAACTATTTCTAAGGATGCCAAATATAAATACATTGAACATTGTAAATGTAACTCTTACTTGATAATTATCATAATAATTCTTATTGTAAGTGGTTTAGTAATGTTAGAATAAAAGCCATTTAAGTTTTTAATACATTTTTTATTTATTACAATTTATTCACTTTGTATCCCAGCTGCAGTCCCACCCTCATCCCCTTCCATTCCCTCCCTCTCTCCCTCCCTCAACTCCTCCCATGCCCCTCCCCCAGGTCACCGATATTGGAGGACCTCCTCACCATCTACCCTAGCCTATCATGTCTCATCAGGACAGTCTTTCCTCTATAGGAAAGCCTTTCTTTTTTTTTTTCTTTTTTTTTTTTTAAGAAAGAGGGAGATATGTAATGGAAGTTTTGGTATCTTTATATGTTATGTAAATATGCTTTTGTTTTAATTCCAAGGGTAGAATTTTAAGTGGGCAATAGTTTGTCTCTTCCCCCCCCCCCCCATTGAGTATCATGTGTGGGGCATGATCTTGGCCAGCTGTAATGGCCTTCCACAGGTTTCATGGAGTGAGGTGTTCTGTGTGGTGTTTGGCCTTGACATATAGTGTGTAGCAGTATGGAGAGACCCGAGAGATGGATGATGTGGCAGTTTGGGTCAGACAGGCAGAGAGAAACACTTCAGGTGCAGTGGCATGGAGGAGATTACAAGCTGTGGTGCCTGTGGTTGACAGATATTTTTATAGAACCCTAAAAGAACCCACTGACCCTAAATAGCTGGGAGAGTAAAGCATTTAGATCCCTCTCTCCAGTAACATTTTATCTCTCCTACTTAAGGTTGAAGGGTTGGTGTAAGGGAGGTAAGGCCTTAAAAAGCCCAAATAAAGGAGAATTTTAGAAAAACCCACTACAGTTGACTTTCTGCTACAAGCTATAGCTGGGCAGAGCTTTGTTTCGCAGGGCTGGGGTCAGAGGTAGAGACCAGAAGTCCAAGAGAAAAGAAAGGGAGAGGAAGCAGAAGATGAAGCAGGAGAAGCAGCTAGAGAGGAAGTCGCCATGGAGCAGTATGGAACAGGAGCAAATGGACATGAGGGCTGGCCTGATGGAGGATAAGCAGCACAGGCAGGAAGAATTATGGCAAGTAACATTGGGGTAAAAGGTTAGAAAACAGCAAAATGGGTGAGGGTTGAAATCTGCCCAGCTCTAGTGTTCAAGATTCATTATAAATCTAAATGTGTCTTTATGCCTCTTTGTCTTTATATGGGAACTTAATGGTCAGAAGTGGGGCAGAAAGTCCAGGTAAATTTGTTGTAAGTGACTATTAATATTTATTATTGTTTAATCTTTTATTAAAGCTGCAGATAATCCTAAACAGCTGTATAACCAAATCACCACACAGATACCATGATATATTTAATTAATCTAGAACACAATACTAGGCAATTGTTACTCCATCCTGAACATCCAAGCCCTC
>NW_026589744.1:0-1673 GCF_907164565.1 Psammomys obesus | reverse complement strand
TTTTTGCCTGCCATGTTTACATATATCCTGGGTCTCTAGGCTGTCCCCACTCTGGGTTCATCCAGGCAGTGTCAGGCACGGACTTCCTCTCCTGGTCTTGGCCTCAATTTGGACCTGTGTTTTCTTGGGTGTAGTTGATCTCTTTGGACTGGAGTTTTCCTTCTAGTATCTTCTGTAGGGTTGGGTTGCTGCATATATACTGTTTAAATGTAGTTATGTCATGGAATATTTTCTTTTCTTCATCTATGTTGATTGAAAGTTTTGCTGGTTATAGTAGTCTGGGTTGGCATCAGTGGTCTCTTAGTGTCTGCATGATGTCCACCCAGGCCCTTCTGGCTTTCATAGTCTCTGTTGGGAAGTCTGGTGTGATTCTGACAGGCCTACTTTTTATTTTAATGATGTTTTTGTATTAGAAGTGTCATGCATAGAAAAGTTAATTTTCATGGTGTCATCCCCATATAAAATGGAACCTCAATACTCTAAGAAAGTGAAAAATGAACACAAAATTTAATGAGTCTTGAGGGAATTGAGACAATGAAGGGATTAACTTGAGGTAAAAGAAACTATATATAAATGCTGCAAAAATTAAAATACTGGCAATACAATCATGATTATTTAAAATACAACTGCATCAAAAAGTTAATTTCTTGTCCATCAATATACACAATAAAATTATGTAGCCTACCCTACATGTGGCCAGATTGTATTCCCCATAAAAGATAACTGTGGGATTAGTGTGACTAAAGCAGCATTCAAAAATCATTCTGGTGTTGGCTTTTATCAATACTTTGCCACCCTTTGTGGCATCTCGGTTAAAGTCCTCCGGCATAATCAAGCACTCGTGACACAGGTAAAAGATAAATCCAACATTTGGAAGATCTTGAAAATTTCCAGAGTTAGAAAAATGGTGTTTTATGATATTTTTCAGTAAAGGATATTTTCAAATTTTTAAATTGTATTTTCCTCATTCTCGAACAACATATTTAAATCATATTTATTTTATTTCCACATTACTCTAAGGTTCTCCTGCCTATGTTACATAAATTTTATGTGTATTTTATCTCAGAATACACACACACACGCACACACACATACACATGCCAAATGAGTGCCATTACTCACATCAGTCTTTTGTGTTTTGAAATTTGTTTGCTTGTTTTTGCCCTATTTGTATTTCCTATTTTATTTTTAAAATTTTTCTTTCTTATTATTTAATACAATTTATTCACTTTGTATCCTGGCTGTAGCCTCCTCCTTTATCAAATGTCTTATTTTAATTCACTTAATTATAGAAAATGGGATGATGAGACCCCACAAAAAAATGTAAAATTAAACTTTAGAAAAAAAGGTTATTTTAAATGTATATGTAAGCTTAGGATCCCATGAAGATACTCTTGATAAAAATGGGATTGATTTTTATATAAATAAAAATTTTAATATGTTAGATGGTGTCTCAGCTTTAATGACAGCTTTGATACTGTCATTAAAATGAATGAATGACACTAACCCTAGCCCTAGCCCTAACCATAACCATAACCCAACCTTAATGTAAACACTCTAACCTTAACCTTCCAACCTTAACCCTCTATCCCTAACCATCACCCTAATACTAACCCTAACTGTAATGCTAACGTTAACCCTAGCCTTAAGCCTTGCCCTAGCCCTAGCCCTAG
>NW_026589743.1:0-16674 GCF_907164565.1 Psammomys obesus | reverse complement strand
AAAGTAAAGTGCAACAAACTGTAAGGAAATACATAGAATGCAAATAAAAATCAGTTTGACGGAAATTATGTAAATATTCAAAATAATATCTTCTGTTAGCTGTGTATCATAATAAAGAGATAAATGTATTATTTTATATAAAAATCATACTAATAAACTTATCTTAACATAATTTATTTTTTCCACTGGCCTCTCTAACATAATTGTTTACATCCAAATGTAAGATTAAAAGATCAATAGCTGCTAGATTTGAGCTTAAATGCCTTTGAAAAATATTGAGTACGTTTAATTAATTATGTGAAAAGACTAGTGCAATGCAATCATATTTTTCATTGATTGAAAATTCTTTTAATAATTTTAACAAAATTATAAACAAAATATTCAAAGGGATCTATAGGTGAAACCTGATATTAAATATAATACATGTAAGATTGAAAACTCCCTGATTTCTAAGAACTTTTACATTATTGAAAGTCTTGATAAAAAAAAATAATAACATGGATTTCAGCATTTCAAGTCCAAGCTAAGTGAGATAACTTATTAGTAAGCATTGAAGGCTCCCTACAGACAAACAATTTATTTACCACAGAGAAAACAACATAGGAACCGAAAGCTCACTAAGGATGCAGTCTGGTCTAAGAACAGATGCTGGTCAATAATTCAGTATTAAAAACAATTGGTCAGAGAGCAATGGCAAACATTTATTCATGAAGTAATAAATTATATATTTGCTTTTCTTGCCTAAGTATAGAAGTATTCTACACCATAAACTGTGCTTCTACTTTTTTATTTGAATTTTTAATTTTTAATCTTTTATATTAACTACAGTTTATTCACTTTGTATCCCAGCTGTAACCCCCTCCCTCATTTCCTCCCAATCCCATCCTCCCTCCCTCATCTCCTCCCATGCCCCTCTCAAAGTCCACTGTTAGGGGAGGTCTTCCTCCCCTTCCCTCTGATCATAGTCTATCAAGTCTCCTCAGCACTGGTTGTGTTGTCTTCCTCTGTGGCCTGGTAACACTGCTCCCCGCTCAGGGGGAGGTGATCAAAGAGCCAGGCATTGAGTGCTTCTACTTTTTAAATACAAAGTATATGTGTAGAAAGCTATATAAAGGTCAACAAAAGGATGTTATTTTGATAACTATCATTTATTGCTTGAGGAATTTTCATTAAGTAGAATCTTATTCATTAGTTCTGACTTTTACATAGTCTTCTTAACTGGTTATGAGGAAAATCCACTATATAAGAAAGCAAAAGCAAAAATCTGTAGAGATGAGCAGAAAGTTTTATCGGTCTAGAAATTTAGCTACTATAAAGCATTGATAATGTTGGTTATTTATTTTTAAGAGTTTATATTTATTTTTTATGCATGAGTATTTTTCCTTTGTGTACATACATGCAACACATGTGCCTGTTATCCGTGAAGGCCCGAGGACATCAGATTTCCTAAAAATTGGAGGTCATAGGTGGTTTTTAACTTCAGGGTTGCTTCTGGGAACCCAAAACAAAGCTTCTACAGGAGCTATGCACATCTGCTGTGTTCTTGGCTGAAAAGGCAACTACCCAGACCCATGATGGACGTTTGGCTACAAAAGGTTTCCACTTTTATATCAACTTATATACTATAATTGAATAAAATTATTAAAGTTGTATAGGGTAATATAAACCTTTAATTTCAGCACTTGAAAAGAAGAGACAAGGTGGACTGTGGATTTTGAAACAAATCTGGTTTACAAAGTGACTTACAAAAGAGATATTTGCTCAACCATGTTTATAGCTGCTTTATTTGTAATAGCCAGAACCTGGAAACAACCCAGATGTCCATCAACAGAGGAATGGGTACAGAAATTGTGGTATTTTTACACAATGGAATACTACTCAGCAATCAAAAAGGAGGAAATCATGAAATTTTCAGGCAAATGGTGAGACCTAGAAAAGATCATCCTGAGTGAAATATCCCAGAAGGAGAAAGACAAACACGGTATATACTCACTTATATAGACCTATAAGATATGATAAACATAATGAAATCTATACACCTAAAAAAGATAATCAAAAGAGCGGACATGGGGTATGATTATCAATCCTCGTTTTGAAAGACAGATGGGATGCACATTAAACATTGACAGGAGTCTACTGAGCACATTTGAAAAACTCTAACTAGCAGTGTTTTCAAAGCAAAGACTCATGACCAAAGCTTTGGCAGAGTACAGGGAATCATAAGAAAGAAGGGGAGTTAGTATGATGAGGAAAGGTTAGGAGTTCCACAAGGACCAAACATATCTGGGCACAGGGTCTTCTCTGAGACTGACATGCAACCAAGGACCATGTATGAATGTAACCTAGAACCTCTGCTCAGATGTAGCCTGTGGTAACTCAGTAACCAATTGGTTTCCCATAGTGAGGGGAACAAGGACTATTTCTAACAGGAACCATATTTTCTTTATCCAGTCTTCATTTGAGGTACATGTAAGTTTTTTCTAGTTTCTGATCATTATAAAGCTGCTGTGAACATAGTTGAGCAAGTTGCATTGTGGTGTGATGGAGTTTCCTTTCAGTATATTGTCAGGAATGGTGTAGCTGGGTCTTGAGGTAGATCTTTTCCCAGTTTACTGTGAAACTATCATTTTTTTTTTTTCTGAAGTGGTTTTACAAGTTTGCACTCGCACAGATTATGCTACTTCTTAAGTATTTATTATGCTGTACTTCAATTTATACATTATGCTATAGAGAATCTATTTTTATGGAAAGATTATTGAAAATGGGATACAATATTTCCCTGGAATCAGTCTCAGATCTCACTCAATTTCAGAGTCTTTATTCCATAAAGTGGGCAAGCTAAGTGATAGGCTTTCTCAACATTTCTGTCAGCATATTCTGTATCTTCCACTTCATAAAAGAGTTGGATAAGGATGCATCCCACAGAGTTGTCTTTCTGAGTCTGAGTCTGTATCATTTAGACACTTGCTAAATAAATATTTGAGATAATCATGTGGATTTTTGATATTTTTTATTTTTGGTTATTCTGCAATGTTCAACCTTGTGTTTAGCTGTTTGTCTTTTTTTTTTTTTTTTTTTTGGTAGTATATGCTACCAGACATTTTTTTCCTATAAATAACATAGGTTGGAATATCTTTAATGTTTTCTGTATTAAAATTTGAGTTAATTTATTTTCAATTTTTGTAATAAATCAATTGATTGATTTCTATACGTATTTATTCTGGAGTTGATTCTAAGCTACAAAAGTTACAAGTTGTTACCATACTCATCAGAAAATGCCTACAGTGTCTTTTGCTTTACAGAAAATTTTCAGTTTCCTGAGGTCCCATTTATTGGCCCCATGGGGGCGTGCAGAGTCTGATGAAGAAACCAAGGATCATGCACGAAGAGGAGCTATGCCCCCTGCTCAAAAGAAGCAGATAGGCATCTCAGTCTCCATGTGGGTCCCCTAGCAATGAGAGCAGGGGCTGTCTCTGACATGGGCTCTGTTGCCTACTCCTAGATGACTTCTCCCAGGTGGGGTGGCCTTGTCATGCCACAGAGAATGAGGATACAGTCTGTCCTGATGAGACCTCTTAGGCTGGGGTCAGTTAGCAGGTGAGGAGTGCTCCCTCTTTCTAATGACCAGGGGAGGAAGATAGACGGAGAATAAAGAGGGTGGGACTGGGACAATCAGATGTAAAGTGAATAAAGTCTAAAAATAAATTTAAATGTAAAACAACAACAACAACAGCAAAAATGCCATGTTGCCTGTGGTAATTCTAGAGTCTACCATCTTCTGTTGGAGGAAAATCATGTCTAGGTGTTTCCTCCCATCTTCGTTGTAGTCTGTTGAAGAGACTGCAATGCAAACCTCCCTGAAGCAATTAGTCTTCCAAGGCTACACAGATTCTTTCTATGCTGTTTCATTGTCCATGGGATTGGCTCTCTTATTCTGAGGAATGGAAGAGTGTGCTCCTGTGTTTTCTCTCTCAATACCTGAAGAATCTGGAAAAGAATGGAGGACCTTACTGTGCTGTGCAAGCCCTGCCATGAATTTGCTTTTCCAGGAGGTCGTATCTCAAGTACCTGTTTACATTTGTGTTTTGCAGAGACTCTATTTTGAAAACTTGAAATACGGGATACTTTTGCACTAAAATTACACAAACTATTAGGCATGGTGTTATAAGAGTTCTGTAAAATTTCTCCACTTAAACATGTGAACTGATTAATGGTTAATAGTTTAGACTTTTGGGGATGACTTGAAAGCAAACTACAGTAATTGTTTAACTGATAAAAGTTTCTGATCTTGAAATAATTAATTTAGCTTTTAGTGCATTCATTTATAAAACTTAGCACACTAAATAAATCATATTAAGTTCTTTCATGGATATTTAGAAATATAAGTTTATACTTTGTTTTGGCAAAAGTCTGTCGACCATAATATATATTATGGTTAGTCTAGAACAATAGCATGATTTACAAGTATTTCTACACTTTATTCATGTTGAGATATTTTATTAGAACTACTTATCAGAAATTTCTCAAAGACTTATACAAGATTGTTGATATATGAATCAACCATATTCATAACAGCTTTACTCGTAATAGCAAGAACCTAGAAACAACCCAGATGTTCCTCAATGAAGAAATGGATACAGAAATTGTGGTACATTTACACAATGGAATACATCTCAGCAATTAAAAACAAGGAAATCATGAAATTTGCAGGCAAACTGTGGGATCTAGAAAAGATCATCCCAAGTGAGGTATCCCAGAAGCAGAAAGACACACACGATATATATTCACTTATACATGGTTATTAGGCATATAATATAGGATAAACATAATAAAATCTGTACACTGAAAGAACCTAAACAAGGGTTGCAAGTTATATCTATGCACGGTCCCTGGTTGGAGAATCAGTCACAGAAAATCTCCTGTGCCCAGATATATTTTGATCCTTGTGGTGCTCCTGTTCTCTCCAGGTCTTACTAACTCTCTCTTCTTTCATATGATTCCCTGCGCTCTGCTCAAAGTTTGGTCATGAGTCTCAGCATCTGCTTTGATACGCTGCTTGGTAGAGTCTTTCAGTGGCCCTCTATGGTAGGCTCCTATGCAGCTCAGTAGCCAAGCGGGGGCCCTAGTAAGGGGAACAGGGACTGTCTTTGGCATGAAATCTGGGGCTAGCTCTTTGGCCTCCCCAGCCCCCGTGGGAGGTTGCAGCCAAGCTAGGCCACAGAGGAGGACATTGCAGCCTGTCTTGGTGAGACCTGATAAGCTAGGGTCAGATGGAAGGGGAGGAGGACCTTCCCAATCAGTGGACTTGGAGAGGGGCAGGGAGTAGATGAGGGGAGGAGGGTGAGATTGGGAGGGAATGAGGGAGGGGGCTACAGCTGGGATACAAAGTAAATGAACTATAATTAATATAAAAATTTAGTAAAAAATAAAAAAAATAATAAAAGAAGCTACGCAAGAAGGAGGACCCTGGGTAAGATGATCAGTCCTCACTCAGAAAGACAAACGGGATGGACATTGGAAGAAGGAGAAAACAGGAAACAGGATAAGAGCCTACCCAGCAGTGTATCAAAGCAGATGCTGGACTCATAACCAAACTTTGGGCAGAGTACAGGGAATATTACAAAAGAAGGGGAGATAGTAAGACCTGGAGAGTATAGGAGCTCTACAAGAACAACAGGACCAAATATATCTTGGCTCAGAGGTCTTTTCTGAGACTGATACTCCAACCAAGGACCATTCATGGATATAACCTAGATAAGCTAGAACCCCTGCTCAGATGTAGCCCATGGCAGCTCAGTAATCAAGTGAGTTCCCTAGTATAGGGAACAGGCACTGTCTCTGACATGAACTCACTGAGTAGGTCTTTGATAACCTCTCCCTGAGGGGGGAGCAGCCTTGCCAGGCCACAGAGGAAGACAGTGAAGCTAGTCCTGATGAGACCTGATAAGCTAGGGTCAGATGGAAGGGGAAGAGGACCTCCCCAATCAGTGGACTTGGAGAGGGGCATGGGAGGAGATGAGGGTGGGACGGTGGGATTGGGAGGGAATAAGGGAGGGAGCTACAACTGGGATACAAAAGCGATAAACTGTAATTAATAGAAAAATAAAAATTTAATAAAAAATAGTTGAGAAATAAATATTAATAATTTATGAATATATACTCACTAAAATTTATATAGAAAACATTAGAATATATTTATGGCTAAACTGAGAGAAAGTTATCTCTGACTTACAGGTTTACACAGTATTCCTTTTCTTCTATATTTAATTGAAATATTCTCAGTAGGATGTAGCAATCGACTCTCAGGTAGTGGAGTAGGAGAATGCTCCTAGCCACTATCTGGATGCTGAGAATCAAACCTGGGACCTCTGAAAGAGCTGCCACTGCCCTTAACTGCTAAGCTATCTCTTCTGCTTTCTGCTTTACAGTTTTTTTGTTTTGTTTTGTTTTGTTTTGTTTTGAGAAAAATAACTCTTCAATTTCATTAGTAAAATGTGTCTTGGTTTATTTAAGAATGTATACATGAATAAACAAAAATAGTCAGTTATACTGCCTTCATAATATTTGATACTATCATTTCTTTTTTTGTTTGTTTGTTTGTTTGTTTGTTTTCAATTCAGCTGACTGCAGCTTCTTTTCTCTCCCCTTCTCCCATTCCCTCCACACAACACTCTCTTTCTCCCAGATTCATTCTTCCCTGTTTCTCTTTATAAAAGAGCAGGCCTACCAGAAATAGTCACAGACCATGACCTAACAAAATTCAATATGATTGCCCACAAACCTTCATATAAAGGCTAGGTGAGGCAACCCAACAGGAAGAAAAGGGACCCAAAAGAAGACAAAAATGTCAGAGATATCCCAACTCCACTGTTAGGAGTCCCACAAGAACAGTAGATTAACAACCATAACACATCTGCAGAAGACTAGTGCAGACCCATGCATGCTCAGTGATTGCTTCTTCAGTGTCTGTGAGTCCCTATGAGACTTATTTAGTTGAAGTCTGTGGATCTTGTTCTGGTATCTTCCACCCTTCTGGCTCCTACATTGCTATATCACCCTCTTCTTTGGGGTTCCCTGAACTCCCAGAGGAGGAAACTGGTGAAGATCTCCAATTTGGACTCTCTGTACCAAATGTTTGGCTCTACAAAATGTTGTGGGTCTCTTCATCAGCTCCCACCAACTGCCAGTGTCAGTTTCTTTGGTGACTATTTTGCTAGGCACCAATCTATGAGGATGAAAGGTCATCATTAGGAATAATTTTCTTGATTTTTCTTTTGTAGTCCTCTTCAGTTGTCTTATTGGTCTAGTTAGAACATCAAGTATTATATTGAATAAATATGGAGAGAGTCAACAGCCTTGTCTTAATCTTGATTTTAGGGAAATTGAGTTTCTTTCCATTTCATTTGATGTTATCTATAGGCTTGCGATAAATTCTTTTTATTATGTTGAGGTATGTTTCTTTCAATTTGTTTTTATGATGAATTGCATTGACTTATTTTTGTATTTTGAACCTTCCTTATACCTCTACTTGGTGATGGTAGATGATATTTTTGATTCAGCCTTCAAACATCCTTTTGAGTAATTTTTTATGTATGCTCAGAAGGAAAATTTGTCTGTAATTCTCTCTGTTGAATCTTTGTTTGGTTTGGGTACCACGGTGTCTCTAGTCTCATAAAATATATCTTCCAATATTCCTTTCATTTCCATTTGTGTCATAATTTGAGTAGCATGGGAGTTAATTCTCTTTTTAAAGTCTAGTAGATTTCTGTGCTACTGGCTGTGGGCTTTTTTGGTTTTGTACTTTTAATTACTGTTTCTATTTCCTTAAAGATTATAGTATATTTAAATTACTCATCTTAATTTTGATAAGTGGTGTCTATAGAAAAAGTTATCTATTTCTTTTACATTTTCCAATTGTGTGGAGTACAGTTTTTAAAGTATAACCTAATGATTTTTATGATTCTTTGGATTGTCTCATTTTCTGTTGTCATATCCTGGTTATTTCTAATTTTGTTAATTTGTCTATTCACTCTTTGTCTTTTAGTTAATTTGGATAACAGTTTATCTTGTTTATTTTCTCAAAACAACTGTTTCATTGACTCTATTGGTCTCTTTGTTTCTATTTTATGGATTCCAGTCCTCCATTGATTTCCTGCTATTTCTCAGGGGTGTGTTTGTTTCTTTTTTTTCCTAGAGCTTTTGGCTGTGCCATTAAGTTGCAAGTGTGAGACCTCTCCTATTTATTCATATAGTCATTTGTTCCTATTAACTTTTCTCGTAGCACACCTTTCTTTGTGTCCCATAAGTTTGGGTAAATTGTGCATTCATTTTCATTCAATTCTGGAAAGTTTTTTATTTCTATCTTGACTCAGCAGTCACTCAGTGTAAAATTGTTCAGTTTCCTTGAGTTTGTAGGTTTTTGGTTGTTTCTCTTGTTGAAATCCAGCTTTAATCACTGGTAGTCTGATACGATGCAGGGGTTATTTCCATATTCTTATATCTATTGAAATTTACCCTGTGACTGATTATATGTCAGTTTTGGAGGAAGTTCCACGACATGTGGAGAAGGCATATTCCTTTGTGTTTTGATGAATTATTCTGTAAATATTTGGTCCATTAGGTTTATAATGTCTGTTTGCTCTAGTACTTCTGTTTAGTTTTTGTTTGGATGATCTGTCTGTTGGTGAGAGTGGAGTATTGAAGCCTTCCACTATCAATGTCTATGGTTTAATATATGTTATGTTTCAGTGATGTTTCTTTTACAAATGTGGGTAGCCTTGTGCTTGGGACAGAATTTGAGAACTGAAAGCTCATATAGGTGTTTGTTTTTTTTTCCTTTCATGAATATAAAATGTCTTTCTACATCCCCCTTGATTAATTTTGATTTGAAGCTCATTTCTTAGGTAATAGAATGGCTGCACCAACTTGTTTCTTATGCCCATTTGCTTGAAAATATTTTATCAACACTTTAATCTGAAATATTATTTTGATATTAAGATGTGTTTCTCATATGCAACAGAAGGACAAATCCTGTTCTCAATTCACTCTGTTAGTCTCTGTCTGTTTATTGGGGAATTGATTCCATTGAGATGAGAAACACCAATGACCAATAATTTTTAATTCCTTTTCTTTTTACTGTTATTGGTGGTGACTGTGTGTGTGTGTGTGTGTGTGCGCGCGCGCACATGCCTGTATGTGAGTTTGTGTATTTGTGAGTGTGTGTTTTTGAGTGTGAGTATGTGTAAGTCTGTGTGTGGTGTGTATTTGTGTGTGTGTATGTGTGTGTGCGCACACGCATGCGTGAATGTGTGTGTTGTTGTTTATGCTTTTCTTCTTTTGGTTTTGCTGGTGTGAGATTATTAATTTCTGTGCTTTCATGGGTTTAGCTAACATAATTGACTTGGAGTTTTTCTTCTAGTATCTTCTGTAGGACTGGATTCGATTAGTGGATAGATATTTATATTTGACTTTATTATGAAATATCTTGTTAACTCCCTCTGTGCTTATTGAATGAATTACTAGATATAGTAGTCTGGGCTGGAATCTGTAGTTTCTGGGAATCTTCAGGACATCTGTCCAAGCACTTCTGGCCTCGAGAGTCTTCAGCAAGAATTTAGGTGTGATCTAATAGGTCTGCCTCTATATGTTACTTGGTATTCTTGCAGCTTTTAATATTCTTCCTTGTCTTTATGTTTAGTGTTGTAAGTATTGTTTGGTAGGGAAATTTTTTATTGTCCTACCTATTTAGTGTTCTGGAAGATACTTTTACTTTTATAGGGATTTCCTTCTTTGTGTTAGAAAAAATTCAATGATTTTTTTTTTAATATTTTCTGGGTCTTTGAGCTGGTGTCAGAGACAGTCCATGCTCCCCTTACTAGGGAACCCACTTAGAGACTGAGCTGCCATGGACTATATCTGAGTATCCAAACCAAGTAAAAGTGAAATATTCAAACTAACAAAATCAGAAATGAAAAATGGGACATAACAATAGAAGCCCCCCCCCCATCTAAAAAGTCATTAAAACATCTGCCAAAAATTTTTACTCCACAAAATTAAAAAATATAAAAGAAATGAACAATTTTCTTGTTTGATATAACTTACAAAAATTACATCAAGTGGACTGTATATATATATTATATATATAAATGTAAAATAATATAGCGACCTAGTTTTGCCAAACATCTCTAGTTTTATTTCTCCTCCCTCTTCTGTATTGTCCTCCTTCATTCTTCCCAATCACAGAGCCCCATTCCTTCCATTTAAGATGACCTATGTCCTTCAGTAGAGTTCCACAGACCCTTCCCCCGCAGTCCCTACTGACTCTCGTGATTGTTTACATCAATTCGCATACTTACTCCTGAAGATTTGCAGCTAGGTGTTGATGAGTGTGTGATGAAGATGTACATTTACACAACCGAATACTAATCAGCTATTAAGAAAACTGTAAAATTCACATGTAAACAGAAGGAATTGTTGAAAATCTGAGTGGGACAAATTAGATTCTGGAAAACTATGATTGCAGCTTTTCTTGTTTTTGTGTATATTAGCTTTGTATCCTCAGATATTTGTGTTCCATTTGGCATATTTATAGAGGTCAGGAACTAAGCAAGGAACTAGCAGGTTGAAGGTTCAAAGAGAAGATATACCACAGTGGTATAAACAATTCAAGGGGAAAGATGTAATAAGAGGTGCTAAATGAAGGAAAGGGTAAGAGGAAAGGCGATAAGAGAAGTATATGCCTGGATAACCAACACTAAAGGCATTTGAAGAACACCTACCAGCTTCTGAAAATAAACATACAGATGTATGTGGAAGCTTTTCCACAAGCATATTTTCTGCAGATCCTTATAGTTATGATTTAGGTAGTTCATATTAAAGTGAATGGTTTAGTTTGCATCATGAAAAAAATTTTATATTTGCATTGTTATATTGTTAGATACCAAAATGTTAATGTTTTGGCCTAAGAATTACATCTCATTGCTAATCTTTCTTTCTTTCTTTCTTTTTTCTTTCTTTCTTTCTTTCCTTACTTACTTATAAGTATTTACACATATAAATAAATTCATTTTTAAAATAAACTGATTGGCCTGCTCTTTGATCACCTCCCCCTAAGGGGGGAGCAGCCTTACCAGGCCACAGAAGATGACAATGCAGCCACTCCTGATGAGATGTGACAGACTAAGATCAGAAGGAAGGAGAGGGGGACCTCCCCTATCAGTGGACTTGGGGAGGGGCATGTGTGAAGAAGGAGGAGGGAAGATGGGATTAGGAAGGGAGGAGGGAGGGGTTTATGGCAGGATACAAAATGAATAAAGTGTAACTAATAAAAGTTAAAAAAATTGGGATATGAAATTTCACCTGTTTATATATGTACATATATTTCTATACGCATACCTTGGTCAATATAAATTAACTGTAGGTAAAGTTGTATGTTACAGCCTTTCAATAATTACAAAAAGTAAATGCCCATGTTTTTTAAAACATAACCTTTCCAGGTTTTAGCAACAAGATGGAAGCATTCATTGTCACTGAAATCTTCTTTTCCATTAGATTTTATCTTCCATGTCTTGTTTCTTCTGTCTGCAGAGAGCTTTCAGCTTATTGGCTAATCAATACCTACTACTCACTCTTAGAAAAGGTCTTTACTGTCTGAGATGAGAAAACATAAATAAAGTTGAGTAACTTGTACAATGTCAGTGTGAATTGTGTCTGAGCAAAGGTTAACAGATAGATTGGTTATTCCCATAGACATTGACTTAACTCCATAACAATTCCAGAGAGTACACTGCAGAGAACCTTCCTTAGTGAAGGGACTACACTGTTGTGTTTCAGTTGTAAAAATATTTAGCGCTGCATGTTTCTGCATATATCTTTCCAACATTGTTTTACAGGAAAAATTGTCTAGATGAAAAAAGTCCATTTTACTTGTGCATTTATACACACAGGCACAAATAAGTGCGTGTACACTCACACCCCATGTTTACATAAATTGATTTTTTACAGGACAAATTGTATTGAGATGAAAGGTACCTTTTATTGCATATTCTCTCTCTCACACACAACTGTTTATATAAATTACTGAGTTTGATTCAGATTTTTAAATACCACAGATTATTTTATGTGAAATTTAGAACTGTTTCTTTCAATCCCTAAGACTGAGACCTTTGTATGATTATTATGAGAATGATTTATGTTAAAATTATAACTAAACTTATTTTCTACTGCTGGAACACTTATACTCAAGTTAACAAGTTCCAAAAGCCAACATACGATCATTGACAGTTCTTTATGGTATTCAGTCATTTCATATTTTCACACACAACTTCTTTACTGTTGTATAAGTTTTTCTAATTACCATTTTTTCTTATATGTTACTAAAGTATCCCACAACTTCTGAATAATTATATTCCTAATGATACTTAACGGAGATATCTTTGATAGTCTTCATCTGACGCTTGTTAATCTCTCATTACTTTAGAGAAGACTTAGACATATCACATCATGCAGTGGGATATCCCTAAAAGTGTGTGTGCATGCTGTCTCTGCTTCCTTGTTCTCTATCTTAGTAGTGTTACAGTCTAATCAAGTCAATATTCTGTTCCATGAAATTTCTTTTATTCCAGAAACAAAACTTATTACTCCCTAAATTACTTTATCATGATTTCATTACTATTTACACACTTCAAAAATGTGAATTTCACGGGGCAAGATTATATTCTTCCTTGCTGTCGGAACATTTATCTATTTTTCTTGGTTCTTCTAAACAATCCTTTTTTTTTCCACTCATATTCACCGAACTTTACTATGCAGTGTAAATTACTAACATTTTTATTCATTTCCTTTAAGTCTTTTAATATACTACATTCTGATCTTATTTTCCATCTCCCATCTTCTGCCATGGAACCACTTCTCATGAAACCCAGGTTTGTGTTTTTTTTTTTTTTTTTCCTTTCTTAAATATTTTTAATAAACAAAAAGCAGACACATGCATACTAAATAAAAACAATAGTAAGAAGAAGCAACACAAGGGCTGTTTTGTGTTGCACAACTATTTCTGAGCATGTAACCTGCCCTGGGGTATAGAGAAAATACTCAGCATTGCTACATGAAAAACACTGAATTTCCCTCTCCCAGAAGTTATCATTTTTACATAGATTCTTTGTTAACTGCACTATTTTTTACCGACGCCTTTTCTGTATTGAGATTTTAGTCTAGGTAAAACTTATGTAGGTCTTATCCATTGTGTTACAGCTTCTGAGTTAGTAGGTGATTATGCCTGGAAAATGTTATTTTTGAGTCATCTATTACCTTGTGATTTTACAATCTTTCTGGTCCTCTTTTACAAACATCCCTGGGCCATAAATGGGAGGTGTGATGAAGACATCCCCTGTTAGGCTAAGTTCAACAAAGTCGTTCATTCTCTGCACGATTCCCGTTGTGGGTCTCGGTGTTAAAGAAGCAACTTCTTTGATGAGAGTTCAGAGTTGTCATGATTATACGTATAAAAATATTTGATTAGGAGTCATTTTATTGTTATTGTTTTTATTAAAATAAATATAAGGGCTTTTCCCCTTATTGCCCCTGGCTTTCCTCGTATTTGGCTCTTGGCCTGATTATCAGTGACAACCATGAGTTGTATTTAATCAGGCAGGCCTTTAAACCAAACAATGTTACTCCTATAACATTTATGTAATTATTACACTATATCATATAGGCAGGTTACTACGATAGCTCATAGGTTTCACAGCTAAGTGAAATTAATGCTTACTTTTCTCCTCTGGTCACATCAATTGTGTCTTTCAGCACTATTAATGTTGGTCATTAAAAAGAAAGTTTTATTTTAACATGAGGTTTATTTCTCCATGATTTACCACATAGATAAGTATTATCTTCAGTAATTGAGCCTTAGGTTACAATAGGTTGGTGAGGATAACCAACAATATTGAAAATGATCTGTAATATTTAGAGGGGTCATCCATAAGGTCTCTTTGATTAACAACTCAGTAAAATGTGAATGAAATAAAAATACAGATGAATTTAAAGTAAAGTGCAACAAACTGTAAGGAAATACATAGAATGCAAATAAAAATCAGTTTGACGGAAATTATGTAAATATTCAAAATAATATCTTCTGTTAGCTGTGTATCATAATAAAGAGATAAATGTATTATTTTATATAAAAATCATACTAATAAACTTATCTTAACATAATTTATTTTTTCCACTGGCCTCTCTAACATAATTGTTTACATCCAAATGTAAGATTAAAAGATCAATAGCTGCTAGATTTGAGCTTAAATGCCTTTGAAAAATATTGAGTACGTTTAATTAATTATGTGAAAAGACTAGTGCAATGCAATCATATTTTTCATTGATTGAAAATTCTTTTAATAATTTTAACAAAATTATAAACAAAATATTCAAAGGGATCTATAGGTGAAACCTGATATTAAATATAATACATGTAAGATTGAAAACTCCCTGATTTCTAAGAACTTTTACATTATTGAAAGTCTTGATAAAAAAAAATAATAACATGGATTTCAGCATTTCAAGTCCAAGCTAAGTGAGATAACTTATTAGTAAGCATTGAAGGCTCCCTACAGACAAACAATTTATTTACCACAGAGAAAACAACATAGGAACCGAAAGCTCACTAAGGATGCAGTCTGGTCTAAGAACAGATGCTGGTCAATAATTCAGTATTAAAAACAATTGGTCAGAGAGCAATGGCAAACATTTATTCATGAAGTAATAAATTATATATTTGCTTTTCTTGCCTAAGTATAGAAGTATTCTACACCATAAACTGTGCTTCTACTTTTTTATTTGAATTTTTAATTTTTAATCTTTTATATTAACTACAGTTTATTCACTTTGTATCCCAGCTGTAACCCCCTCCCTCATTTCCTCCCAATCCCATCCTCCCTCCCTCATCTCCTCCCATGCCCCTCTCAAAGTCCACTGTTAGGGGAGGTCTTCCTCCCCTTCCCTCTGATCATAGTCTATCAAGTCTCCTCAGCACTGGTTGTGTTGTCTTCCTCTGTGGCCTGGTAACACTGCTCCCCGCTCAGGGGGAGGTGATCAAAGAGCCAGGCATTGAGTGCTTCTACTTTTTAAATACAAAGTATATGTGTAGAAAGCTATATAAAGGTCAACAAAAGGATGTTATTTTGATAACTATCATTTATTGCTTGAGGAATTTTCATTAAGTAGAATCTTATTCATTAGTTCTGACTTTTACATAGTCTTCTTAACTGGTTATGAGGAAAATCCACTATATAAGAAAGCAAAAGCAAAAATCTGTAGAGATGAGCAGAAAGTTTTATCGGTCTAGAAATTTAGCTACTATAAAGCATTGATAATGTTGGTTATTTATTTTTAAGAGTTTATATTTATTTTTTATGCATGAGTATTTTTCCTTTGTGTACATACATGCAACACATGTGCCTGTTATCCGTGAAGGCCCGAGGACATCAGATTTCCTAAAAATTGGAGGTCATAGGTGGTTTTTAACTTCAGGGTTGCTTCTGGGAACCCAAAACAAAGCTTCTACAGGAGCTATGCACATCTGCTGTGTTCTTGGCTGAAAAGGCAACTACCCAGACCCATGATGGACGTTTGGCTACAAAAGGTTTCCACTTTTATATCAACTTATATACTATAATTGAATAAAATTATTAAAGTTGTATAGGGTAATATAAACCTTTAATTTCAGCACTTGAAAAGAAGAGACAAGGTGGACTGTGGATTTTGAAACAAATCTGGTTTACAAAGTGACTTACAAAAGAGATATTTGCTCAACCATGTTTATAGCTGCTTTATTTGTAATAGCCAGAACCTGGAAACAACCCAGATGTCCATCAACAGAGGAATGGGTACAGAAATTGTGGTATTTTTACACAATGGAATACTACTCAGCAATCAAAAAGGAGGAAATCATGAAATTTTCAGGCAAATGGTGAGACCTAGAAAAGATCATCCTGAGTGAAATATCCCAGAAGGAGAAAGACAAACACGGTATATACTCACTTATATAGACCTATAAGATATGATAAACATAATGAAATCTATACACCTAAAAAAGATAATCAAAAGAGCGGACATGGGGTATGATTATCAATCCTCGTTTTGAAAGACAGATGGGATGCACATTAAACATTGACAGGAGTCTACTGAGCACATTTGAAAAACTCTAACTAGCAGTGTTTTCAAAGCAAAGACTCATGACCAAAGCTTTGGCAGAGTACAGGGAATCATAAGAAAGAAGGGGAGTTAGTATGATGAGGAAAGGTTAGGAGTTCCACAAGGACCAAACATATCTGGGCACAGGGTCTTCTCTGAGACTGACATGCAACCAAGGACCATGTATGAATGTAACCTAGAACCTCTGCTCAGATGTAGCCTGTGGTAACTCAGTAACCAATTGGTTTCCCATAGTGAGGGGAACAAGGACTATTTCTAACAGGAACCATATTTTCTTTATCCAGTCTTCATTTGAGGTACATGTAAGTTTTTTCTAGTTTCTGATCATTATAAAGCTGCTGTGAACATAGTTGAGCAAGTTGCATTGTGGTGTGATGGAGTTTCCTTTCAGTATATTGTCAGGAATGGTGTAGCTGGGTCTTGAGGTAGATCTTTTCCCAGTTTACTGTGAAACTATCATTTTTTTTT
>NW_026589742.1:0-3594 GCF_907164565.1 Psammomys obesus | reverse complement strand
TTGCAGGTGATGGAAAAACAGACTTTCTTGAAGAGTACATTAGCTACTGTTTTGACATTATGATACGTTTTCATTAGATAAATGATGTAGATATATCAAGTAAATTAGATGACACCTCAAACTCCCAAGTAATGATTTCTTTACAGCTGTGTTGTGCACGCTCAAACTAAAACCTCCCAGCCAGCACGGTCAGGTGGTTACACCTTCTGTCCTGGCTCCTTCTCTCCTCAGCCCTTCCCATGGACAACTGCAGCCTATGGGTTTCACAGTTTGTGCTTTTGGTGGTGTATTCACTGCATGTCCCGTCCAGCGGGAGTTCAACGGGTTCCTAAGGAGGGGCGAAAAGAATGGAGAGGTGACAGAGACACAAGAAATGAGAGCAAGTCTATAGTCTGATCTCGCTCTCGTTTATTTGAAAAATTTCACACGACTTTATAGGGAGAAAGCAGGAAGGGAAAATGTGTCGGCAATATAGTTTACAAAACCTAACAGGGTGATTAATGATGATGCAGAACCCTGAAAGAATGTTTACTGAAAGAGCTACTACAAGAATGTCAGCTAAGATATCTCAAAATGTCTGACACACAGATGTCCCATAGGTTCTGGAAATGTAAATCTCTCACCTACGACCTTGCTGCAGCTGTCTGTAACTTTCCACTAGCTGGCCTTGGCTCCCAGCAACTGCATATAAAGGCTCCCAGTGAAGAGCTTAAGATAGCATGAAAGATCTCCCATGCTCATGGCTTGGCAGGATTAACATAGTAAAAATGGCCATCTTACCAAAAGCAATCTACAGATTTAATGCAATTCCCATCAAATTGCCAACACAATTCTTTACAAACCTGGAAAGAAAAATTCTCAACTTCATATGGAATAACAAGAAACTGAGAATTGCTAAAACAATCCTCTACAATAAAAGATCTTCTGGAGGTATCTCCATCCCTGATCTCAAGCTGTACTATAGAGCGACAGTTATAAAAACTGCATGGTACTGGCATAGAAACAGAATGGTGGATCAATGGAATCGAACAGAAGACCCAGAAATAAACCCACACACTTACGGACATCTGATTTTTGACAAAGATGCCAAAACCATACAATGGAAAAAAGATAGCATCTTCAACAAATGTTGCTGGTCCAACTGGATGTCTACATGTAGAAAAATGCAAATAGATCCATACTTATCACCCTGCACAAAACTGAAGTCCAAGTGGATCAAAGACCTCAACATAAAACCAGACACATTAAATTGGCTAGAAAAAAAAGTGGGGAATACCCTAGAACTCATTGGTACAGGAGAAAACTTCCTGAACAGAACACCAACAGCACAGGCTCTAAGAGCAACAATCAATAAATGGGACCTCATGAAATTGAAAAGCTTCTGTAAAGCAAAGGACACCGTCATCAAAACAAAGCGACTGTCTACAGATTGGGAAAGAATGATCACCAACCCTTTATCTGACAGAGGACTCATATCCAATATATATAAAGAACTAAACAAGCTGAAAAGAAACAAACCAAGTCATCCACTTAAAAAATGGGGAACAGAGCTAAAGAGAGAATTCTCTGTAGAGGAACATCGAATGGCAGAGAAGCACTTAAAGAAATGCTCAACCTCATTAACCATTAGGGAAATGCAAATCAAAACAACCCTGAGATTTCACCTTACACCCATCAGAATGGCCAAGATGAAAAACTCATGGGCAACACATGCTGGAGAGGTTGTGGAGAAAGGGGAACCCTTCTCCACTGCTGGTGGGAATGTAAACTGGTACAACCACTCTGGAAATCAAATTGGAGCTTTCTCAGACAACTAGGAATAGCGCATCCTCAAGATCCAGCCATACCACTCCTAGGCATATACCCAAAAGAGGCACAAGTACACAAAAAGGACATTTGCTCAACCATGTTTGTAGCAGCTTTATTTGTAATAGCCAGAAGCTGGAAACAACCCAGATGCCCCTCAACTGAAAAATGGATGCAGAAACTGTGGTACATCTATACAATGGAGTATTACTCAGCAATGAAAAATAAGGAAATCATAAAATTTGCAGGTAAATGGTGGGACCTGGAAAGGATCATCCTGAGTGAGTTGTCCCAGAAACAAAAAGACACGCATGGTATATATTCACTCATATAAACATACAATATAGAATAAACCCACTAAAATCTGTACATATAAACAAACTAAGCAAAAGAGAGGACCCTAACTAAAATGTTCAATCCGCATCCTGAAAGGCAAAGAGGATGGACATCAGAAGAAAAAGAAAATAGGAAACAACCTCGGAACCTGCTACAGAGGGCCTCTGAAAGCCAGAAGAAAACAGGAAACAACCTTGAAACCTGCCACAGAGGGCCTCTGAAAGCTTCTGCAGTATAGACTGTCAAAGCAGATGCTGAGCCTGATGGCCAACTGATGGGCAGAGTGAATGGAATTCTATGTAAGAAGTGGGAAATAGTAAGAGCTGGAGGGGATGGGAACTCCACAAGGAGAGCAACAGAACAAGATAATTTGAACACAGGGAACTTCCCAGAGACACATACTCCAACCAAGGACTATTCCTGGAGATGACCTGGAACCCCTGCACAGGTGTAGCCCATGGCAGTTCAGTGTCTAAGTGGGTTACATAGTAATGGGAAGAGGGACTGCCTCTGACATAATCTGATTGGCCTGCTCGTGGATCACTTCCCCCTGAGGGGGGAGCAGCCTTACCAGGCCACAGTAGAGGACAATGCAGCCACTTTTGATGAAAACTGATAGACTAAGATCAGAAAGGAGAGGAGAACCTCCCCTATCAGTGGACTTGGAGAGTGGCATGCATGCAGAAAGGGGAGGGAGGGTGGGATTGGCAGGGGAGGAGGGAGGGGCTTATGGGGGGATACAAAATGAATAAAGTGTAATTAATAAAAAATTAAAAAAATAAAATAAAATAAATTAATTAAATTTAAAAAAAAGGATAGCCTGAATATAACTCCATTTTGAAATAAAGATCTTGACTGGGAACTGAATCAGGTACTAGGAAATATCACAGAATGTACACCTGGCAGAAAACAAAAATTAACTATCCTAGCAACAGCTTCCAGGAAATATAGCAGAATAAATGCTTCATAGAAAATAAAGACAAACTCCCTGGCAATAATCAATGGGAATCGGTTGAGAATCGGGTGGGAAAATTCTCCCCAATGTTTCAGATATGGTTTAGAAAAATAGCCATTGTAATTCTACGCCTTAGCCATTGTGACTGTGTGCCTCAGAAAAGGTCACCCCGCCCTGCTAAACTTCACCCAATTCTGTAATGCCAAGGCTTGTGCCCACCTGCTTGCTGCCATGGAAACCCCCCACTCAAAGACTTTCCCTTTAAAAATCCTGTTCACTCAGAGGTTGAGGTCCCATTTCTCTACTGCTGCGCCAGTGAGACTTGGGTCCCAAGTTTGATCACTCTCGTAATAAAGCTCTCTTGCAATTGCATTGAGTCATCTCCTGATGGTCTCTGAGGATCCCGTGAACCTGGCATAACACCATAATTACTCTTTGACTCTCTCTGATGCTGTTGAGTGTAACAGCCTGGGGTCCCATTTGTGAGCTAGACAAGT
>NW_026589741.1:0-8100 GCF_907164565.1 Psammomys obesus | reverse complement strand
GCATTGAAACGCTACTTAAAAAATAAAAATCACATTCTGCATTCTACTGTGGAGTTTTTGCCTGTCTCCTAAATGATTTTTTAAATTGGTGTTCGTTACAGTTCTTGGTATTATGAAGTTCTATGGTTTGCCTAAGACACAATGCCATGTATCCACAACTACAGTACCACAAGCACACAAGATATTTTTACTGTCTGAAAATACCCTCTATACTTAGTCTATTTGATCCCATTCCTTGGACAACCACACTTTTTCACTACCTCTACTCTTTTACCTTTTCTACTTAATCCTTTTAGACAGGTTGCCTTCCGTTAGGAATGTGGAGTTCAAATTCGACATGTCTGCATGCCCTGATGGCTCACTTCATTAGTCATTGATCATATACCATTACATCAAACTTCTTGGGTCTCTTGATCCCATCTGTCACTAATTACTGAAAGATATCTTAGTTGCTACCACTTTAAAGATCATCAGTAAAATTTGGTGCAAACATTGACCAGCAGAGAAGGTTTAGGTATTCAGATGAGCTAGGTAAATATTTGGGTATACTGCTAATGGGAAGTAGGATAAACATATAGTTTGCTGTGTTAGTACAGCCAACCATCTCCAAAGTGGCTATATCATTGTGCATCCCCACTAACAATAATTTGAGGTTTTGTTGTTAGGTAGCCACACCAAAACCTGGCACACTCTCAGGGTATCGTTAAAATTTAGCCATTCTAACATGTGTATTTCCTGTTTGGGGTTTTAGGTTTGTTTTGTTTTTAAAGAGGTTTTTCATTTCAATTAAAAAGGTGTCAAGAACACACCTTCAAGAAGAATCTAAGGCTGCAGAGTCAGACATGTGCAATGCTAGCACAAACACCAGTGGGGAATGACCTAGGCTTGCAGATCATTAGAACTGTGACAAATGTGTTGTTATAAAATTCCACACTCCTAAGTAATTACCCCAGCCTCACCCTCCCAGGGTCCTGTTGTTTCTAATGCACAGTTGTATAGAAAACAAGGTTTTCTCCACAATGCATTTGTGGCATTGCAGCAGAAATGCCTGATGTGTTTTTTTTAAATTTTATTCTTTTCTTATCAGTTACATTTTATTAACTATGTATCCCAGCCGTGTTCCCATCCCTCATTCCCTCCCAGTCCCTCCCTCCCTCCCCTTTCCAAGTCCACTAATAGGGGGCACCTCCTCCCCATTCATCTGATCCTGTTTTATCAGGTATCTTCAGGACTGGCTGCAAAGCTCTCCTCTGCGGCCTAACAGGACTGCTCCTCCCTTGGGGGGGTGGGGAGGCCAAAGAGCCGGTCATTGAATTCCTGTTAGAAATAGCCCTTGTTCCCCTCACTATGGGAATCCAATTGGTTACTGAGCTACCACAGGCTACATCCGAGCAGAGGTTCTAGGTTATATCCATACATGGTCCTTGGTTGAATGTCAGTCTCAGAAAAGACCCTGTGCCCAGATATATTTGGTCCTTGTGGAGCTCCTATCCTTTCCCCATCAGACTAACTCCCCTTCTTTCTTTTGATTCCCTGTACTCTGCCAAAGGTTTGGTCATGAGTCTTTGCTTTGAAAACACTGCTAGTTAGAGTCTTTCAAATGCGCTCAGTAGACTCCTGTGATACGTTTCTAAACGAGGATTGATCATCTTACCCCATGTCTGCTCTCTTGATTATCTTTTTTAGGTGTACAGATTTCATTATGTTTATCATATCTTATAGGTCTATATAAGTGAGTATATACCGTGTTTGTCTTTCTCCTTCTGGGATATTTCACTCAGGATGATCTTTTCTAGATCGCACCATTTGCCTGCAAATTTCATGATTTCCTCCTTTTTGATTGTTGAGTAGTATTCCATTGTGTAAAAATACCACAATTTCTGTACCCATTCCTCCGTTGATGGACATCTGGGTTGTTTCCAGTTTCTGGCTATTACAAATAAAGCAGCTATAAACATGGTTGAGCAAATATCCCTTTTGTGTACTTGAGCAAACTTTGGGTATATACCTAGCAGTGGTATAGCTGGGTCTTGAGGAAGCACTATTCCTAATTGTCTTAGAAAGCACCAGATAGATTTCCAGAGTGGTTGTACCAGTTTACATTCCCACCAGCAGTGGAGGAGGGTTCCCCTTTCTCCACAACCTCTCCATCATTGTTGTCCCTTGAGTTTTTCATCTTGGCCATTCTGATGGTGTAAGGTGATATCTCAGGGTCGTTTTGATTTGCATTTCCCTGATAGCTAATGAGGATGAGCATTTCTTTAAGTGTTTCTCTGCCATTCGATATTCCTCTGTCGAGTTCTCTGTTTAGCTCTGTTCCCCATTTTTTAATTGCATTACTTGGTTTGCTGTTTTTCAGCTTCTTCAGTTCTTTATATATACTGGTTATGAGTCCTCTGTCAGATAAAGGGTTGGTGATGATTCTTTCCCAATCTGTAGGCAGTCGCTTTGTTTTGATGACTGTATCCTTTGCTTTACAGAAGCTTTTCAATTTTATGAGGTCCCATTTATTGATTGTTGCTCTTAGAGCCTGTGCTGTTGGTGTTCTGTTCAGGAAGTTCTCTCCTGTGCCAATGAGTTCTAGGCTGTTCCCCAATTTTTCTTCTAACAGATTTAGAGTATCTGGTTTTATGTTGAGGTCTTTGATCCACTTGGACTTTAGTTTTGTGCAGGGTGATAAATATAGATCTATTTTCATTTTTCTGCATGTGGACATCCAGTTGGTCCAGTACCATTTGTTGAAGATGCTGTCTTTTTTCCATTGAATGGTTTTGGCTTCTTTGTCAAAAATTGAGTATTCATAGGTATGTGAGTTTATTTATGGGTCTTCTATGCAGTTCCATTGATCCTCCTTTCTGTTTTTATGCCAATACCATGCAGTTTTTATTACTATTGCTCTGTAGTACAACTTGAGATCAGGGATGGAGATACCTCCAGATGATCTGTTGTTGTACAGGATTGTTTTGGAGATTCTGGGTTTTTTGTTTCTCCATATGAAGCTGAGAATCTTTTTTTCAAGGTCTGTAAAGAATTGAGTTGGTATTTTGATGGGAATTGCATTGAATCTGTAGATTGCTTTTGGCAGGATGGCCATTTTCACAATGTTAATCCTACCAATCCATGAGCACGGGAGATCTTTCCATCTTCTTAGATCTTCTTCAATTTCTTTCTTCAGAGACTTGAAGTTTTTCTCAAACAGGTCTTTCACTTGCTTGGTTAGTGTCACCCCAAGGTACTTTATGTTATTAGTGGCTATTGTGAAGGGTTTTGTTTCCCTAATTTCTTTCTCGGCCCTTTTGTCTTTGGTATACAGGAGGGATTCTGATTTTTTTTGAGTTGATTTTGTATTCTGCCACTTTGTTGAAGGTGTTTATCAGCTGGAGGAGTTCTCTGGTTGAATTTTTGGGGTTGCTCATATATACAATCATATCATCTGCGAATAGTGACACTTTGACCTCTTCCTTTCCGATTTGTATCCCCTTGATCTCCTTTAGTTGTCTTATTGCTCTGGCTAGGACTTCAAGTACTATGTTGAAGAGGTATGGAGAGAGTGGGCAGCCTTGTCTTGTCCCTGATTTCAGTGGGATTGATTTAAGGTTTTCTCCATTGAGTTTGATGTTGGCTATAGGCTTGCTGTGTTTTGCCTTTACTATGTTTGCCTGTTGTCTTCTTACAGAACACACTACCTGAAAACTTCACTTTTAAAGTTTATCTAATTCTCTGAATCTTTCCTTTTTTTTGTTTTTTTGTTTTGTTTGTTTGTTTTTGTATTTTTTTTCTTCTTCCAGGACAAGCTTACCTGACAATCTCTTAAAAGGCCTCAAATGCCCTTGATTTTCTTCATAAGCCTATCCTTCCACCATCCTTTCCAGCCAAACCATGGCCATGGCCTTTCATCAGTATCACAGTCCACTTTCCCTGCTACTACCCTAGCAGTCAATGTGTTAAAAGATCACTGCCATGATTTCATCACCTGGTCTTTCTCAGTGCTACCTACATTATGTTCAGAAATCTTTAGTCAACCTGTTTCAGTTATTCTAAAAGCATTATCCACTTGTCGTCATTCATGTTAAGCTTTTTAAGCTTGGTGAGTTTATTTTGTGAAGAAAATGGGAGTCCATCATATGTAGTCAAAGTCAGATCTCCACTCTGCTACTCCAATGTGATCCATGTTCACACCAGCCTGTCTCCCATGGTCTATTTCTCCTTTCCAGGACTTACTACCTGTGTTCTGCAAAGACTGCTACTGGTCTTTACCTCATCAGCCCTCAAACAGAGTATCTTTAGGAATGTCTTCTTTAATTTTACCTCACCCTTTGAGAACACAACGTCCCCACAATTTACTCACTTTTATCACAAAATTATGTGCCTCCGTGTGATAAACCATTGTCCCTGTCAGTATTTTATTAAGGATGGTATTGAGTAACAATTTTACCTTGACCTAAAATCATAGTCTCATATCAATTTAATCATCACTTCAGTTTTACTTACAAAGTGAATGAAGACTAATGCAGAACTAATACAACTGCTGCCACATTACTTTCAAAAGTCTTGATTACGTGAGATTTACATCTAACGTGATGATATTAGAATCTGGCCCCCAGCCAAAATGTAACCAAATATTGGCCATTAAAAACAGAGATGTGTTTTCCCTTAACCTTCTAAAGATAATCTTTCTATGTTCCTCAAGCATGCCCTCTCTGCCACATCCTCTCTACTTGGAACCTCCACTTATTCTTTCAACTCCTGACAGCTGGGTTTTATTTCCATCATGAAATACAGACTGCTATCCCTAAGGCTGCAATGGTCTTATTCCAAAACCAGTGATCAATTTTCCAGGTCTATCCACTACACACCACACTATCCAGTGTATACAGGACCTCTTCCTCCTTTCTAAATTCCACAGCTCAGGTCCCATGACACTACTCTCCTTTCCACCCAGGTACCTCAAAACAGTTTCTTCTTGGGCCTCCATCTGCCTCTTAATGATGCATTAATGTTCTGCCTCTGCCATAGCTCTCTCCCTCCATACAGTAAAACACTGTCAGTTCAACTACCTCATCAAGGTAAGTCCCAAAACAGTGCTAACAGTAATGCCTCTTCCCAGGCTTCAGATGACTTACAAACCCTTCCCAGGAGGAAGGTCTTCACATTGTGCCTAATGAAGAAAGCAGGGCTAATACTGTGTGGTGCCACAATACTCTGTATTTTATTACTACTCCCAATCCAGTCTAAGCCAACACATGTGTCATGGTTTTACTTGTGAACTGTCCTTCACAAGCAAATGTTTAAAATTGGTCCCTAGCTGTGAGATCTATCAGGGAAGTATGTTGGAACCTTTAAGAGGTGGTATCCATTGAGTTGCAATAAGTGAGTGGTTGAGGGTGGATCAGAGGTGTTATTTCCTGATTCATAGGACAAAGGAAGCAGCTTCAGAGTCTTGTTGCCTCCAAGACCCCAACATGCCTTCCCCACTATGGACGACTGTGTAACCCTCAAAAGGATGAACAGAAGTAAACCAATCCTCCCCCATGTTGTTACTGCAACTCATTTTCTCACAGTGTTGAAAAAAGGAACTAATCCAACATGTTAGCACCCTGTGTGGAGATTACTAACTCATATAGTAACACCTGTGAAAAACTCTAGACAATAAACTGTGTAGTAGCTCAGCAGGCATCATACCTCCCCAGAGCTTCAAATGAAAAGGAAAGATAAGCCAGTCATGGAGCAAAGATCCAAAATCTGCAACTGTAGCTGAGTCTCAGCTACAGAATTGGTACAGCTTTGTGAATTTCCATGACTGAGGTCCCTTAAAGACCCTTGATTCCAGAACTTACTCAGGTCCTTCTGTGAGGCTTTTTCTTTTTCATTCAGCATCTCCTGATTTCCATGAAAATCTCATATTAAGATTCCAATTTCTAAGGCCTGGCATGGTGGCACACACCCTTAATCCCACTATTCAGAAAGCTGAGAGGTAGATGGATTTCTGAGTTCAAAGCCAGCCTCGTCTATATAGTAACTTCCAGGCCAGCCAAGGCTACATTGTGAGATCCTGTTTCAGAAACAAACAAAAGATTCTCATTTTCAATTATCCTCAAGGATATTATAATGCAGTGCTAACATCTTCCAAACCAATTTGATTCATGGTTTACTTTAAGAAATCAATAGAGCTAGGTATGTAATACTTCTTGATTTCTCTCATTATTCCTCATATTTCTGTGTTACCTTAAAAAATCTCAGCAATATATATGCATTTCTCTATCCCTTCCTACTTTGCATGTTACATTCTTTAAAGCAACAGATTTCTAAAAGAATTGGCATTTTTTTTCCTTGTACACTTGAATCTATCTTTCAATCAGTGTGTTGTCTTAAAATATGAGTCAGGCACTTCCTTTTTGAAATCTCTTGATTATTCTCTACATCCCACAGAATAAAGTCTAAGCTTACAAATCCAAACCCTTAGAATAACTGTTTACACTTTGCTTTTGACTTTCATACACTCTGCCCTAGACCTTTCTCTCATCTTTTAAGCTTGGCTACCGAGCTTAACTTTTCAAGAAACAGCAGTGGTTCTCAACTGTAGGTTGAGGTCCATTGGGGGCGGGGTCAAATGACTCTTTCACAGGAGTGGCCTAAGAACATCAGAAAACAGATGCTTACACTGCAATTCATAACAGTAGTAAAATTACAGTTATGAAGTAGAAACAAAAATAATTTTATGGTTGGCATCACCACAACACGAGGTCACAGCATTAGGAAGTATGAGGGCTAGCCTGAGTTAGAGGCTCCTATCTTCCACAATATCATTCTAACATTTCCCCCACTACTTCATTTTATTTTCTTTGAATTCTGTTCAGTCAAAAAAGGTATTTAAATCCCCTTTAAGTCCAGAAACTGCCACCAAGTAAAGATGGAGTTTACATGAAACAATGAATGAGTTGAGTAGACAAGGCATACGAAATTAACAGAATTTTCTGCCCCATAGCTAGCAAGTTTTTTTCTGAGTATAATTATTAAGTTTCATCAAAACAAATTTATCAAACTTTTAGCAAGGAGATAAAAGGGAAAAGTCAGTTCACTTCTACTTCATTTGATTTTTTTTTTTTTGTCGTTGTTGTTTTGATACAAGATCTTAGTATGAAATACAGGCTGGCAAAATAAAACTATCTGTCTTCAAAATCCCACAAATCCTGAGATTACAAGTACTTACCACCATGCCCATTATAAATTTCTTGTTTTTAAATATCTCTTAAATTACCTTATATTGTGTGTGTGTGTAAGTATCTGCAGAGTAAATGAGTTATCTTCCTCAATCACTTTTTAGTCATGTTTTATGATCTCTCACTGAACCTGGAACTGGCTGTTCTCTGGCTGAAAAGTCCTTAAGCCATACCTGTGCTCATCTGGCCAACCCATCACCCCCCCCCCACAAACACACACCAAGAGTTTCAGGCGCACACTGACACAAACTGCTTTCATGTGAGTGGTGGTGATCTGAACTCTGGTCCTCATGCTTGTAGAGAAAACACTTTACCCACTAAGTCACCTTCTTAGCACCCTTATAATCCTCCTTTGTCTTTGTAAGCAAACATTTCTTAAGATATTTGATCAGACTTAACAAATATATATTTAAGTCAGTGAGATGGCTCAGTGAATAGGAGTACCACAATGACCTAAACTCAAGGCCACAGGACCCACAAGATGGAAAGAGAATCAGCATTTGAAATTGTTCTCTGACCTCCACATGTACATGCCCATAACACACAATAGCACACAAGCCGCATGTACATTCCTTATTACATTAAAAATATAATAAGGAAAAAAAGTACAACATTTTCCAGGAATTATATTTAGTAAGTGTTAATACTAGTAACTGCTGCGACTTGGGGAGATTGTTCTGCAAAAACACAACTTGACGCTCTCCCAGGACCTGAGTTTGTTTCTTGGCACAGACACCAGGTGGGTCACAATTGCTAGTAAATCCAGCTCCAGGGGATCCAATGCCCTCTTCTAGATACAGGGCACATGCACTCAGGCATGCATACCCGACACCCAAACGTAAAAAGAATAAAGATGCTACAATTAAAAGGTGCACTTCAC
>NW_026589740.1:42845-158061 GCF_907164565.1 Psammomys obesus | reverse complement strand
ACCACATATAGATCCCCACACATTAATAGTGGGAGACTTCAACACCCAACTCTCAACAAAGGACAGGTCAACAAGAACAGAAATAGCAAAAAGCCTACACACACATGGAAACTGAACAACTTGTTACTAAATGACAGCTCGGTCAGGGAAGAAATAAAGAAAGAAATTAAAGTCTTTCTAGAAATCAATGAAAATGAACACACAACATACCCAAACTTGTGGAACACAATGAAAGCAGTGCGAAGAGGAAAGTTCATAGCACTAAGTGTCTTTAAGAAGAAATTCGAGACAGCTCATTCAAGCAACTTAATGGCTCACTTAAAAACCCTCGAAAAAGAAGAAGCAGACACACCAAGAAGGAGTAGATAGCTGGAAATAATCAAACTCAGGGCTGAAATCAATCAATTGGAAACAAATAAAACTATTCAAAGAATCAATGAAACCAAGAGCTGGTTCTTT
This sequence comes from Psammomys obesus, assembly GCF_907164565.1. Lineage (NCBI taxonomy): Eukaryota > Metazoa > Chordata > Mammalia > Rodentia > Muridae > Psammomys > Psammomys obesus. The sequence goes on along the minus strand of NW_026589740.1, from coordinate 157,602 downwards.
CAGAAAATCAACAGGATCGACATACCCTTGGCCAAGCTAACTAAAAGGCAGAGAAACACCACCCAAATCAACAAAATCAGAAATGAAAAGGGGACATAACTACAGACACTAAGGAAATCCAAACAATCATTAGGACTTACTTCAAAAGTCTATATGCCACAAAATTGGAAAATCTAAATGAAATGGGCAATTTTCTTGATCGATTTGACTTACCAAAGCTGCCACAGAGGGCATCTGAAAGCCTCTGCCGTGCAGACTGTTAAAACAGATGCTGAGCCTGATGGCCAACTGTTGGGCAGAGTGAATGGAATTTTATGTAAGAAGTGGGAAATAGCAAGAGCTGGAGAGGACAGGAACTCCACAAGGAGAGCAATAGAAGAAGAAAATTTGAACACAGGGAACTTCCCAAAGACTCATACTCCAACCAAGGACTATTCATGGAGATAACCTAGAACCCCTGCACAGTTATAGCCCATGGCAGTTTAGTGTCCAAGTGGCTTACATAGTGATGGGAAGAGGGACTGCCTCTGACATAATCTGATTGGCCTGCTCTTTGATCACCTCCCCCTGAGGGGGGAGCAGCCTTACCAGGCCACAGAAGAAGACAATGCAGCCATTCCTGATGTGATCTGATAGACTAAGATCAGAAGGAAGGAGAGGAGGACCTCCCCTATCAGTGGACGTCGGGAGGAGCATGCATGTAGAAAGAGGAGGTAGGGTGAGATTGGGAGGGGAGGAGGGAGGGGCTTATGGGTGATACAAAATGAATAAAGTGTAATTAATAATAATAATAATAATAATAAAGAAAAAACATTCTGTGCCATCAAGTGGCAGAATTAATATAACAAAGATGGCTATATTATCAAAAAACAATTTACAGATTCAATGCAAACTATATCAAATTTAAGTCAGATTTTTGTTATTTCTTTCTGCCTACTGCATTTGAGTTTGGTTTGTTCTTGTATTTTCAAATTCTTGAGTTGCATTATGAAGTCATTTATTTATACTCTTGCTGATTTCCTTTTTGTCCCATTTATCATTTCATAACATGCTGTTTAATTTTCATGAGTTTGTCTAATTATTAGAGATTCATTTGCTGTTGAATTTAACTTTTATTTCATTGTGGTCCAACAGGATACATGTAGATATTTCAGTGGTCTGATTTGTTAAAATTTGCTTTCTGTCTCAGCATGTGGTCTATTTTAGAGAAGCTTATTGAGTGTTTGTCTGGAATAATCTGTAGATAGCTTAGTTTCACTTGATATCACTTAATTCTGATGTTTCTGTTTCTTTTCTGTCCATGTAACTCCTCTTTTAGAGAAAGAGGAGTGTTGAAATCACTCACTCTAATTGAGCTGGAGTTAATCTGTGTCTTTGAGTTTAGTAGTGCATTTTTTAATGAAATTGGATGATTCAGAGTTTGGTGCATGTATATTTAGTATATTTAGGATTTTAATATTCTCTAGGTTAATTGTTCCTTTACTAAGATGAGGAGTCCTTTTTTTAAAAAAAAAATCTCTTCTTGTTAGTTTTATTTTGAAGTGTATTTTGTCTGATACCAGGATATTCACACCTTTTTTTGCTTCCTGTTCCCAGCAGCTTAGGATAGTTTGTTATTAATTTAACCAGCCTTTCCATTTAAGGTTGTGCCTATCGCTGAGGTAAGATGAGCTTCTTATAGACAACAGAAATATGGATTTTTAAAAATCCATTCGACTAACCTACATTGGTGGGGGGACTAAGGCCATTAATATTTAAAGTTTATCATTGAAAAGTGTAGCGACTGCAATCACTTTATTGTTTTTTTATGTTTTGGTTTTTAGTCCTGTTTTTTACTTCGGTAATAACAGCTTCATTTGCTTCTATAATCTCTTGGTTATCCTTATTCTTCTTTTAGTCGAAAATATTGATTCTAGTATTCAATGTAGGGCTGGATTGGTGAAAATGAATTCTTTTACATCTTCTTTTATCATGGAAAGTTTTCATTTTTCTTCAACTATTGCAGGTGATGTGCTGGGTACAGTAGTCTAGATTGATATCCATGGTCTTTTAGAACATGATGTATATTGCTCCAGGCTCTTCAGACTTTTAAATTTCCCAATGAAAACCCAGCTATTATTCCCACGAGTTTACTCTGTATGTAAGTTGTGCCCTTTCCTCTCATGACTTTCAATATTCTTTCCTCGTTCTGCATGCTTAGTGTTTTAACTACTGCATTAATTATATGCATTAGTGATTGACTCTGAGTTACCAAAGCTCTCAGATTAAGGAAAGAAATAAAAGCACTTCCCTTTGGAATTCTTTAACCAAGAGGGAAACCAGATTTGAATTCCTGATTCCATGCTCTTTGTGCCTTCCATCTTCTGTCTGTAAGTCTGAATCTGTGCCTGCCTGAAGAAGGCTTTCTTGTGAGTCTGTCTATCCCTAGGTCTGTGTCTTGTTTGAGTGTGCTCCTTAAAAATGGCTTCAATTCCAAACAATCATCAGGTCTTACTAAAGAAGTCTATATGCCACAAAATTTGAAAATATAAATGAAATGGATAATTTTCTTCATTGATTCCACTTACCAAAGCTGAATCAAGCTCAGGTAAATAGATTAAATAGTCCTATATCCCCCAAGGAAATAGAAGCAGTTATCAAAAGTCTCCCTTCCAAAAAAAAGCCCGGACCAGTTTCAGCTCAGAATTCTACCCGATCTTCAAAGAGCTAACTCCAATTCTCTTCAAATGATTCCACAAAATAGAAACAGAAGGAACATTACAAAACTCATTCTATGAAGCCACAGTCACCTTGATACCTAAACCACAAAAAGACCCAACAAAAATTAGAACTTCAGACCTATCTCTCTTATGAACATTTAGGCAAAAATACTCAATACAATACTTGGAAACCAAATTCAAAAATAAATAGAAGATATCATCCACCAAGACCAAGTAGGCTTCATTCCAGGCATGCAGGGGTGGTTTAATAAGGGGAAATCCATCAGTGTTATCCACCATATAAACAAACTGAAAGAGAAAACTCACATGATCATCTCCTTAGATGTCAAAAAAGCAGTTGACAAAATCCAACACCAATTCATGTTTAAAGTACTGAAGATATCGGGGATACAAGGCACATAGCTACATACAGTAAAGACAATATACAGCAAGCTTATAGCCAACATAAAACTAAATGGAGAGAAACTTAAATCAATCTCACTAAAATCAGAGACAAGGTAAGGCTGTCCACTCTCTCCATATCTCTTCAACATAGTACTTGAAGTCCTAGCTAGAGCAATAAGATAATTAAAGAAAATCAAGAAGATATCAATTGGAAAGGAAGAAGTCAAAGTATCACTATTTGCACAGGATATGATAACACGAGTGACCCCAAAAATTCAACCAGAGAACTCCTTCAGCTTATAAACACCTTCAGCCAAAGTGACTGGATGCAAAATTAACTCAACAGAAAATCAGTAGCCCTTCTGTATGCTAAAGGCAAAGGGGCCAAGAAAGAAATTAGGAAAACAACACCCTTCACAATAGCCACTAATACTATAAACTACATTGCTGTAACTCTAACCAAGCAAGTGAAAGACCTGTTTGAAAAACCTTCAACTCTTGGAAGAAAAAAATTGAAGAAGGAATCAGAAGATGGAAAGATCTCCCATATTCATGGATCGATAGAGTTAACATACTGAAAATGGCCATCCTGACAAAAGCAATCTACAGATTCAAGGCAACTCCCAGAAAAATACCAACACAATTCTTTACAGAACATGAAAGAATAATTTTGAATTTCATATGGAAAAACAAAAAAATCCAGAATTGCTAAAACACACTTGTACAACAACAGATCATCTGGAGGTATCTCCATTCCTGATATCAAACTGTACTACAGAACATTAATAAGAAAAACTTCATGTTACTGGCATAGAAACAGAATGGTGGACTAATAGAATCAAATAGAAGACCCATAAATAGACCCACACACCTAGGGATACTTGAATTTGACAAAGCGAAAACTACACAATGGAAAAAAAAGCATCTACAACAAATGGCGCTTTTCTAACTGGATATCTACATGTGGAAAAATGCAAATTGATCAATACTTATCACCTTGCACAAAACTAAAGTCCAAGTGGATCAAAGACCTCAACATAAAGCCAAACACAATAAACTTCTTAGAAGAAAAATTGGGGAAGAGCCTTGAACTCATTGGCACAGGAGACAACTTCCTGAACAGAATACCAACAGCACAGGCTCTAAGATCAACATTCAACAAATGGGACCTCATGAAACTGAAAAGCTTCTGTAAAGCAAAGGACACTGTAGTCAGAAAAAAATGACAGCGTATAGATTGTGAAAGGATCTTCATCAATCCTATATCTTATAGAGTTCTAATACCCAGAATATATAAAGAACTTAAGAGGTCAAACACCAACAAATGAAGTAATCCAATTTAAAAAAATGGGGTACATAACTAAAGAAAGAATTCTTGATAGAGGAATACAGAATGGCAGAGAAACACTTAAAGAAATACTCAACATCCTTAGTCATCAGGGAAATGCAGATAAAAATGACCCTGAGATTTCACCTTACACCCATCAGAATGGCTAAGATAATAAACTCAAGTGGTAACACATGCTGGAGAGGATGTGGAAAATGGGGAACCCTCCTCCATTGCTGGTGAGAATGTAAACTTGTACAACCACTTTGGAAATCAATCTGGCACTTTCTCAGATAATTAGGAATAGCGCTTCGTCAAGATCCAGCTATACCACTCTTAATCATATATCGAAAAGATGCTCAAGTATACAACAAGAACATTTGCTCAACCTTGTTTGTAGCAGATTTATTTGTAATAGCCAGAATCCGGAAATAGTGCAGATGTCCCTCAATGGAGAAATGGATACATAAATCATGGTACATCTACACAATTGAACACTACTCAGCAATTAAAAACAAGGAAATCATTAAATTTGCAGGCAAATGTTGCGATCCATAAAAGATCATCCTGAGTGAGTTATTCTAGAAGTAGAAAGATACACCTGATATATACTCACTTATAAGTGGATATTAGACATATAATATAGGATAAACATACTAAAATCTGTACACCTAAAGAAGCTAAGCAAGAAGAAGGGCCCTGGGTAAGATGATCTATCCTCTCTCAGAGAGGCAAAAGGTAAGAACAGCAGAAGAGGGAGAAAATGGAATAGGAGAGGAGCCTACCAGAGAGGGTCTCTGAAAGACTCTACCTAGCAAGATATCAAAACACGTGCTGAGACTCAGCCAAACTTTGGGCAGAGTGCAGGAATCTTAGGAAGAAAGAAAAGATAGAAAAAGCTGGAGGGGACAGGAGCTCCACAAGGAGAGCAACAGAACAAAATTCTGACCATAGGGGTGTTTTCTGAGACTGATACTCCAACCAAGGACCATGCATGGAGATAACCTAGAACCCCTGCACAGATGTAGCCCAAGGTAGATCAGTCTCCAGGTAGATTCCCTAGTAACGGGAACAAGGACTGCCTCTGACATGAGCTCAGTGGCTGGCTCTTTGATCACTTTTCCCTGATGAGGGGCGGGGGCAGCCTCAGCAGGCCATAAAGGTAGATAATGCAGCCACTCAAGATGAGACCTGATAGACTAGGATCAGATGGAAAGGAGGAGGACCTCCCCTACCAGTGGACGTGGGGAGGGTCATGGAAGGAGATGATGGAGGAAGGGTGGGATTGAGAGGGGATAGTGGAAGGGGTTACTGCAGGGATACAAAGTAAATAAACTCTAATTTATAAAATAAATTTTAAACAGGGGTCTTCATTTATATTTATTGAGTACCACAGAAAAAAATAACATGAGAGAAGGATGTTTTACAGAAATCTACAACAGATTTACAAGGGTTTAAGTCACTGGTTCTAAATAATCCCAACTGATCCAGACAATAAACATCATTGTTTATCGACCAATATGTATAAATGGTTGCCTTTAACCTTTACAGTAGATTTTAGGACATTGCTTTCAACTTTTCTATTTGTTACTTTCCACAAAGAAAATGTATGAATTACTCTGGGTCAGGGACAAGGAAGAGTAAGCACATAATTTAAGATTGTAGCCTTGAAGTATCTTAGGTTGTAAAAGTGGATTACACCTGGGTTTTTTCCAGCTTCTGGCTATTACAAATTAAGTTGCTATGAACATGGTTGAGCAAATGTCCTTGTTGTATACTTGAGCATCTTTTGGATATATGCCTAAGAGTGGTATAGCTGGTTCTTGAGGTAGCATTATTCCTATTTGTCTGAGAAAGCGCCAGATTGATTTCCAAAGTGGTTGTACAAGTTTACATTCCCACCAGCAATGGAGGAGGGTTCCCCTTTCTCCACATCCTCTTCAGCATGTGTTGCCACTTGAGTTTTTGATCTTAGATATTCTGATGGGTGTAAAGTGAAATCTCATTGTCTTTTTGATTTGCATTTCCCTGATGACTAAGGATGTTGAGCATTTCTTTAAGTGTTTCTCTGCCATTCGATGTTCCTCTATTGAGAATTCTTTCTTTAGCTCTGTACAACATTTTTTAATTGGGTCACAGATGTCCCTCAGTTGAGAAATGGATACAGAAACTGGTACATTTACACAATGGAATACTACTCAGCAATTAAAAACAAGGAAATTATGAAATTTGCAGGCAAATGGTGAGATCTGGAAAAAATCATACTGAGTGAAGTATCCCAGAAGCAGAAAGACACACATGGTATATATTCACTCATAAGTGGATATTAGACATATAATATAGGTTAAACATATTAAAATCTGTACACCTAAGGAAGCTAAGCAAGAAAGAGGACCATTGGTAAGATGCTCAGTCTTCATTGAGAAAGGCAAATGGAAGTGGGAGAAAACCAGGAACAGGACAGGAGCCTATCACAGATGGCTTCTGAAAGACTCCACGCAGCAGGGTGTCAAAACATATGCTGAGATGTATAGCCAAACTTTGGGCAGAGTGCAAGGAATCTTATGAAATGAGAGGGAGATAGAAAGACCTGGATGGAACAGGAGTTCCACGAGAAGAGCAACAGAACCAAAAAATCTGGGCACAGGGGTCTATTCTGAGAATGATACTCCAAACAAGGACCATGCATGGAGATAACTTAGAACCCCTGCACAGAAGTAGCCCAAGGCAGCTCAGTATCTAAGAGGGTTCCCCTGTAATAAGACCAGGGACCATCTCTGACATGAACTCATGGGCTAGCTCTTGGATCACCTCCACTTGAGGGAGGAACAGCCTAACCAGTCCACAGAGGAAGATAAAGAAGCCAGTCCTGATGAGACCTGATAAACTATGGTCAGATGGAAGGGGAGGAAGACCTCCCTTATCATTGGATTCGGGGAGGGACACAGGAGAAGAAGAGGGAGCGAAGGTGGGACTGAAAGGGATGGGGAAGGGGACCACAGCTGGGATACAAAGTGAATAAACTGTAATTAATAAAATAAATTTTAAAATGTTTTTTAAAAGTGGTTTACATGGGAAATCCAAGGCAAATATAGCTGCTCTCCTAAAGGCAGGTTAAACAAATAGTTTGAGTACACAGTAGAATATCAGTGTAAAGTCTTAAGTGACCTCAAAGTTTATTATTAACTTTGGCTGTGAGGTCCAGCAAAAGTTTTAGAGTCTTAGAATGTAAGGGATATTTTTATAATAATGCATCGTCACAAACTATAATATGGGAAGTTTCTTTTTCTGTTCCTGTCTCTTTAGTATTCTTTGTGCTTGTATCTATATGCATCTTTCCTTAATTTGGGTAAGTTTTTGTCTATGATCAAGAATATCTGTCTTTCTTCTAAATGTACAATTTGAAGATTTAGTCTTTTCAATGTATTCCAGAGTTTGTGCACGTTTATGTGTTTGATTTTTTTTATATGTCTTCATTGAGTGGTCCAATTCTTCTACTTTATCTTCAAGTACTGATATTTTAACTTCTACTTAATCCATTCCACTGGTATGACTTTCTCTGGAGTTTTCTAATTTAATTACATTTTTTTTTGTTTCCACATTCATTTCAGCTTGAATTCTCTCCAGTTTCAGTTTTTTTTAATTAATTTTTATTTTTTAATATTAATCACAGGTTATTTACTTTGTATCCCAGCCATAACCCCTCCCGCATTCCCTCCCTCATCTCCCTGCCCCTTTCCAAGTCCACTGCTAAGGCAGGTCCTCTTCCCCTTCCATGTGACCCTAGCTTATCAGGTATCTTCAGGCCTGGCTGCAAAGTCCTCCTCTGTGGCCAAGCAAGGCTGCTCCTCCCTCGGAGGACAGGGAGAGGTAAAGGAGCCAGTCATTGAGTTCATGTCAGAAACAGTTCCTGTTCCCTTTACTAGGAAAATTCCACTTGGATACTGAGCTACCATGGGCTAAGTCCGAGCAGGGGTTCTAGGTTATATCCATACATGGTCCTTTGTTGTAGAAACAGTCTCATAGAGGACTTCCATGCCCTGATATATTTTGTCCTTGTGGAGCTCTTGTCCTCTCCCGGTCATATTAACTTCCCCTTTTATCATATGATTCCGTTGATATGTTGCTTTTTAATTTCTTTAGTTCTTTATATATTCTGGAAATCAGGCCTCTGTCAGATATAGGGTTGCTGAAGATCCTTTCCCAGTCTGTAGGCTGTCATTTTGCTCTGATGACAATGTCTTTTGCTTTCCAGAAGCTTTTCAGTTTCATGAGGTCAGTTTCAGTTATTAAACCCTAAATTTTCGCTATAATTTCCTTCGGTCATATATATATATATATATGCATTATATATTTACATTTTATATCTTTATATATTTGCATAATATATTATATATTTTTATATATTTGTATTTTTTTGATCCTCACAAAACATTTTTTCCTTCCTCTTTACACTCACTGAGATGTTTGTTCACATCTTTTAAAAATTCCTTTCATTGTTTAATCAAGTTTATGATTGTTTAAAGTTTGTATCCTGGACTTCATCTAGGTAATTTTAATTGGAAAATATTTCTATGGGAGTCATATTTCTATAGGGTTGGCAGGAGGACCATATGGTCTTGGTTTTTCATGATGTTTGTGTTTTTATGGTGTTATCTGGGCATTTGAACTTCTTTCCTTGGTTGTGTGTCTCATTGAAGAGCTGAGCCTGCCTCAGGCTGGACCATTGTAGGAGTTGTGTGAACAGAGCTAGACTTAAGAGTGTGGGGATGGTGAGGGGAAGTTTAGTTTTGGTTTTTTGTTTGTTTGCTTGCTTTTTAAGATAACAAATATTTTTAGCTTTTTAAAGATTAATTTATTGATTAATTTTTTTTTAATCTTTTATTTTTTTTATTAATTACACTTTATTCATTTTGTATCCCTCCATGAGCCCCTCCCTCCTCCCCTGCCAATCCCACCCTCCCTCCCCTTTCTGCATGCATGCCACTCCCCAAGTCCACTGATAGGGAAGGTCCTCCTCTCCTTCTTTCTGATCTTAGTCTATCAGTTCTCATCAAAAGTGGCTGCATTGTCCTCTACTGTGGCCTGGTAAGGCTGCTCCCCCCTCAGGGGGAAGTGATCAACGAGCAGGCCAATCAGATTATGTCAGAGGCAGTCCCTCTTCCCATTACTATGGAACCCACTTGGACACTGAACTGCCATGGGCTACACCTGTGCAGGGGTTCCAGGTCATCTCCACAAATAGTCCTTGGTTGGAGTATGAGTCTCTGGGAAGTTCCCTGTGTTCAAATTATCTTGTTCTATTGCTCTGCTTGTGGAGTTCCCGTTCCCTCCAGCTCTTACTATTTCCCACTTCTTACATAAAATTCCATTCACTCTGCCCATCAGTTGGCCATCAGGCTCAGCATCTGCTTTGACAGTCTATACTGCATAAGCTTTCAGAGGCCCTCTGTGGCAGGTTTCAAGGTTGTTTCCTGTTTTCTTCTGGCTTTCAGAGGCCCTCTGTAGCGGGTTCCGAGGTTGTTTCCTATTTACGTTTTCTTCTGATGTACATCCTCTTTGCCTTTCAGGATGGGGATTGAACATTTTAGTTAGGGTCCTCTCTTTTGCTTAGTTTGTTTAGATGTACAGCTTTTAGTGGGTTTATTGTATATTGTATGTTTATATGAGTGAGTATATACCGTGAGTGTCTTTTTGCTTCTGGGTCAACTCACTCAGGATGATCCTTTATTGATTAATTTTACATTCCACTTGTAGCCCCCTACCACTTCTCTTCTCGGTCCAATGCTGCCTCCTTCTGCCCCCATTTCTCTTCCCTTATTCCTCAGAAAATGGGAGCCCACACACACACATACTCCACTTCATCAAGTTGCATCAGGACTGAGCTTATCCTCTTCCCCTGAGGCCTGGTGAGGTAGCCCTGCCAGGGGGTAGTGATAGAAAAGCAGGCAACAGAGTCCATGTCAGAGTCAGACCCAGTTCCCCTTACTAGCACACCCACATAAACCCGGAGCTTCCCATCTGCTACATCTGTTTAGGGGGCCTAGGTCCATTCTATGCATGCTCCTTGGTTGGTGCTTCAGTCTCTACAAGCCCCTCTGGGCCCTGGTTAGTTGGTTCTTTTGGCTTCCTTGTGAAACTCCTGTCACCTACAGGTCCTTCAGTCCTTTCACTCATTTTATCCACATGACTTACTATTCTTTGTCCGAAGTTCAGCTGTGTGTCTCTGCCTCTGTTTCCATCTGATTCTGGGTGGAGCCTCTCAGAGGACAATTATGCTAAGGCTGTGAACATAACAGAATGTCAATAATAGTGTCAGGGGATCGTTCTCTCCCCTGGGGTGGGCTCAGGTTGGGCCAGGCATTGGTTGGACCTTCCCTCAATCTCTGCTCTATATTTATCCTTGAATATCTTGTAGGATTTATCTTGAGCATCCATGTGTTTCTGCACTCAGTCTCCCTGAAAGGGAAATTTCTCTTATTAAGAATAAAAGTATAATTTGTCAATAAGGCATAAACATAAATATTTACAAGGCAATTTGGCACTATGTCAATTTAGCTAAACAATAATTTTAAATACTGCCTACAACCTAAGATTTCTTCAGTCACGGAGTTTTAGCTAGGTATACCATATCATGAAGAGATTCCGTCTTGGGAACTGAAGCTCAAAACCAATCAGAGAGTGCTTGATTGCCCAATTAACAGTCATGCTACCATTGCACCAGTGGACACACCTTGCCTGGAAGCTCTGTATTACAGTCCACAGGATACTCGTCTATATAAGACCATTGCTGCATTTTCTCCTCTAGCAGACTACATGGCCTGTATTGTTTTTAGAGTCACTGGGGCTCCTGACTTAAAACTCAGAAGGAGGTATCATGAACTGAAGTTTATTTCTTGAAGACAATGAGGAAATGGATTCCATTTCCAATCAGCTAGTCTGTATGTTTTGATAGGCTAATTAAGACTGATATTCAGATTTATTATAAAAAGATATGTCATATTGTTAATTGTTTAGTATTTGCTATTTTACCTAATTTGCTTAACAACTTTCTAAGCATATTTCGGGCCTACCTATATTAAGTAGGTATTTGGATATGTGCTTGCTGTTATCTCAGCTTGGTTTGTTTTGCATCAGAGAGGTAATGCTTCATGTTTGGTCATGAAAATACTCATTACTGATTTTTGAGTAGAGATATTGCATTGATCCAAGCCAACCTAGTCAGTTTCTGACCTCACTAGGAGGCATACTGTGTAAGATGTTCACTGTCAGCAAGGTATGGCTTCTGGAGAGCTGAATATGCAGGAGTTCTGTTGGGGTAATTTGGGATATCTTGCTTATAGTCCTGGAGGTTGAGGTGCCATGGCTTCATAATTTTTAAATTAAATTTTTATTTTTATATTAGTTACAGTTTATTTACTTTGTATCCCAGCTGGAGCCCCCTTCCTAATTCCCTTCCAAACACACCCTCCCTCCCTTCTCTTCTCCCTGCCACTCTCTAAGTCCACTGATAGGGGAGGTCCTTTCCCCTTCCATCTGACCCTAGCTTATCAGGTCTCTTCAGGACTGGTTGCAATGTCCTCCTTTATGGCCTAGCAAGGCTGCTCCTCCATCAAGAGGTGTGGGGGGTGGTTAAAGAGCCAGCCATTGAGTTCCTGTCAGAAATAGTCCTTGTTCCCCTTACTAGGGTACCCACTTGGATACTGAACTACCATGGGCTACATCTGAGCAGGGGTTCTAAGGTTATATCCATTCATGGTCCTTGGTTGGAGATACAGTCTCACAAAAGACCCCTATGCCCAGATATATTTGTTCCTTGTGGAGCTCCTGTGCTCTCCAGGTCATACTAACTCCCCCTTCTTTCATGTGTTTCCCTGCACTCTGCCCAAGGTTTGGTTATGAGTCTCAATATCTGCTTTGATACACTGGTATGTAGAGTCTTTTTGAGGCCCTCTGTGGTAGGCTCCTGTCCTGTTTCTTGTTTTCTCCTACTTCCCATGTCCATCCATTTGTCTAAGTGAGAACTGATCATCTTACCTTGGGTCCTCATTCTTGATTAGCTTCTTTAGGTGTACACATTTTAGTATGTTTATCCTATCTTATAGGTCTACTATCCACATATAGGTAAGTATATACCATGTGTGTCTTTAGGCTGTCTTTAGGATGCCTCACTCAGAATGATCTTTTCTAGTTCCCACCATTTGCCTGCAAATTTTCATGATTTCCTTGTTTTAAATTGCTGAGTAGTATTCCATTGTGTAAAAATACCACAATTTCTGTATCCATTCCTCCGTTGAAGGACATCTGGGTTGTTTCAAGGTTCTGGCTATTACAAATAAATCTGCTACAAACATGGTTGAGCAAATGTCTTTGTTGTGTACTTGAGCATATTTTGCCTAGGAGTGGTATAGCTGGATCTTGAGGAAGCACTATTCCTAATTGTCTGAGAAAGCACCAGATTGATTTCCAAAGTGGTCATACAAGTTGACATTCTCACCAGCAATGGAGGAGGGTTTCCCTTTCTCTACAACCTCTCCAGCATGTGTTGTCACTTGAGTTTTTGATCTTAGCCATTCTGATGGGTGTAAGGTGAAATCTCAGGGTCATTTTCATTTCCATCTCCCTGATGGCAAAGAACAATGAACATTTCTTTAAGTGTTTTCTCTGGTGTTCTATATTACTTTACAAAGAATTCTCTGTTTAGCTCTGTACCCCACTTTTTAATTGGATTGCTTGATTTTAAATTTAAAATTTAAAATTGCATTTTAAATTCTTTAGTTCTTTACATATTCTGGATATCACCCCTGTGTCAGATATAGGGTTGGTGAAAGTCTTTTCCCAGTCTGAGGCTTGTTGTTTTGTTCTGACAACAGTGTCTTTTGCTTTACAGAAGCTTTTCAGTTTCATGAGGTCCCATTCATTGGTTGTCTCTCTTAGAGTCTGTGCTGTTGGTGTTCTGTTCAGGAAGTTGTCACCTGTGCCAATGAGTTCTAGGCTCCTCCCCAGGTTTTCTTTTAACCAATTTAGTGTGTCTGGTTTTATGTTGAGATCTTCGATCCACTTGGACTTTAGTTTTGTTCAGGGTGATGAATCTATTTTCATTTTTCTTTGTGTAGACACCCTGTTGGACCAGCACCATTTTTTGAAGATGCTGTGTGTTTTTTTTTTTTTTTTTGTTGTTGTTGTTGTTGTTTTTGTTTTCATTGAATCGTTTTAGCTTCTTTGTCAAAAATCAAGTATTCATAGGTGTGTAGGTTAATTTCTGGATCTTCTATTTAGTTACATTGACCGACCATTCTGTTTCTGTGCCGCTATCATGCATTTTTTTACTATTATTGCTCTGTAGTACAGCTTGAGATCAAGGATGGAGATACCTCCAGAAGATCTGTTGTACAGGATTGTTCTAGATTCTGGGTTTTTTGTTTCTCCATATGAAGTTTAGAATTTTTCTTTCAAGGTATGTAAAAAATTGCTTTGGTATTTTGATGGGAATTGCATTGAATCTGTAGATTGCTTTTGGCCATTTTCACTATGTTAATCCACCAATCCATGAGCACGGGAGATCTTTACATCTTCTGATATCTTCTTCTATTTCTTTCCTCAGAGACTTGAAGCTTTTTTTTTTTTTTAAACAGGTCTTTCACTTGCTTGGTTAGAATCACACCAAGGTACTTTATGTTATTAGTGGCTATTGTGAAGGGTATTGTTTCCCTAATTTCTTTCTCAGTCTTTTTGTCTTTGGTATACAGGAGGGCTTCTGATTTTTTTATTTTTTTAGTTAATTTTGTATACAGCCACTTTGCTGAAGGTGTTTATCAGTTCAAGGCATTCTCTGGTTGAATTTTTGGGGTTGCTCATGTATATTATCATATTATCTGCAAATAGTGAATCTTTGACCTCTTCCTTTCCAATTTCTATCCCTTGATCTCCTTTAATTGTCTTATTGGTCTAGCTAGAATTTCAAGTACTATGTTGTAAAGATATGGAGAAAGTGGGCAGCCTTGCCTTGTCCCTGATTTTAGTGGGATTGATTTAAGTTTCTCTCCATTTATTTTGATGTTGGCTATAGGCTTGCTGTATACTGTCTTTACTATGTTTACGTATGTGCCTTGAATCCCTGATCTCTTCAAGACTTTAAACATAAATGTTCTTTTTTCATCTACTCTTATTATTCTTAGATTTTGTCTTTTCATGATGTCCTTGGTTTCTTGGATGTTTTGTGTTTGGAACTTTTCTGATTTTATTTTTCTTTGAGAGATGTATCAATTTCTGCAAGTGTATCTTCAGCACCTGAGATTCTTTCTTCCATCTCTTTTATTGTATTGGTGATGCTTACCTTTGTAGTTCCTGATCTTTTCTTTAAGTTCTCCAGCTACAGGTTTTTCTCTGTTTGTGTATTCTTTATTGATTCTAATTCTATTTTCATGTCTTCCATCATTTCCTTCATCTGTTTGAATGTGACGTCCTGCTTTTCAATGATGGCTTCCAATTTTTTGTTCATTTCCTCTCCATATGCCTCTAATTGTACCTCTACTTATTTGGCTGTATTTGCCTGTATTTCTTTGACAGCTTTGTTTATTTCCTCTTTATGAGCCTCTAATAACTGGATAAGCATAGTTTTAAAGTCTTTTTCTTGTGTTTCTGATGATTTGAAGTGTTCATTGATTTTGGGGGTTGCTGTTGAAGCCATGATATCCTGATTTTTGTTGTGTGTTCTTATGCTGGCCTCTGGCCATCTGCTTATCTGTAACCCTCACTATTTGTTCTTGGAGTCTGTACTTCAGACTAGGTCCATCTTTTCTGGTTTCTGAAATGTTTTTCAGGAAGATGAGAGAGGTCCACTGGTTTGAAAGTGTGCATAGTTTTTCAGTTATACCTAAGTGAGGAATGTGAAGCTGGTGCTATTGGCTGGCCCTGTTAGCGGGCACAGTGCACAGGCAGATTTCCTCCTCACTGGTATGCAGATTTGTCTGGGCTCAAGGAATTGTTTGCCTAGAATTCATTGGTAGACCTGCAGAGCAGGGGCTTCTTTGTTGAGAACACTGCCCATAATAGGGGTGTGGGTGGCAGGGATCTGTTGTCTGGTGGCTTGCATAGAAGGGCCCTGTATCTTGGGTTCTGCAAGCTCTCACTTGGAGGTGCACTCACTCACTAGCAAGACCATTTGGAAAGCACAGGGGTTCTCCTTTTCTCTACTCTCCGATTTGATCCTGCTGGGGCAAATGCAGGTGTAGCCTAAGAGTCAGCTCAGTGGTGCTGTAGAAGCAGGTCTTGGTGTCCACTAGCATTGTGCACTATGCTGGGAGTCGCTTGCACCGGGCCCAGGCACTGTGCTCTGTGGTGGACTCTGCAGGCTGCCTCCAAATCCTTCACCTCTGTCAGGGAAAGATTATGGTGGCCGGTCCCGGTCCCTGGGAGTGCTTGGGTAGGGGAGATTAAGTATTCTCTGTCCCAGATCCTGAGCCGGGATTTCTTTGCTAGGAGCTGCCAGCACTGGGGCCCAGGCCCTGTGGTCTGTGGCAGAATCTGCAGGCTGCCGCCTCTGCCTCTGCCAAAGAGGGAGTAGGGAGGTGGATATGGGGAAGTGTCTGGGGATCGAGCCCCAGGAAAAGTCCACAGAGGAGTCTGCCAGTGACCCAAATCTAAATGGACTCAGTTCAAGGTTAGTTGCCTTTCTCCCTGAAAGCCTCAATATCATTGTTCTGCGATCAGCAGCCACTCCATTAATCAATTTCGGAGTTTCAGATCCTTTGCCCTTCAGATATGGTGCATGCTGGTTGCCGCCATCTTGGGTCTCCGTGCCATGGATTCTTAAGGGTATGGATCAGATCTGGGGAACAGAAAGGTGCTTTGCACGATCCTAGGGGTCATTGACAGTGTGTACTCTCTGACCTAGAAAGAGTGTAGCACTCCACAGAATCCTGTGCTTGGTCTGAGGTGAGAACTGGAATGCTGCGGATTGGTGGGGTTGTGGTCTCTGACATGGAGAGTGTGATATTTTTGATGTTACTAAATAAGGTTCATTGACATTTTACTGAGGTTCTTTTTTTTTTTTTTAGTTTATGTTCATCAACTAAATTTGCCCGTAGTTTTTGTTGTTGTTATATCTTTACCCCATATCTTCAGCCCTGATTCTCTCTCTCTCTCTTTTTCTCTGTCTCTCTGTATCACTTTGTTGACCAGGATGGCCTTGAACTCAAAGAGATCTAGCTGTCTCTGCCTCCCTGAGTGCTGTGATTTTAGGCATGTGCCACCATGCTTGGCTCCTGATTCTCTCCATTGGCTACATCTGTGTAGGGAACCTAGGTCCAGTCTATGCTTGACCCATGATTGGTGCTTCAGTCTGCACAAGCTCCTCTGGTCCCTGGTTAGTTAACTCTGTTGGTCTTCATGTGGAGCTCCTGTCACCTTCAAGCCCTTCTATCTTTCCCCTCACTTTTACACAAGACTCCCTACACGTTACCCAATGTTTGGCTATGAGTATCAGCATCTATTTCAACCCACTGTTGGGTGCAGGCATTCAGAGGATAGCTATGCTAGGCTACTGTCTGTGAGCATAGCAAAGTATTATTAATAGTGTCAGGGGTTGACTCTCTCTCATTGGGTGGGTCTCAGGTTAGGCAAGATATTTGTTGGAAAGTCACAAAATCTCTGCTCAATCTTTATCCTTGCACATCTTGTAGGCAGGGTATATTTTGGGTTGAAGTTTTTGTGGGTGAGTTTGTGTTTCTCCCCCTCCACTAGGAGTTGTGTCTATTTAGAGGGTGTCTTCTTCAGTCTTTGTGACCCCTGCTACTAGGAGTCTTAGTTAGAGTTACCCCATATCTTCCAAGAAGCTTACCCTGTCTTAGGTCTTCAGCTTGTCACAGAAATGCCCCATGCCCACAGTTTCTTTTCTCTCTATAATCCCTCTGTTCTCCCATCCTTGCTCTCCCCAAGTCTGGTCTCCACCCTCATTTCTCTCTGTGTTTCCTATCTTGCCTTGTTTCCTCTCTTTAAGCACTTCCACTGTCTATTCTATTTCCCCTTCTCAGTGAGATTTAAGCATCCTCCCTTGGGTCCTCCTTGCTACTTATCTTCTTCTCATCTGTGAATTGTAGTATGTCCTGAACTATATGGTTAAAATCCACTTATAAGTGAGTACATACCATGTGTATCTTTCTGGGTCTGGGTTACCTCACTCAGGATAATCTTTTCTAGTTCCATCCCTATAATCCTTAAGGAAACAGAAACAGTCGGAGTGATACTCCAAACAAGGACCATTCATGGAGATAACCTAGAACCCATGGACAGATGTAGCCCATGGCAGCTCAGTGTCCAAGTGAGTTCCATAGTAATGGGAGCAGGGCCTGTCTCTGACATGAACAGATTGGCCTGCTCTTTGATCACCTTTCCCTGAGCAGGGAACAGCTTTACCAGGCCACAGAGGAAGACAATGCAGCCACTCCTGATGAGACTTGATAGACTAGGATCAGAAAGAAGGAGAGGAAGTCCTCCCCTACCAGTGGACTGGGAGGGATGGGCAGGAGGAGAAGGGGGACAGAGGGTGTGACTCATAGGGGAGGAGGAATGGAGCTACAGGGGGGATACAAAGTGAATAAACTGTAATTAATAAAAAAAAGTCTCACAGACAAAAAGCCCAGGGCCAGATGGTTTCACTGCAGAATTCTACCAGACTTTCAAAGAAGAACTAATACCAATATTCTTCAAACTATTCCAGAAATTAGAGACAGAAGGAATATTGCCAAACTCATTCTATGAGGCCACAGTTGTCCTGATACCTAAACCACACAAAGCCCCAACAAAGAAAATTTTAGATAAAAAGAAAGAGACTTTTAGATCAATTTCCCTTAAGAACATTGATACAAAAATGCAAAAAAGAATACTCACAAACTGAATTCAAGAACACCTCAAAAATATCATTCACCATGATCAAATAGGATTCAACCCAGGCATGCAAGGGTAGTTCAATATATGGAAATCCAATCAATGTAATCTACCATAAAAACAAACTGAAAGAAAAAAACAAAAAACATGATATCAAAAAAGCATTTGACAAAATCCAACACCCTTTTGTGTTAAAAGTCTTGGATCATTTGTAGTATTCAAATGATGATAAAAATGATACTATGTCTGCTCCTGAAGATCAATACAGTAACATCATATTATATGGCTCTTTATTCCCAAATTCATCAGCTAAAAAGGAACTTGGTATGTATCAAATAATTTGTATTATATGTATATAAAAACTCCTAGTAAAGTAGGACAACCTGTGAGTAGGTAGAAAGATAAAAATTGGGATGGATATAAATTAGAAATACATATTGTGACAATTTGCATTGCCGATGGTTTGTAATTTAGGTACAAGACTTAGAAACCAATTAAAATGGCTAAAAGTTTTTATCTGATGTCTCTCTTATGAATGAAAGTCTACAGATTTGATACAGTCCTTACATAATGCCAGTGACATTCTTTCAAAACATAAAAAAATCTTAAAATTCATATATAAACACAAAAGCCCCCAAATACTTAAACTAATCCTAAGCAGAAGTAACAGTGCTGGAGGAATAACACTATTAATTTTCAAATTAAACTACAGCTCCACAGAGACAAAGATGCCATGATTTTGGCACAAAAATACATAGCCAAATTAAATAGAAATAGAACACCTAGTTATTGATGTCTAATGTTTGATAAAGGTATCGTCTTAGTTGGGGTACTACTGTGATAAAACACCATGACCAAAAAACTTGGGGAGGAAAGGGTTTATTTGGCTTATACTTCTACATCACAGCTCATCATCAAAGGATGTGAGGACAGCAACCCAAGCAGGTCAGGAACCTGGAAGCAGGAGCTGATGAAAAGTCCATGAACAGATGTTGCTTACTGGTTTGCTCATCCTGGCTTGCTTGGCATTCTTTCTTTCTTTTCTTTTTAATACATTTTTTTTATTTATTACAACTTATTCACTTTGTATCCCACATGTAGCCCTACCTGTTGGTATAATGTTCTTTTGGAATGTATACACCTTACCCTTGTTTGTTCAATCTGATGTCTCTCCCCCACTATCTGGTTTCAATCCAGACATTGCATTGTGATGTTTATTTTAAGCATGACTTGTCTCAAGTTTGTGTAAACATGCCACCATTTGTTCTCCAATTTGTCAATTAAAGCAGCCAGCCACAATGTTGAGGAATGGAGAGGATAGGGTAGGACATCCTGGTTCAGAGTGGGAGGAGAGGAAGGAGTAGGAGGGAGAAGAGGAGCAGAGCTGGGGGAGCAGAAGCTGGAGGAGAGGTCTTGGAAATGAACCGGACCTAAGATGTCACTAAAAGCAAGTATAATGGGTGGACGTGAATGGTAGGAAACTATGCGGGCTTGGAGGCTTAGGATGGAGTAATTATTGCCCAGCAATGTGTTCTAGGTTAACTAAATAAATCCCAGTCTTCATGTGGTGACTTGATTATACAGCTGTTCAGGATTAACCACAGCTTTACTAAAAGATATATCAATAGTAAATATTAATGACTAAATACAACACCTACCCTTGTCACCTCCCAATCCTGACCCCCTCTGTCCCTCATCTCCTACCATGTCTCTTCCCCAGTCCACTGATGGTAGAGGACCTCCTCCCCTTCCATCTGATCCTAGCCTATCAGGTCTCATTAGGACTGTCTTTCATAGTGTTCCTCTGTGGCCTGGTCAGGCTGCTACCCCCTCAGGGGGAGGTGATCAAAGAGCCAGCCACTGAGCTCATGTCAGAGATAGGCCCTGCTCCTGTTATTAGGGGGCCCATTTGTAGACTGAGCTGCCACGGGATACCTCGGTGAGGGGGTCTAGGTTATCTCCATAAATGGTCCTTGGTTGGAGTCTCAGAAAAGACCACTAGGACCAGATTTTTGATTCTGTTGCTCTACTTGTGGAGCTCCAGACCCTTCCAGGTGTTTCTATCTCCCCCTTCTTTCATAAGATTCCCTGTACTCTGCCCAAAGTTTGGCTATGAGTCTCAGCATCTGCTTTAATACCCTTCTGGGTAGAATCTTTCAGAATTCCTCTGTGGTAGGATCCTGTCTTGTTCCTTATTTTCACCTTCTTCCAATGTCTATCCTGTTTGCCTTTCTAAATGAAGTTTGAGCATCTTACCCAGGGTCATCCTTCTTGCTTAGCTTTTTTAGGTGTACAGATTTTAGAATGTTTGTCCTATATTATATATCTAACATCCAACTTATAAGTGAGTATATATACCATGTGTGTCTTTCTGCTTCTGAGATACCTCACTCAGGATGATCCTTTATGGATCCCACCATTTGCCTGCAAATTTCATGATTTCCTTGTTTTTAATTGCTGAGTATTATTGCATTGTGTAAATGTACCAAAATTTCTGTATGCATTCCTCAACTGAGGGACATCTGGGTTATTTCCAAATCAGTAGCCCTCCTGTATACAAAAGACAAAAGGGCTGAGAAAGAAATTTTGGAAACAACACCCTTCACAATAGCCACAAAGGACATAAAGTACCTTGGTGTAACTCTAACCAAGCAAGTCAAAGAACTGTATGAAAAAAACTTTCAGTCTCTGAAGAAATAAATTGAAGAAGATATCAGAAGATGGAAAGATCTCTCATGATCATGGCTTGGCAAGATTGACATAGTAAAAAAAATGGCTATATTACCAAAAGCAATCTACAGATTCAATGCAGTTCCCATCAAAACATCAACACAGTTCTTTACAGACCTTGAAAGAAAAATTCTCAACTTCATATGGAATAACAGAAAACCCAGAATTTCTAAAACAATCCTCTAAAATAAAAGATCTTCTGGAGGAATTTCCATCTCTGATCTCAAGCTGTACTATAGAGCAACAGTAATAAAAACTGCACAGTACTGGCATAGAAACAGAATGGTGGATCAATGGAATTGAATAGAAGACACAGAAATAAATACACAAACCTGATCTTTGACAAATATGCCAAAACCATACAAAGTAAAAGAGACAGCGTCTTCAACAAATGGTGCTTTTCTAACTGGATGTCTACATGTAGAAAAATGCAAACAGATCCATAATTATCTCCCTGCACAAAACTAAAGTCCAAGTGGATCAAAGACCCCAACATAAAACCGGACACACTAAACATGTTTTAAAAAATATGGGGAAGAGTCTTGAACTCATTGGCACAGTAGACAACTTCCTGAACATAACACCAATAGCAGAGGCTCTAATATCAACAGTCAATAAATGGTATCTCGTGACACTGAAAAGCTTCTGTAAAGCAAAAGACACTACTGTCAGAACAAAACAACAGCCTACATATTCGGAAAAGATCTTCACTAACCCTATATCTGACAGAGGGCTAATATCCAGAATATATAAAGAACTAAACAGCAAAAACAGCAAAAAAATCAAGTAATCCAATTAAAAATGGGGTACAGAGCTAAACTGAGAATTATCAATAGAGGAATATCAAATGGCAGAGTAACACTTAAAAAATGCTCAGCCTTACTCATCAGGGAGATGCAAATCAAAACGACCCTGAAATTTCACATAACACCCATCAGAATGGCTAAGATGAATAACTCAAGTAACAACACATGCTGGAGAGGTTGTGGAGAAAGGGAAACCCTCCTCTATTGCTGGTGGGAATGTAAACTTGTACAACCACTTTGGAAGTCAATTTGGCACTTTCTCAGATAATTAGGAATAGTGCCTCCTTAAGATCCAACTATACCACTCCTAAGCATATATCCAAAAGATGCTCAAGTATACAACAAGGACATTTGTTCAACCATGTTTGTAGTAACTTTATTTGTAATACCCAGAATTTGGCTTGCTTTCTTAAGTGAACACAGGATCTCCCACTCAGGGATGGCATCACCCATTTGGGCTGGGTGTTTCTCCTTCAACCACTACTTAATAAAATACTCTATAGTCTTGTCTACAGCCCAGTCTTATAGAGGATTTTTCTCAATTGAGGCTCCATTCTCTCTAATGACTTTAGCATGTTTCAAGTTGACATAAAACTAGCCAGTACAGGTTTCAAAATGCATGCTGGAAAAAAGACAGACTCAACAAATGGTGCTGACAAAACTGGCTATTTATAGGGAAAACTGCCCTGGACCAGCAAGGCTTCAATGGGGTTCCTAAGGGAGAAGAGTGGAAAGAATTGGGGGGCGGGGAGGACAAGAAGCGCAAGGAAGGGAGCCAAGTCTGTTTGTCTGATCAAGGCTTCTGTTTATTAGAAATGTTTACCCAACTTATATAGGGAGAAGGCAGGAAAGGGGGAAGGTAATTAGCTGCTGCAGGAGACAGGAAGAGTGCTTTCATGTGTTAATAGGGTGCCTGCAAGATAACTTAGGGATGTTTTCTCATGGATGCTCTAACACATGGATGTCCTCACAGTCTCTCACCCGTGAGTTAGGGTCCTAGATAACTTTCACTAAATAGCTTTAGGTCTCCACTAAATGACCTTTGCTCACTATTTGGCTTTGGCCTAGTAAACACCTTTTGTCTTCACTAGATAGCTTTGACTCACTAATTGACTTAGGCTTCAGTAGATAGCTTAGTCTTCACTAGATAGCTTTGGCTTTGGCTTCCATAGATAGCTTTGGCTCCCGGCAGAAAACAAAATTATATTCATATCTCTTAACCAAAACTGAATCAAAGGCCTTAATATAAAAGCCCAAAGACAGAAACTTCTAATAGTAAAATGGGGAAAATATTTCAAGATACAGGTGTGGCAATTCCTGGGAACCCACAGGCCACTCAAGCCAGAGAAGCAGGAAAGCTAGTCAAAAATTTGTACCATTCCCTCAACTCCTCCAAGTCTAGTCCTCTAGTTTTGTATCCAGCTCAGTAGCAGATTAACTGTAGCATCTTACCTTACCCTCTGCCCCCATCTGCAGCGTATCACACAGATCCTCCCTCTCAACCTTACTTTGCCCCATTCATTACTTTATCCTAGCCTGCAACTCCAACCAGCATTCCCTGGGAACCCTCCAGCC
Source organism: Psammomys obesus (assembly GCF_907164565.1). Lineage (NCBI taxonomy): Eukaryota > Metazoa > Chordata > Mammalia > Rodentia > Muridae > Psammomys > Psammomys obesus. The sequence continues at coordinate 134,173 of NW_026589740.1, read as the reverse complement.
AAGCCTGCCAGAGAAGCAAGTAGGCCAATGAAGCAGGTAAGCAAACTTTAGATATTCACTCCCCCTCCTCTTTGCCATATCCAATTCACCAATATTATCCCTGGCTCTATAGCAAACTAATTATTGTGGCTTCTCCTTACTGTCTGTGCTCATTACCAGGGAACTAAGAGATCCTGGTGGTACACCCTGCTTTCCTCCATCCTGTGGACACCCTCAGGCTCTCCCTCCCAGTCTATCCTATTTTTAAGTGTCAATTTCTAAAATCAGGAAACATATTTTACCAGGAGCCCCTAGTAAGCATACCTATCAGGGTCCCAGAAAATTTTTCAACAGGCAACACATACCCACTATACTCTCCTAAAAACCAGCAAGGAAACAGAAACCAAAGAACAAAACACACACACAGCAAAGAATAGACTTCAGCACCAAGAATTGCAATTTTCCCAAACCTGGATGCCTAGAAGCCAGTGCAAACATATAATCAATAGCAACCAGGACAATATGTCTCCATTAGAGCCAGCCTAGCAACCCTACAATAGTAGGTCCTGATCATTGCTACATAGCTGGAGCACAGGACAAAGACCTTAAAATACACTTTAGGCATATTATAAATGTCCTTAAAGAGGAAATGAATAAATTAAAGATCCCTAAGGAGGAAATTAATAAATTCATTAAAGAAAGTTATGAAACACAAGCAGTAGAAGGAAATAATAAAACTGTTCAAAGCCTGAAATTAGAAACAGAATGAATAAAGTAAACCCAAACTGGGGAAAATTTGTAAATGAAAAATGTAGTACTCAAACAAGAAGCACAGAGACAAGCCTCACCAATAGAACACAAGAGAGAGCCTTGAAGGCATTGAAGACATAATAAAAATAAATAGATACTTCAGTCAAAGAAAATATTACATATAAAAAAAATCTGGCATAAAATATCCAGGAAACCTAGAACACGAAGAAAAGACCAAACCTAAGAATAATAGGAATAGAAGAAGAAGAAACCCAGGTAAAAGGCATAGAAAATATTTTCAACAAAATCGTAAAAGAAAGTTTTACTAACCTAAGGAAAGTGATGTCTATCAATGTGCAGAGGAACGGAACAGCAAATAGACTAGATCAGAAAATAATGTGCCCCAGCACATAATAACCAAAACACTAAATGTACAGAGCAAAGAAAGAATATTAAAAGATGCAAGGGAAGATGACCCAGCAACATATAAAGGGAAACCTATTAGAATTACACTTGACTTCTCAATGGTGTCTCTAAAATATAGAGATGCCTGGATGGATGGCTTCCAGACTCTTAAGAGACCACAGATTCTGCATCAGACTATACTCAGAAAACCTCTCAATCACAATAGATGGAGAAAATAAGACATTTCAAAAGAAAACCAAATTTAAGCAGTATGTGTTTACAAATTCAGCCCTACAGAAATAGAAAAAAAAACAGCAATAGAAAAAAAATAGCCACATCCAAGAAAACACAAGGAATAAATACACCCAGACCAGAATATCAGAAGAGGGAAAACATACACACACACCACCAACACCAACACCAACACCAACACCAGCACCACCATCACAACCACCACAACCACCTTAACAACAAAATAACAGAAATAAGAAAACACTGTTCATTCATACCTCTAAACCTCAAAAATCTCAGTCACCTAATAAAAAGACACAGACTAACAGAATGGATGGGAAAACATGATCCATCATTCTGCTGCATCATAGATACACACCTTAACCTCAAGGATAAACAACACCTCACAGTAAAGGATTGAAAAAAAAAGAAGATATTTCAAGCAAAAGGACCTGAGAAAAAGCAGTGTCTAGTCATTCTAATACCTGACAAAGTAGATTTCAACCCAAAACTTACCAGGAGAGACAGATAAAAACATTAATTCCTACCAAAGTAAAAATCCACCAAGAGTACGTTGCAATCCTTAACATCTATGCCTAAACACAAGTGCACACAAGTTCATAAAAGAAACACTACTACATCTTAAATCACATATTGAACTTCAAACAATGACAGTGGGAGACTATAATACTCCATTCTCATGAGAACAGGTCACCCAGATAAAAACTAAACAGGAAAATGTTGGCACTAAATGATGTTATAAACCAAATAAACCTGACATATTTACAGAATGTTTCACCCAAACACCAAAGAATATACCTTTTTCTCAGTACCTCATGAAACTTTCTCCAAAATTGAACACATATTTGGACACAAAGCAAGACTCAAATGATACAAAAAAATTGAAATAACTTCCTGAACCCTATCTTGTTTTCTCCATCTATGAGGACTGAGAGTTTTGCTGGGTATAGTAGCCTGGGCTGACATCTGTGTTCTCTTAGGGTCTGCATGATATCCATCCAGGCCCTTCTGGCTTTCATAGTTTCTGTTGAGAAGTCAGGTGTGATTCTGATGGGTTTGCCATTATATGTTACTTGGCCTTTTTCCCTTGAAGCTTTTAGTGTTTTTTTCTTTGTTCTGTATACTTACTGTTTTGATTATTATGTGACAGGAGTATTTTCTTTCTGGTCTTATTTACTGGGTGTTCTGTAGACCTCCTATATTCTTATAGGCCTCTCCTTTAAGTTGGGGAAATTTTCTTCTATGAGTTTGTTGAAAATATTTTCTGGGCCTTGGAGACAAGAATCTTCTTTTTCCTCTATTCCTATTATTCTTAGATTTTGTGTTTTCATGCCATGGATTTCTTGGACGGTCTGTGTCAGGAATGTTTTAGATTTAACATTTTCTTTGATGGACACATCTATTTCTTCCATTGTATCTTCCACACCTGAGATTGTTTCTTCCATCTCTTGTAGTCTGTTCCTTATGCTTACCTCTGTAGTTCCTGTTTTCTTCCTTAAGTTCTTTCTCTCCACAATTTCCTCCACTTGTGTTTTCTTTAATTTTTCCAGTTCTATCTTCAGATCGTGAGCCATTTTGTTGATTTCCTTCACCTGTCTGGCTGTATTTTCCTGTTTTTCCTTCAATTCCTTCAGCTGTTTGTTTGAACAATTCTCCGTTTCTTTTATTTCTTTCAGTGCTTTATTTATTTCCTCTCTAAAGGCCACAAACTGCTTGGCTACATCTTCCTGAATTTCTTTGTGGGTGGCCATAATGTGTTTGTCTTTATCTAGCTCTATTTCTTTTTTTTTTTAAGTTTTTATTTAACTTTTTTTTAATTTTATTTTTCTTTTTAGTTACATTTTGTTAACTCTGTGTCCCAGCTGTATCCAGCTCCCTCATTCCCTCCCCAACCCCACATACCTTCCCTGGTCTCCTCCCTGCCCCTTTCCAAGTCCACTGATAGGGGAGGACCTCCTCCCCTTTCATTTGACCCTGTTTTCTCAGGTATCTTCAGGGCTGGCTGCAAAGTCCTCCTCTGTGGCCTAACAGGACTGCTCCTCCCCTGGGGGGGAGGTCAAAGAGCCTGCCCTTGAGATCCTGTTAGAAATAGTCCGTGTTCCCCTAACTTTGGAAAACTAGTTGGTTACTGAGATACCACGGGCCACATCCGAGCAGAAGTTCTAGGTTATATCCATAGATGGTCCTTGGTTGAGTGTCAGTCTCAAAAAAGACCCTGTGCCCGGATATATTTGGTCCTTGTAGAGCTCCTATCCTTTCCATATCATACTAACTTCCCTTCTTTCATATGATTCCCTGTACTCTGCCGAGGGTTTGGTTATGAGTCTTAGTGTCTGCTTTGAAACACTGCTAGGTAGAGTCTTTCAGATGCCTTTTGTGGTAGACTCCTGTCATACATTCAATGCACATCCCATTTGTCTTTCTAAATGAGGATTAATCACCTTTGCCTGTGTCCACTTTCTTGATTATCTTCTTTAGGTGTGTAGATTTCATTATGTTTATCATATCTTGTAGGTCTATGTAAGCGAGTATATACCATGTTTGTCTTTCTCCTTCTGGGATACTTCACTAAGAATGATCTTTTCTAGATCCCACCACTTGCCTGCAAATTTCATGATTTCCTCCTTTTTGATTGCTGAGTAGTATTCCATTGTGTAAAAATACCACAATTTCTGTATCCATTCCTCTGTTGAGGGATATCTGGGTTGTTTCCAAGTTCTGGCTATTACAAATAAAGCTGCTACGAACATGGTTGAACAAATGTCCTTGTTGTGTACTTGAGCAAATTTTGGGTATATACCTAGGAGTGGTATAGCTGGGTATTGAGGTAGCACTTCTCCTAGTTGCCTAGGAAAGCGCCAGATTGACTTCCAAAGTGGTTGAACCAGTTTACATTCCCACCAGCAATGGAGGAGGGTTCCCTTTTCTCCACAACCTCTCCAGCATGTGCTATCACTTGAGTTTTTCATCTTGGCCATTCTGATGGGTGTAAGGTGATATCTCAGGGTCGTTTTGATTTGCATTTCCCTAATGGCTAATGATGTTGAGCATTTCTTTAAGTGTTTCTCTGCCATTCGATGTTCCTCTTTCGAGAATTCTCTGTTTAGCTCTGTTCCCCATTTTATAATTGGATTACTTGGTTTGTTGCTTTTCTGCTTCTTTAGTTCTTTATATATACTCGATATTAGCCCTCTGTCAGATAAAGTGTTGGTGAAGATTCTTTCCCAATCTGTAGGCTGTCTATTTGTTTTGATGACAGTGTCTTTTGCTTTACAGAAGCTCTTCAGTTTCATGAGGTCCCATTTATTGATTGTTGCTCTTAGAGCCTGTGCTGTTGGTGTTCTGTTCAGGAAGTTGTCTCCTGTGCCAATGAGTTCTAGGCTGTTCCCCACTTTTTTTCCAACTGATTTAGAGTATCTGGTTTTATGTTGAGGTCCTTGATCCACTTGGACTTTAGTTTTGTGGAGGGTGATAAATATGGATCTATTTTCATTTTTCTGCATGTAGACATCCAGTTGGTCCAGCACCATTTGTTGAAGATGCTGTCTTTTTTCCATTGAATGGATTTGGCTTCTTTGTCAAATATTGAGTATTCATAGGTGTGTGGGTTTATTTCTGGGTCTTCTATGCAGTTCCATTGATCCTCCTTTCTGTTTCTATGCCAGTACCATGCAGTTTTTATTACTGTTGCCCTGTAGTACAGCTTGAGATCGGGAATGGAGATACCTCCAGATGATCTGTTGTTGTACAGGATCGTTTTGGAGATTCTGGGTTTTTTGTTTCTCCATATGAAGCTGAGAATCTTTTTTTCAAGGTCTGTAAAGAATTGAGTTGGTATTTTGATGGGAATTGCATTGAATCTGTAGATTGCTTTTGGCAGGATGGCCATTTTCACAATGTTAATCCTACCAATCCATGAGCACGGGAGATCTTTCCATCTTCTGAGATCTTCTTCAATTTCTTTCTTCAGAGACTTGAAGTTTTTCTCAAACAGGTCTTTCACTTGCTTGGTTAGAGTCACACCAAGGTACTTTATGTTATTAGTTGTTATTGTGAAGGGTGTTGTTTCCCTAATTTCTTTCTCAGCCTTTTTGTCTTTGGTATACAAGAGGGCTTCTGATTTTTTTGAGTTGATTTTGTATCCTGCCACTTTGCTGAAGGTGTTTATCAGCTGAAGGAGTTCTCTGGTTGAATCTTTGGGGTCGCTCATGTATACTATCATATCATCTGCGAATAGTGACACTTTGACCTCTTCCTTTCCCATATGTATCCCCTTGATCTCCTTTAGTTGTCTTATTGCTCTGGCTAGGACTTCAAGTACTATGTTGAAGAGGTAGGGAGAGAGTGGGCAGCCTTGTCTTGTCCCTGATTTCAGTGGGATTGATTTAAGTTTCTCTCCATTGAGTTTGATGTTGGCTATAGGCTTGCTGTATATTGCCTTTACTATCTTTAGGTATGTGCCTTCTATCCCTGATCTCTCCAAGACTTTAAACATAAATGGCTGTTGGACTTTGTCAAATGCTTTTTCGGCATCTAAGGAGATGATCATGTGGTTTTTCTCCTTCATTTTGTTTATGTGGTGGATTACATTGATGGATTTCCATATGTTGAACCACCCTTGCATGCCTGGGATGAAGCCTACTTGGTCATGGTGCATGATATCTTTGATGTGTTCTTGGATTCGGTTTGCAAGTATTTTATTGAGTATTTTTGCATCAATGTTCATAAGAGAGATAGGTCTGAAGTTCTCTTTTTTTGTTGGATCTTTGTGTGGTTTAGGTATCAAGGTGACTATGGCTTCATAGAATGAGTTTGGTACTGTTCCTTCTATTTCTATTTTGTGGAATAGTTTGAGGAGAATTGGTGTTAGTACTTCTTTGAAGGTCTTGTAGAATTCTGCGCTGAAGCCATCTGGTCCAGGGCTTTTTTTGGAGGGGAGACTGTTAATGACTGCTTCAATTTCCTTGGGAGATATAGGGCTATTCAGTCTTTCTACCTGATCTTGACTTAATTTTGGTAGATGGAATCTGTCAAGAAAGTTATCCATTTCATTTAGATTTTCAAATTTTGTGGCATATAGGCTTTTGTAGTATGACCTAATAATCGTTTGGATTTCCTCAGTGTCTGTAGTTATGTCCCCATTTTCCTTTCTGATTTTGCTGATTTGGATAGTTTCTCTCTGCTTTTTAGTTAGTTTGGCTAAGGGTTTGTCTATCTTGTTGATTTTCTCAAAGAACCAGGTTTTTGTTTCATTGATTCTTTGGATAATTTTATTTGTTTCTAATTGATTGATTTCTGCCCTTAGTTTGATTATTTCCAGCCATCTGCTCCTCTTGGGTGTATCTGCTTCTTTTTTTTTTCTAGGGTTTTCAGTTGGGCCATTAAGTTGTTTGTATGTGATGTTACAAATTTCTTCTTGTAGGCACTTAGTGCTATAAATTTTCCTCTGAGCACTGCTTTCAATGTGTCCCATAAATTTGGGTATGTTGTGCCTTCATTTTCATTGAATTCCAGAAAGTCTTTAATTTCTTTCTTTATTTCTTCCTTAACCCACCTGTCATTGAGTAGTAAGTTGTTCAGTTTCCATGTGCGTGTAGGCTTTTTGTTGTTACTGTTGTTGTTGATGTCCAGCTTTAGTCCATGGTGGTCAGATAGTATACAAGGGATTATTTCAATCCTTTTGTATCTGTTGAGGCTTTCTTTGTGACCAACTATATGGTCTATTTTGGAGAAGGTTCCATGCGGTGCTGAAAAGAAGGTGTACTCTTTTGAGTTTGGGTGAAAAGATCTGTAGACATCTATTAGATCCATTTGATTTAGGGATTCTGTGAGTGCTTTTATTTCCCTATTTGGTGTCTGTCTGGTTGATCTGTCCCTTGATGAGAGTGGGGTGTTGAAGTCTCCCACTATTAAGGTATTAGGATCAATGTATGATTTAAGCTTTAATATTGTTTCATTTACGAAAATAGGTGCTTTTGTATTTGGAGCATAGATATTCAAAATTGTGATGTCCCCTTGTTGGATTTTTCCTTTGATGAGAATATAGTGGCCCTTCTTATCTTTTTTGATTAACTTTGGATGAAAGTCTATTTTATTAGATATTAGAATGGCTACTCCAGCTTGTTTTCTGGAACCATTTCCTTGAAAGACATTTTTCCAGCCCTTTACTCTGAGGTAGTGTTTATCTTTGTTGCATAGGTGTGTTTCTTGGATGCAACAGAATGTTGGGTCCTGTTTCTGTAACCATTCTGTTAGTCTGTGTCTTTTTATTGGTGAGTTGAGTCTATTAATATTGATAGATAATATTGACCAATGCATGTTAGTTCCTTTTGTAATGGAGTCAATGATCTTACCCTGTTTCATTGCTTGTTTTCTTTTCATTTTTGTTGGGATATTATCTGTATGCCCTGTTTTCTTGGGTGAATTCATTTTCGTTGGATTGGAGTTTTCCTTCTAGTATCTTCTGTAGGGTTGGTTTGCTGTATAGATATTGCGTAAATTTAGTTTTGTCATGGAATATTTTGTTTTCTCCATCTATGTTGATTGAAAGCTTTGCAGGGTATAGTAGTCTGGGTTGACATTTGTGATCTCTTAGAGTCTCCATGATGCTTGCCCAGGCCCTTCTGGCTTTCATAGTTTCTGATGAGAAGTCTGGTGTGATTCTGATAGGTCTACCTTCATATGTTACTTGGCCTTTTTCCCTTGCTGCTTTTAATATCTTTTCTTTGTTCTGTAGATGTAGTGTTTTGACTATGATGTGACACGATGTGTTTCTTTTCTGGTCTAGTCTATTTGGTGTTCTGTAGGCCTCTTGTATATTTATGGACATCTCTTTCTTTAAGTTGGGAAAATTTTCTTCTATGATTTTCTTGAAAATATTTTCTGGACCTTGGAGCCTGGAGTCTTCTTTTTCATCAATTCCTATTATTCTTAGATTTTGTCTTTTCATAGCATCCTTGATTTCTTGGATATTTTGTGATTAGAGCTTTTCTGATTTTACTTTTTCTTTAAGAGAAGTATCAATTTCTGCAAGTGTGTCTTCAGCTCCAGAGATTCTCTCTTCCATCTCTTGTATTCTGTTGGTGATGCTTACTTTTGTAGTTCCTGATCTTTTCTCCAAGTTCTCCAGCTCAAGGGTTTTCTCATTTTGTGTTTTCTTTATTGATTCTAATTCTGTTTTCATGCCTTGCACCATTTCTTTTATGTGTTTGAATTTGGATACCTGTCTCTTCTCGATGGACTCTATTTCTTTGTTCATTTCCTTTTTATATGCCACTAATTTTTTCTCTACTTGTGCCTCTATTTGTTTGGCTATGTTTGCCTGTGTTTCTTTAAGGCTTTTGTCTATTTCTTCTTTCTTTACCTCCAATTGACTGGCCAAGTCTTTGAAAGATTTTTTCATTTCCTCCTTATGAGCCTCAAATAATTGAGCAAGCATGGCTTTAAGGTCATTTTCCTGTGCTTCTGATGAATTAGAGTATCCATCGATTTTGGGGTTTGCTGGTGAAGTCATGATGTCCTGATTTATGTTGGAAGTGTTCTTTCGCCTACCCCTGGCCATTGGCTTATCTGAGACCTTCCCTGTTTGTTTTTGGATTCTGCCGCTCAGACTGGTACTGTCTCTCTCTCTCGAGTCTGGAGAATTCTTCAGGAAGTTGAGAGAGGTCCCGTGTCCTTAGCGTGTGCTGAGGACTAGCTGTACCTGTGGGAGGAAAGTACGCAGGTGCAAACAGAGGCAAATGCAAGCGTGTGTGTGTGTGTGTGTGTGTGTGTGTGTAAGTGGGCGTGGGCGTGTGTCTCGAGGGACAGAGTGATGGCTAATGTTGAACCCTTGAGTGTGTGGGAGGGGCTCTGCAATGTATATGTCGCAGGTGCTAGTGATGATCGCAGCGCAATTTCTGGCATTAACTGCCTTAACTCCTCAATTAGACCCACAGAGCAGGAACTTCAATGTCCTAAGTGCCCCTCTGTTTCCCAAAGTGTGTATAAGGGTGGGAAGGGGTTCGATGCCTGGCTTCTGTTTTAGAAGGACCCAGGATCAGGGGAGCTGCAGATTCTCAAGGGTGCACTCACTTACAGGCAGGTCACTTGGCAGAGAGTGGGGTATCCAGGCTCTCTGCTCTCTGGTTTGGCCCTGCTTCTTTGATGTGCTCTGCCAGTTCCGTGCTGCTGTCACTGCCAGGTTATGAGGTCTTGCTGCAGGTGGAGATTTCAGGGTGGTCACATCAGTAGGAATCAGGAATCGGAGTAACCAGGCTTTCTGTTCTCTGGTTTGGCCCTGGTTAGTCTTAAACTGGAGGGCTGATGTGCCCCGCCAGCTCAGTGCTGCTCTGCCGCCAGGTTAGAAAGTCCCGCTGTAACTGGAGACTGGGTTGCTAGTCCAGATGCTTTCTGGGAAGTCCTGGGGTCTCTTCACTGTGCTCTCCAAGCTTCGGAGGCCCAGCGCCTGGTGTGTCTAGCTTGTATGGCGTTTCTGCCTGGTTTTGGTGATTATATAGCGTATTCTCTGTCACTGTGGGATTGGGCGGGCTGTACCGTCAGTGATGGCGCTCCTGCGGAGCTAGTATGGCATCTAGCAGACTCGCGCCCTGGGCGGATAGTGCATCCGCTGTGCGAATCTGGGGCTCAGAGAGACAGGTACTGCTGGCCTTTGCAGATAAAGAGCTTGGGGCTCCGCCTCAGTGGCTGCAGGCCCCAGGCAGTTAGGTCTGCGCTGAGTCCGCTGTGCCAAGGAGGAGGGAGGTCTGGGGGAGGGGAGTGCCGAGAGATCAAAGAATCCTTTCTCACCTTCCCCAAACAAGTTCCCGGGTGATCCGAGACCAAGGTTTTCACCTCCTGCGATGTTCCCTGTTGTTTAGAAAGTCTCTCCTTTGTTTCCCTGGCTTCAGAAGTTCTTCCACTCATCAACTCAGAACTTTATCTCTTCCACAGCTCGGAAACTGTGTGTGCTAGTAGCCTTCTTGGCTCCGCCCCCTTATCCTAGCTCTATTTCTTTACGCATTTTATTTGTTTCCTCTGTTATCCTCTTCATAAGCATAGATGTAAGGTCACCTTATTAAATTTCAATTATGCTGGGGTGTCCATGGCTGCTTGCCCCTGGATAACTGGGTTCTGGTGATGCCATATTGCTCTGTCTTTTGTTGGTTGAGCTCTTATGCTGGCCTCTACCCATTGGGCTATCTTAGGTGTTGGGTGTTAGTTTCTGGTGGTTCCTGGAATACTGTGGTGGGGAGAATCCCCTTGGCAGGAAGATGATTTTTCCTGAAGGAGGCCTCCTCAGCTTTTTGATATGGTCACTGGATGGCCGGTGTTTTTCACTAGTTGCTACAGCTCACCTCAGGCATAGAGACCTGGGTGGTAACTGTGGTCCTTATTAGTCGAGAGGGTTCTGCTCTCACCGAGAGAAGTCCTGGAGACAGCTGCCTGCTTCTGGGTTTCTTGCTGTAAATTTAGTGAGCTGCTGCTGTAACCTGGGTGCCCCATGGTTTGGTCAGTTTAGTTATGGATAACTGGTTGCCACTTGGAGAAGTATCTGGGGGTTGATCTCGGGGATCCCAGGTTTCTGTAGCTCTGAGGTTGGGACTCTGTGTCCCATGTACCCAAGCGGTAATCAGTGGCAGGTGAGCTCTGCTCTCATGCATGCAGCTGGAGGCTAGAGTCTGGAGCTTGTGGATAGCCAGAAACTTTTCTGTGGCCAGGTGTCCTGAGGTAGGGCCAGATGTTTCCCCCACCAGGGGAGGGGGAGCCTTACCAACAGGAAGGCTCAGTCTTGGTGTTTGGGGTGGCATGTAGAGCGCACAGACACTGGTGGGTAGTGGCTCCAAGCTGGTGACAGAGCAGGAACCTGAGACTGTTTCTGGAGAACTTTCCTGTGTGTGGTGGGGGGTGGGGTCGGCTGAGTGCTCTAAGCTGTTTCCTTCCCTGTGGGGTTTTCTCCCGACAGGGGAACCCAGTCTCTGGTGCCCTGCGGTGCACAGTTCTGTCTGTGAAGGAGAGTCGAGTGCGCAGCAGGTCTCTGTGCTGGTGGCTGGAGCCCCACTCAGGGTTGGCAGTTGTCTGCCAGCCGGTCTGAGGGACCTTTTCCAGGGATAGACTGGGTGATCTGAGTTTAGTCCCATTTCCTTCCTTCCCTGTGGGGTTTTCTTAGGACTGGGACTCCCAGTCTATTTTTTTTGTGTCCCCCATTCAGCCTGGAAAGATGATCAGGACACACAGGCATGTGGCTCTGGTCTGGTGACCTAGTGCCTGCGTGACCCGGGATCTCTTCCGGGTTCTGGCTGGGTGACCTGAGAGTGGACCACACTAATTCCCACACCGTGGATTTTTCTCTTACCTGGGAAACATGATCACTGTTGTTTTAGGGCCCAGAGTTCAGTCTCTTGGTTGCTGTACCAACATTGCTGTCCTACTCTTCAGGTACCGTGTCCTCCTGGTGTTGCCATCTTGGATCTGCCTTAGACTTAGATTTTTATAAATGTGTATGTGTTTGTATGTGAGTGTAAGTGTTGAAACTAGAAAGGGAATCATGACAGGGAAAAAGAGAGATCTTAAGGAAGAAAAGAGAGTAATAGAAGACATGTGATGTGAATGCAGAAAGGGTACCACTAAAGAGAGATCAGGGAACTGAGAAAGGAAGACAAAACAAAGAAAAAACCCAAAGCATGTATGAAAATGACATAATAAATCTGATTCTTTTATATAATAATCATTTTATATACTAATTCTTTTATATAGTAATAAAAAACATTAAAAATATTTGTGATAATTAACAATGCTGCAGCTAGCTGACTTATCTTTTACAAAGTCTTTTGAAGGGGGTGCAGGGGTTCTCTGTGTAGCCTTGACTGTCCTGGACTCACTTTGTAGACCAGGCTGGCTTCAAACTCACAGAGATCCACCTACCTCTGCCTCCCGAGAGTTGTGATTACAGGCATGTGCTACCACACCCTGCTCTTTTACAAAGTCCTTAATGCTACACACACCCACCGTCATGCCAGAATATCCAACAAACGATTGGTACCTACTAAGGGCATGCTGTCTGGTTTGTAATGGCCATCTTTTGGCTGTATCCTTACACAGGAGAAAAGGCAAGCAGAATTTCCTGATGTAAGGGAACAAAATCTACTCATGAAGGCCCTAGGCTTATGAGTTAATCTCCTCCCAAAGGCCTCCCCTAAATTGGTATGTTGGGAATTAGGATTTCAACATATAAATTTTAGGGGACACAAATATTCATGTCAGGACAGAAATGTTGTTATCAGCTCATGCATTTCCAGATAGACTCATTTACATACATAAATGCATACATATGCCAGGGAATGAAGTGAAAGTTAGAAAAGTAAAATAAAATAAAAACCTATGCTGATAAAATAATGAGTGAGTAAATAAATACAAGCCAATGAAAAACGTTTTGCTTTAGTAAACTATAGATTAATAAATGTAGACTAATTAAAATCTAAGATCATCATTTGATCTTAAATGGATGGATCATCAATGAATACTAAAATTATTACCTTAAAAATTTGATGAGCAATGGGATTTGAAAATGATTTTCAAAACTCAAACAACTTCACATGAGATACTTATCAATTACAATGTTGAGAACTGCAGCTTTAGAAGGCAGGAAGCTGGTGGACATATTATAAAGCAGTAAAAGCTACTAATGGGACAATGGTGTTCCTGTTGAAAGGCACACTGAGGACATGGCATTTCTTCTGTGGTGCTCCAGCAGAACTTGACTCTACTTGCAAATATTCATGAAAAACTTGTTTGTGTTGCCCCAGAAAGAATGCCTCAGGTGGTTGTATTTGCAGATAGAACCTTAAGATAAGTAAGGCTAAATGGTGTCATAAGAAGGTCCTGATTTAATAAGACCACAGGCCCAACAGGAGATGCCAGAGAACTAACTCTGTCTGTCTTGGCTCTGTCTCTGGGTCTTTGTCTTTGTTTTTGTCTCTCCTTGCTTTTCTTTCTCTTTTTCTCTGTCAGTTTGTGTGTGTGTGTGTGTGTGTGTGTGTCTACCTGTCTTTCCTAGTCAGTGTTCTATTGCTGTGAAGAAACACAATGAGCAAGGCAACTCTTCTAAAAAGAGCATTTGATTGGGGCTTGCTTAGTTTCAGAGGTATAGTCCATTATCCTCATGAGGGACCATGATGCACGCAGGCAGACACTGGAGCTGTAGCTGAACATTCTAGATCTGGATCTGCAGGCAGACACTGGGCCTGGCTTCTGGATAGAAGACCTCAAAGCCCACCCCAAGTGACACACCTCCTCCAACAAGGCCATACCTCCTCATCCTTTCAAATAGTGTCCCTCCTTGGTAATGAAGTATTTAAATCTATGAGCCAATGGGGGCCACTCTCATTCAAACCACCATGTTGTTTGTCTTTTCCTTTTTGTAAACTACACACACACACACACACACACACACACATATACACACACATACACACAAAGAAAGAGGGAGAGGCATGTGTAGAGGTCAGAACATTGCAAAGTAATTCTATTAGAGAACACAGTTACTTTTAAAGCCAGTGGGTGCATGGGGAACGTGCCCAAATTATGCAGTTCTGAGCTTCACTGTTCCTTGTCTTTCAGTCATAAAAACTACATCTTAGCAGAAACGCTTCAGTTAGTAAGAACAGTTATCAAGAAGCAAAACTGCAGAAGCCATAAAGCAACATAAGTACATTTAGGGATGCTCCTGGATCCTGGAACTATGAACTAAGTCTTTGATGGAGTAAGTCTTTGTTCCCATTTTGGCAGGTGTTGGTGCCTACACACTGGGTTCTAAGATCAGAATAGCACCTCCAACATGCCATCATTTGTGCTAAGGTCTTGGCGCCTGTTACAAGGAGACAAAGTTGGGGACACAGTTCTCTCCCTCTTTTCGTTTGAGTCCTGGGAAACAAACTCATGTAATCAAACTTGGTGCCAGGCATTACCTGCTGAGCCATCTCCCCAGCCCAAGAGATGTAGTTTTTATTCACACTCAGATATCAGATCTGTTTGGAATTCATCCTTGTGCTGGTTAGTTTTTCACTTGACCCAAACTAGAGTCACCTGGGAAGAGGGAATCTCAATTGAGGAATTGCCTGCATCAGATTTTCCTATGGGTATAACTGAACGGCTATCCCTCACTGGGTTTGGGGAGGTTATGACCTAAGGTAGTCACCAGTCCAAAAGCTAGGATGCCTCCGTAGTCCTCATATTGTGCCAGGAACCTGGGAAATTCCTGGAAAGCTGCTGATCCCTATTCCATGATAAAAACTGGAATTGCTGAATCTGCTGTCATTGAAGGAGACAGCAGGAGTGGCAGCAACAAAACACATCAACTCAGAGGCAAGACAGGGGGTCAAATGAGCAAAAGGCAAGCATAAACTTCCTTTTGAATGCCCTTTTATGTGGCCTCCTCCCAGAAGGTCTGCCCTTAATCAGGGTGGGCCTTCCTGCAGAATCAGGAGAATTCTTCAGGTGAGGCTCCAGACTCAGGTGATGCTAATTTGTGGCAAGCTGACACAAAACCCAACCATGCAACTATGTCAATCTTTCTGTATGGTGTGGAAAATGGATCTAATCACACACACACCCACATTCAGTCTGAATGTCATTTACTAAAAAAAAAATCTGCAGAAGTAACTTGAAACAGCTTGTATATACAGTAACTTTCCATATGTGTTATTCCATTTGCTATTTTTTGTTTTGCTTTTTGTTTTTCCATATACCAGTTTTACATGGTTAGTTTTTCTTTTCTTTTTTCTTTTTAGTAGTAATGACTTCAATTTTAAGGGCTTTATAGCATTTAAAAATATCTTTTAAGATTTTAGACTGATTTATCTCTCTTTTTTATTTTTTTATTTAATTTTTTATTGTTTATTATTATTAGTTACATTTTATTAACTCTGTATCCCAGCTGTACCATGCTCCCTTATTCCCTCCCAATCCCAACTTCCCTCCTTCAGCTTCTCCTGCCCCTTTCCAAGTCCACAGATTGGGGAGGACCTCCTCCCCTTTCGTCTGGCCCTGTTTTATCAGGTATCTTCAGGGCTGGCTGCAAAGTTCTTCTCTGTGGCCTAACAGGACTGCTCCTCCCTTGGGGGGTGGGGGTTCAAAGAGCCTGCCATTGAGTTCGTGTCAGAGATAGTCCCTGTTCCCCTTACTATGGGAAACCAATTGGTTATTGAGCTACCATGAGCTTCGTCCGAGTAAAGGTTCTAGGTTATATCCGTACACGGTCCTTGGTTGGAGAAACAGTTTCAGAAAAAAACCCTGTGCCCAGATATATATGGTTCTTGTGGGGCTCCTATCTTTTCCCCGTCATACTAACTTCCCTTCTGCCGAAGGTTTAGTTATGAGTCTTAGTATCTGTTTTAAAACGCTGCTTGGTAGGGTCTTTCAGGTGCCTTCTGCTGTAGACTCCTGTCATGCGTCCAGTGAACATCTCATTTGTCTTTCTAAGTGAGGACTGATCATCTTCCCTCGTGTCTGTTTTCTTGTTTATCTTCTTTAGATGTATAGACTTCATTATGTTTATCAAACCTTGTAGGTCTATATAACCGAGTATATACCGTGCTTGTCATTCTCCTTCTGGGATACTTCACTCAGAATGATCTTTTCTATGTCCCACCATTTGCCTGCAAATTTCATGATTTCCTCCTTTTTGATTGCTGAGTAGTATTCCATTGTGTAAAAATACAACAATTTCTGTATCCATTCCTCCGTTGAGGGACATCTAGGTTGTTTCCAGGTTCTGGCTATTACAAATAAAGCTGCTACAAACATGGTTGAGCAAATGTCCTTGTTGTGTACTTGAGCAAATTTTGGGTATATACGGAGCAGTGGTATAGCTGGGTCTTGAGGAAGCGCCAGATTGACTTCCAAAGTGGTTGTACCAGTTTACATTCCCACCAGAAATGGAGGAGGGTTCTCCTTTCTCCACAACCTCTCCAGCATGTGTTGTCACTTGAGATTTTCATCTTGGCCATTCTGATGGGTGTAAGGTGATATCTCAGGGTCGTTTTGATTTGCATTTCCCTAATGGCTAATGACGCTGAGCATTTCTTTAAGTGCTTCTCTGCCATTCGATATTCTTCTATTGAGAATTTTCTGTTTAGCTCTGTTCCCCATTTTTAATTGGATTACTTGGTTTGTTCCTTTTCAACTTCTTTATTTCTTTATATATACTGGATATTAGCCCTCTGTCAGATAAAGGGTTGGTGAAGATTCTTTCCCAATCTGTAGGCAGTCATTTTGTTTTGATGATGCTGTCCTTTACTTTACAGAAGCTTTTCAGTTTCATAAAGTCCCATTTCTTGATTTTTGTTCTTAGAGCCTGTGCTGTGCGGTGTTCTGTTCAGGAAGTTGTCTCCTGTGCCAATGAGTTCTAGGCTGTTCCCCAATTTTTTTTATAACCGATTTAGAGTATCTGGTTTTATGTTGAGGTCTTTGATCCACTTGGACTTTAGTTTTGTGCAGGGTGATAAATATGGATCTATTTTCATTTTTCTGCATGTAGACATCTAGTTGGACCAGCACCATTTGTTGAACATGCTGTCTTTTTTCCATTGAATGGATTTGGTTGCTTTGTCAAAAATCAAGTATTCATAGGTGTGTGGGTTTATTTCTGGCTCTTCTATGCGGTTCCATTGATCCTCCTTTCTGTTTCTATGCCAATATCATGCAGTTCTTACTACTATTGCTCAGTACTACAGCTTGAGATTGGGGATGGAGATACCTCCAGATGATCTCTTGTTGTACAGGATCGTTTTGGAGATTCTGGGTTTTTTGTTTCTATATAGGAAGTTGAGAATCTTTTTTTTCAAGGTCTATAAAGAATTGAGATGGTATTTTGATGGGAATTGCATTGAATCTGTAGATTGCTTTTGGCAGGATGGCCATTTTCACAATGTTAATTCTAACAACCCATGAACATGGAAGATCTTTCCATCTCACCTGTGAATAGTGACACTTTGACCTCTTCCTTTCTGATTTGTATCACCTTGATGTCCTTTAGTTGTCTTATTGCTCTGGCTAGGATTTCAAATACCATGTTGAAGAGGTATGGAGAGAGTGGGCAGCCTTGTCTTGTCCCTGATTTCAGTGGGATTGATTTAAGTTTCTCTCCATTGAGTTTGATATTGGCTATAGGCTTGCTGTATATTGCCTTTACTATGTTTAGATATGTGCCTTCTATCCCTGATCTCTCCAAGACTTTAAACATGAATGGGTGTTGGACTTGTCAATTGCTTTTTTGGCATCTAAGGATATGATCATGTTTTTTTTTCCTTCAGTTTGTTTATGTGGTGGATTACAATGATGGATTTCCATATGTTGAACTATGCTTGTATGCCTGGGATAAAGCCTACTTGGTCATGGTGGATGATATCTTTGATGTGTTCTTGGATTCAGTTTGCATCAATGTTCATTAGAGAGATAGGTCTGAAGTTCTCTTTTTTTGTTGGGTCTTTTTGTGGTTTGGGTATCAAGGTGACTGTGGCTTCATAGAATGAGTCTGGTAATGTTCTTTCTGTTTCAATTTTTGGAATAGTTTGGAGAGAATTGGAATTAGCACTTCTTTGAAGGTCTGGTAGAATTCTGCACTGAATCCATCTGGCTCAGAACTTTTTTTGGAAAGGAGACTGTTGATGACTGCTTCTATTTCCTTGGGGGAAATAGGACTATTCAATCTTTCTACCTGATATTGACTTAATTTTGGTAAATAAAATCTATCAAGGAAATTGTCCATTTCTTTTAGATTTTAGTTTTTTGTGGCATATAGTCCTTTGTAGTACGACCTAATGATTGTTTGGATTTCCTAAGTGTCTGTAGTTATGTCCCCTTTTCATTTCTGATTTTGCTGATTTGGATAGTTTCTCTCTGCCTTTTAGTTAGTTTGGCTAAAGGTTTGTCTATCTTGTTGATTTTTTCAAAGAACCAACTCTTGGTTTCATTGATTCTTTGAATAGTTTTATTTGTTTCTAGTTGATTGCTCTCAACCATGAGTTTGATTATTTCCAGCAGTCTGCTTCTCTTGGATGCATTTGCTTCTTTTTTCTCTAGGGTTTTCAGTAACGCCATTAAGTCGCTTGTATGAGATGTCACAAATTTTTTCTTGAAGGCATTTTGTGCTATGAATTTTCCTCTGAGCACTGCTTTCCTTGTGTCCCATAAATTAGGGTATGTTGTACCTTCATTTTCATTGAATTCTAGGAAGTCTTTAATTTCTTTCTTTATTTCTTCTTTAACCCAGCTCTCATTGAGCAGCAAGTTGTTCAGTTTCCATGTGCTTGTAGGCTTTTTTCTAATTCCATTGTTGTTGATGTCCAGCTTTATTCCATGGTAGTCAGATAGAATATAGGGGATTATTTCAATCTTCTTGTATCTGTTGAGGCTTGCTTTGTGACCAACTATATGGTCTATTTTGGAGAAGGTTCCATGAGGTGCTGAAAAGAAAGTATACTCTTTTGCGTTTGGGTGGAAAGTTCTGTAGACGTCTATTAGGTCCATCTGATTTAGGACCTCTGTAAGTTCCTTTATTTCCTTATTAGGTTTCTGTCTAGATGATCTGTCTCTTGGTGAATGTAGGGTGTTGAAGTCTCCCACTAGCAAGGTGTTGGGATCGATGTGTGATTTAAGTTTTAGTAATGTTTCGTTTATGAATGTAGGTGCTCTTGTATTTGGGGCATAGATGTTCAGAATTGTGATGTCCTCTTGGTGGATTTTTACTTTGATGAGAATGTAGTGCCCCTCCTCATCTTTTTTTATTAGTTTTGGTTGAAAGTATATTTTATTAGATATTAGGGTAGCTACCCCAGCTTGTTTTCTGGGTCCGTTTGCTTGAGATAGTGTTTATCTTTGTTGCATAGGTGTGTTTCTTGGATGCAGTAGAATGTTGGATCCTGTTTCCACACCCATTCTGTTAGTCTGTGTCTTTTTATTGGTGAGTTGAGTCCATTGATGTTGATAGATAATAGTGACCAATAAATGTTAGTTTCTTTTATATTGGAGTTGGTGGTCTTACTGTGTTTCATTGCTTGTTTTCGTTTCATTTTTTTGGGATGTTATCTATGTGCCATGTTTTCTTGGGTGAAGTTGTTTTCATTGGATTGGAGTTTTCCTTCTAGCATCTTCTCTAGGGCTGGTTTGCTGTATAGATATTGCATAAATTTAGTTTTGTCATGGAATATTTTTGTTTTCTCCATCTATGTTGATTGAAAGCTTTGCAGGTTATAGTAGTCTGGGTTGACATTTGTGATTTCTTAGAGTCTCCATGACACTTGCCCAGGCCCTTCTGGCTTTCATAGTTTCTGATGAGAAGTCCTGTGTGATTCTGATAGGTCTACCTTCATATGTTACTTGGCCTTTTTTCCTTGCTGCCTTTAATATCTTTTCTTTGTTCTGTAGATGTAGTGTTTTGACTATGATGTGACATGATGTGTTTCTTTTCTGGTCTAGTCTATTTGGTGTTCTGTAGGCCTCTTGTATATTTATGGACATCTCTTTCTTTAAGTTGGGAAAATTTTCTTCTATGATTTTCTTGAAAATATTTTCTGGACCTTAGACTCTGGAGTCTTGTTTTTCATCAATTCCTATTATTCTTAGATTTTGTCTTTTCATAGCATCCTTGATTTCTTGGATATATTGTGTTTGGGACTTTTCTAATTTTACTCTTTTTTTGAGAGAAGTATCATTTTCTGCAAGTGTATCTTCAGCTCCAGAGATTTTCTCTTCCATCTCTTGTATTCTGTTGGTGATGCTTACTTTTGTAGTTCCTGATCTTTTCTTCAAGTTCTCCAGCTCTAGGGTTTTCTCAGTTTGTGTTTTCTTTATTGATTCTGATTCTGTTTTCATGCCTTGCACCATTTCCTTCATCTGTTTGAATGTGGATTCCTGTCTCTCTATGATGGTCTCTGTTTTTTTGTTCATTTCCTTTCTATATGCCACTAATTTTATCTCTACTTGTGCCTCTATTTGTTTGGCTATGTTTGCCTGTGTTTCTTTAAGAATTTTGTCTATTTCTTCTTTCTTTACCTCCAATTGACTGGCCAAGTCTTTGAAAGATTTGTTCATTTTCTCTTTAACTGACTGAATTTGCGTGGTTATTGTTCTGATAGAGTTGTTTCTTTTTATGAACCTCAAATAGTTGGTTAAGCATAGCTTTAAAGTAATTTTCCTGTGCTTCTGATGAATTAGAGTATCCGTCAATTTTGGGGGTTCCTGGTGAAGTCATGATGTCCTGATTTATATTGGATGTGTTCTTTCGCCTACCCCTGGCCATTGGCTTATCTGAAACCTTCCCTGTTTGTTTTTGGGTTCTGCAGTTCAGACTGGTACTGTCTCTCTCTGGCGTCTGGAGAGTTCTTCAGGAAGCTGAGAGAGGTCCCGTGTCCTTAGCGTGTGCTGAGGACTAGCTGTACCTGTGGGAGAAAAGTACGAAGGCACAAACGGGGCAATTGCAGGCATGCATGCGCGCGTGTGTGTGTGTGTGTGTGTGTGTGTGTGTGTGTGTGTGTGTTTGTGTATGTTTGTGTGTGCGTGTGGAAGTGTGCGTGAAAGTGTGTCTTGGGGGACAGAGTGATAGATAATGTTGAACCCTTGAGTGTGTGGGAGGGGCTCTGCACTCTATATGTAGCAGGCGCTAGTGATGGTCGCAGCGCAATTTCTGGCATTAACTGCCTTAACTCCTCAATTGGACCCACAGAGCAGGGGCTTCAATGTCCCAAGTGACCCTCTGTTTCCCAAAGTGGGTATGTGGGTTGGAGGGGTTCGATGCCTGGCTTCTGTTTTAGAAGGACCCTGAATCTGTTGCTCTGCAGATTCTCAAATGTGCACTCACTCTCAGGCAGGACACTTGGCAGGGATCGGAATATTGGGCTCTCTGCTCTCTGGTTTTGCCCTGCTTGTTTGATGTGCCCCGCCAGCTCAGTGCTGCTCCATCACCAGGTTAGGAGGTCCTGCTGTAGCTGGAGACTGGGTTGTCAGTCCAGATGTTTTCTGGGAAGTCCTGGGGGCTCTCCACTGTGCTCTCCAAGCTTGGGAGGGCCAGCGCCTGGTGTGCCTAGCTTGTATGGCATTTCTGCCTGGTTTTAGTGAGTATATAGTGTATTATCTGTCACTGTGGGGTTGGACGGGCCATACACTCAGTGATCGCAATCCGGTGGAGCCAGTATGGTGGCTAGCAGACTCAGTCCCTGGGAGGATGGTGCCACTGAGTGAGTCTGGGACTCCAAGACCGGTACCGCTGGCAGTTGCTGCTAAAGGGCTAGGATCTCCGCCTCGGCAGCTGCAGAACCGAGGCAATTAGGTCTGCATTTAGGTCTGAGCTGAGAATCTCACTGACTCTGCTGTGCTGGAGGAGGAGGGAGGTCTGGGGGAGAGGAGTGCCAGAGATCAAAGGATCCTTTTTCGCCTTCCCCAAACAAGTCCACAGGTGACCCTTTACCAAAGTTTTCATCTCGTGCAATGTTCCCTGTTGATTAGAAAGCCTCACCGTTTTTTTCTTGGGTTCAGAGGTCCTTCCACTCACCAACTCAGATGTTCAGCTCTATCACAGCTCAGAAGCTGTGCTAGATGCCATCTTGGCTCCGCCCCCTCCTGATTTCTCTCTCTTTCCCTCTTTCTCTCCTCTACTTTCTCTTCAGGACAGACACTTTTTTCCATTTTTAAATTTTTATTTATTTTTATTTACTACAATTTATTTGCTTTGTATCCCGGCTGTAGCCCCCTCCCTCATGCCCTCCCAATTCCCCCCTTTCTCCTTCTTTTCCTCCCTTGGCTCTCCCCCAGTCCACTGATAGGGGAGGTCCTCCTCCCCTTCCGTCTGACCCTAGTTTATCAGGTCTCATCAGGAGTGGTTGCATTGTCTTCCTCTGTGGCCTGGTAAGGCTGCACCCCCACTCAGGAAGAGATGATCAAAGAGCCAGCCATTGAGATCATGTCAGCAACAGCCCCTATTCCACATACTAGGGAACCCACTTGGACACTGAGCTTCATGGGCTACATCTGTGTAGAGGTTCTAGGTTATGTCCATGCATGGTCCTTGGTTGGAGTATCAGTCTCAGAAAATAGCCCTTGGCCCAGATTTTTTGGTTCTGTTGCTCTCCTTGTGGAAATCTTGTCTCTTCCAGGTATTTCTATCTTTCCCCCTTTTTTAAAAGATTCCCTGTGCTCTACCAAAGTTTGGCTATGAGTCTCAGCATCTGCTTTGATACCCTAATTGGTAGAGTCTTTCAGAGACCATCTGTGGTAGTCTCCTGTTCTATTCCCTGTTTTCTCCTTTTTCTGATATCTATCCCATATGACTTTCTGAATGTGGATTGATAATCTTACCCTCGATCCTCCTTCCTTCTTAGCTTCTTTAGGTGTATAGATTTTAGTATGTTTATTTTATACCATATTTCTAATATCGACTTATGGGTGAGTATATACCAAGTGTGTCTTTCTGCTTCTGGAATACCTCACTCAGGATGATGATCTTTCTTAGTTTCCAGCATTTGCCTGCAAATTTCATGATTTCCTTGTTTTTAATTGCTGAGTAATATTCCATTGTGTAAATGTACCACAATTTCTGCATCCATTCCTCTCTTGAGCGACATCCGGGTTGTTTCCAGATTCTGGTTATTATGAATAAAGCTGCTATGAATATGGTAGAGAAAATGTTGTATATGTTTGTTGTATACTTGAGCATATTATTTTCTTTTTTATTAATTAATTACACTTTATTTACTTTGTATCCCCCATAAGTCCCCCCTCCTCCCCTCCTGAACCCACTCTCCTTCCCCCTTCTTCACTCATGCCCCTTCCCAAGTCCACTGATAGGGGAGGTCCTCCTCTCCTTCCTTCTGATCTTAGTCTATCAGATATCATCAGAAGTGGCTGTATTGTCATCTTCTGTGGCCTGGTAAGGCTGCTCCCCACTCAGGAGGAAGTGATAAAAGAGTAGGCCTATCAGATTATGTCAGAGGCCAATTACTTCCCATTACTATGTATCCCACTTGGACACTAAACTGCCATGGGCTACATCTGTGCAGGGGTTCTAGGTTCTAGGCATGGTACTTGGTTGGAGTATGAGTTTCTGGGAAGACCCCTGTGTTCAAATTTCTGGTTCTGTTGCTCTCCTTGTAGAGTGCCTGTCCTCTCAAGATCTTACTATTTCCCACTTCTTACATAAGATTCCATGCACACTGCCCAACAATTGACCATGACAGCTGGATCTTGATGTAGCATTATTCTTTATTTTCTGTGGAAGAGCCAGATTGATTTCCAAGGTGGTTGTGCTTAGTTTACATTCTCACCAGCCAATGGAGTAAGATTCCTCTTTCTCCATATCCTCTCCAGCATATGTTTTCACTTGAGTTTTTTTTATCTTAGCTATTCTGATGGGTGTAAGGTGAAATCCCAGTGTCACTTTGATTTGTATTTATCTGATGAGTAAGAACACTGAGCATTTCCTTAAGTGTTTCTCCTGGACAGACTCTTACTATGTTGCCCAGGCTGGATTCCTAAAGACAAAGTTCTCCCATAGCCTCCTGAGTAGCTGGGAGTACTGGTGACTTACAAGTATTTTACAAAGTGCTGGTGACATTCTGATTCTATGTGCAAGCATTATGTCATGATTTCCTCTTTTGTGGCACTAGAAATTGACTCCAAGGCCTCATGTATGTAATACCTGCACGACTTAGCTATACTTCTAGCCATTTTTTCTTTTTATTATCAATATTTTCATGGCTTATTCATATATATATATATATATATATAAATATATATATATATATATAAATATATATATATATATATATATTCTCTTTGTGAACTGTAGTTTCAATTTATCTACTTATGTAGAAAATGTTTTGGCCTATGGGTGCTATTGCCATTGATCCTGTTTGTCCACTGGAACTTAAAGGTAAAAAGACTTTGTTTGATAAAGACATTATACACATTGGCCACAGGACAAGGAAAAATCAAATTGTTAATAACCAGGATGCCTCCTCACTGATGGCTACCTTTTATACTAGTGGAAGATGCTATGTAGGCTGCTGGGGATCCGGGAAGTCATCAACACTTTTATCCATCTGTGAATGTTGTGAACTACAATAATGACTGGCATGTCAGATATGCTCGTGAGTCCTGCAATAGTAACACAAATGTTATAGGGATACCCAACTTCTTTCTGTTGGATTTAAGGTCCCCTTCACAGGAGAAAACACATGCTGATACATAAATTTATCTGAGAATCCATGGTTGAAGAACTCACAGGTTCTGAAAGACATCAAGGATAAATCAACTATTCTGCTAACTAGACATAATATCAAACTGTGCTCTCAATTCATGTCATTCTACCTACAGATGAGTGCAGCTCTCAGGCCTCATCAGAGAAGTTTCTTTGTGCTATGGACAGCGCTTAACACAGAGACTCACAAAATGCAGAGAACACTGAGTACTGTAGGGTACTCAGCCACAAATCGAACATCTGCATCACTACTCTACATACATAGAAAACTCACAGACCATTGTAGAAGAGGGTTTGGAAAGATCCTAACAGCCAGAGGTCAGGGAAGACCAGGACAAAAATTTCTTCTGGAGAGACCAGGAGTGAACCCACATTCACGAACCCAAGGCAACTGTAGTTGACTGCAGAAGATCAAGTCAGTCAACATTCTAGTATGGAGGGATAAAGGGTTCATGAATGAACCACTTGTGACTGTGACTGAGGAGGTATTGATAGTTCATTGCTTCTGGGGGAAGGTGAGTAAATTTTCTTTAAGGCTATGACCCCTGTTAGGTCAACCATGTTCCACTTGATAGTGTCATGCTCATGAGTATACAAACAGCACAAATTGTACTTGATGAGTTTTTTTTAGTTTTTTGGAAAAGATTAATTTTGGGGGGAGGTGCCATTGTTACTGGGGCATCACCCCACAAGAGAGCAATAAAACCACCTGGATAGAAGCCACTCTGGCGATAGATATAGGAAACAGCGTCTTCTTTATTACATATGAACAACCACTTATACAGAGGATGCCTACTCACTCTGATTACCTAAGATTGGATAGTGAGAACTCAGACCACCAGGGGCTCTGTGCAGAAGGAGCACATTAAAGGAGTTGTGGACAGTGCAAACAGGCCAGCTACCAGCTACTCATGCTACTTCAGAATTCAGTTTTCTGACTTTCTGAGACATGGTGTACCATGTTTCGGAAGCCAAGTAGGCTGGCTGCCAAGTCATGCCTGCATTTTTCTCCTACAGTTTTCCCCTCTATATCATTTTGCTTTCCTCAGAGCAGAAAACCTCCTGATCAATGAGCAGAATATGCCAACCAATATATTACAAGTAAAGAAACAATAGTGTAGATTATAAGGATTATGAAACCAAAGAAAGTATCTGGGCATGGAAATTGTGTCATTACAAATTTTACAAACTTTTCTAGTACCAATATCAGGAAATAGGTTTCAGTCATTATCAAACAGCTGATGACAAGATCCTCTGACCTCCAACCCTGATAGTATAGGTACCAATACCCAGTAATTTTCTCCTACAGGAAGTGAGGAAAGGGTGGATCTTGGAGGAGTAAGAGAAATAGTGGTCAAGAATATGATCAAAAATACATTTTACAGTATACTCAAAATTTTATAAAATATTTTAATTGTGGCACATTCATACAATGGAATACTACTCAGCTATTAAAAACAAGGAAATCATGCAATTTGCAGGCAAATGGATGGAACTAGAAAAGATCATCCTGTGTGAGGTAGCCCAGACCCAGAAAGACATGCATAGTATATACTCACTTATAAGTAGATATTAGCCTTTTAGAATAGGATAACCATACTAAAATCTACAGACCTAACGAAGCTAAAGAACAAGAAAGACCCTAGGGAGGATCCTTAAATCTCATTCAGAATGACAAACAGGAAAGACACAGTGGAAAAGAAGGAACAGGATGGGACCCTACTATAGAAGGTCCTCTGAAAAGCTCCATCCAACAGGTGATCAAAGCAGATGCTGGGACTCACAGACAAACTTTGGGCAGAGTGTAGGGAGTCTTATGGAAGAAGAGGAGTATAGAAGGACCTGGAGGGGATAGGACCTCTACAAGGAGACCAACAAAACTTAGAAATCTGGAGTCAGGGTGTCCTACCAACCAAAGAACATGCATAAGAGGACCTAGACACCCTGATCAGATATCCAATAGAAAGCTCAGTGTCCGTGTGGGTACCCAAGTAAGAGGTGCAGGGGCTGCCTCTGTCATGAACTCAATTGCTTGCTCTTTGATTACTTCTCCCTGGTGGTGCAGCTTTGCCAGGCCACAAAGGAAGAGGAGCCAGGCAGTCCTGATGAATTATGATAAGCTAGGGGCAGATGGCAAGGGAGAACTTCCCCTTTCAGTGAATCAGGGAAAGAGGATTGAGGGGAAGAAGGAGAGAGAGTGGGGAATTAGCAGGAATTGAGGGAGGGCTACAGTCAGGATATGAAATGAATGAATTGTAAAACATAAAATAATAATAATAATAATAATGGAAAAATAAAATATTTTTAAAACTGTTTTGCTATTTTTATTAAACTTATAAAAATGTTCTTTACCTTGACAGGATTATATTTATGTGCTGCACACATAATTCAATGTAGGATATTTATTGTTTGCTCGTGTAATTGCATGGCTGACTAAGCTCAGTCATTTGTCTTTTGCTGCCCCAAAGTAACTACTGAGTTAATATCTCGTTGCACCTCTTGCAAAGCAGAAAATTGGCAAGTTTAACCACATTAAGTCAGATATGGTCTGTATGTTAACTCGAGGGGAGGTGGAATGACATCTTTATATTGTTTGGTCATCCTATATAAGAACGAGGATCATGTTTGATGAGTTTGTTGCGTTGATATTCAGGATGTTTGTATCATACACAGCCGATACTCATTTCTCACACTTTTGGAGGCCAGAAAGTCCAAGATCGAAGTTCTGATGAATTTGATCACTATGACTTCTTGTGATGGAATGGTAGACTAAACTTTCTGGGAAATATTTCTAAGGGCAGAATCAACACAAAACATTCCCTAAGACATTTTTGTATTTTTTTGTCTCATATTTCTTTGTTTGGACATTTTTATATTACTAATCATTTGCATGCATATTATGTTTTCTGAATTTGTGTTTTCATGGATTTTTATGAGTGTGCGCACACGTGTGCATTAGCACATGTGTGAGCTGGGTATGGTACCTACTTTACATGTGATTTATAAGCTCAGTAAGACTCCATTGGAGAAAACTATTTTTTCTTTGAAAGCAATGTTAACTGGAGAAAACATCTTGGTTATAGATGAGAGTCTGTGTCCATTTTGCCCGGTCAAGGCCAGGTGAATATTGGCCCCACGACGTGGCATATTGGAAAGAGAAAGTACAGAATTGGGTGTGAATTCTGCCTTTGACCTTAATTTTCTAGCTCTCAGACAAAGCTGTTGTAAATTGAATTTTGCCTACAAAGAAAGAGAGGTCTGCCAAACTACCAAGATGGCAGCTACCAGGGTGCACCTAATCTAGGGACAAAGGACCTGAAATGCCGAAATTGGTGAGTGAAGGGACGACTTAACCCAGAACAGAGTTATCTAGGCTTCCAGGGAGAAATAGACTAACCACGAACTGAGTCCATCTAGAATCGGGTCACTGGCAGACTCCTCTGAGACTTGATCCCTAAGCACTTCTCCGTATCCAACTCCCTATTCCTTATTTGGAAGAGGCAGAGGAGGCGGCCAGCAGAATCTGCCACAAACCACACCACCAGTGCCCCAGCCCCAGCGACAGCCGTGGCTCCTACCAAAGAAACCCCAGCTCAGGATCTGGGTCTGAGAATACCCAACCCTTTTAGGCACTCCCCTGAGACTGCCGCCATGAGTTTGTCCTGGCAGAGCAGAAGGATAGAGAGGTGCACTGCAGGTCCTACCACAGACCACAGCACCCGGACTCCAATGCAGTTGGCTGCTCCTAGCAAACAAACCTGGCTAAGGATCTGGGACTGAGGTCACACAACCCTTCCTGACACTCTCCCAGGATCAGCCACAATAAGGTCTAACACCAAGCTCTAGCACCGGAAGCCCCTGGCAGAGAAACCCTGGCTCAGTATCTGGAACTAAGAATACCCAACCCTTCTTGGAACTCCACTGAGACTGCCACCATAAGTTTGCCCTGGTGGAAGGGAAGAACAGAGAGGTGGCCTGCGAATTCCAGGATTCCACCATGGACCACAGCCCCTGGGATACAGCGCAGCTGGCTGCCCCTGGCAAAGAAACCCAGGCTCAGGACCTCGGACTGAGGTGACTCAACCCTTCCTGGCATTTCCTCAGTACCAGCCACAATAAGTTCTAGCACTGGTGGCTCCTGGCAGAGAAACCCCAGTTCTGGATCTAAGACTATGGACACTCAACCGTATCTGGTACTCCACCCAGAGAAGCAGCCATAAGCTCTAGTGCCAGGCAGCTTTGGGCACAGATACCCTGGCCCGGGATCTGGGACTGAGGACACGCAACTCAACACTTTCCGGTACTCCCCCAGGAACAGCTGCCATAAGCCTTCCCTGGTGGAAGAGAAGGATAGAGAGGCCACCTGCGGATTCCATCACACAGTGTCTGGGCCTTGGCCTCAGGATCTGGGACAGAGTAGATTCAGGCCCCACTCCCCCCACCGACCCCCACCCCACCAATTCCCGGGGACCAGCTACCAAAGTAATTTCCTGGTGGAAGTGAAGGATACAGAGGGGCCTGCAGAGTCAGCCACAGACCACACTGCCTAGGCCCCAGCATGGGCTGAGCTCAGCGCAGCACACACTGCAGTTGGACACCAAGACCTGCTGCTACAGTACCACTGTAATGACTGTTAGCCTACAACTGCATTTGCAACAGCAGGATCAAATCGGAGAGTAGAGAGCAAGGGGAACCCCTGTGCTTTCCAACTGGTCTGGCAAGGGAGTGAGTGTGCCTTCAAGGGAGTTTGCAGAGCCCCGGATCCAGGGACCCACTGTGTAAGCCACCAGATCCCTACCACCCACACACATAGTGTGGGCATCATAGAGATTCCTGGGACAACGATCCCAACACTGAAGTCTCTGCTTTGCAGGACTACAAGTGATTCCCAGGCAAACAATTCCTGGATCCCAGACATAGCTTCCTATCAGTGGCCTGTAGGCCACTACAATGGACAGGCATTTCACACATGCACACTGTTACAGCTAAAAGCACCTGTGAATAGTGCCAACATCACATTCCTCATTAAGGTTAAGCTGAAACCACAAAGCACACTCCCAAACCAGTGAAACTCTCTCATCTCCCTGAAAAAAGTCCAAAATCTAGAAAAAAATGGTCCTAGCCTGACATACAGACTCCAGGAACAAACAGTGAGGGTTGCAGATAAGCAGATGGACAGAAGCCGACATAAGAACACACCCAACAAAAAATCAAGATATCATGGCTTCACCAGCAACCCCCCAAATCAATGGATACTTAAATTCACTAGATACACAAGAAAACGACTTTAAAACTATGCTTTCCCAGCTATTAGAGGCTCATAAAGAGGAAATGAAAAAAAATCTCTCAGAGAAATGGCAACACAACTTGATGCAAACAAAGAAGAAATGGATAAATCTCTCAAAGAAATGGCCACACAAATTGAGTCAAACAAAAAGGAAATGATCAAAGCTCTCAAAGAAATAACCACACAAATGGAGGCAAATAAAGAAGAAATGAACAAAGCTCTCAAAGAAATACAGGCAAATACAGCCAAACAAGTAGAGGCACAATTAGCGACATACAGACAGGAAACAAACAAAAAAACAGAAGCTTTTATTGAAAAGTAGGACTTCATCAAAGAGATGAAAGAAACGGTGCAAGACATGAAAACAGAATTAGAATCAATAAAGAAAACACAAAATGAGAAAAACCTGGAGCTGGAGAACAAGAGAAAAGATCAGGAACTACAAAGGTAAATATCACCAACAGAATACAAGAGATAGAAGAGAGAATCTCAGGTGCTGAAGATACACTTGCAGAAATTGATACGTCTCTCAAAGAAAAAATAAAATCAGAAAAGTTCCAAACACAAAACATCCAAGAAATCAGGGACACCATGAAAAGACAAAAATCTAAGAATAATGGGAGTAGATGAAAAAGAAGACATCAGGCTCCAAGGTCCGGAAAATATTTTCAAGAAAATCATAGAAGAAAATTTTCCCAACTTAAAGAAAGAGCTGTCCATAAGAATACAAGAGGCCTACAGAACACCAAGTAGACTAGACCAGGAAAGAAAGTCTTCATGTGACAACATAATCAAAACACTGAACCTATATAACAAAGAAAAAATATTAAAAGCAGCAAGGGAAAAAGGCCAAGTAACATATGAAGGTAGACCTATCAGAATCACACCAGATTTCTCAACAGAAACTATGAAAGCCAGAAGGGCCTGGGCAGAAGTCATGCAGACCTTAAGGGACCACAGATGCCAACCCAGACTAATATACCCATCAAAATTTTGAATCAGCATAGACGCAGAATTCAAAATATTTCATGACAAAACCAAATTTAAACAATATCTACACAGTAACCCAGCTCTACAGAAGATACTAAAAGGAAAATTCCAACCCAACGAAAACAAGTACATCCAAGGAAACATAGGACATAACTACACAACAAAAAAATCAAAAGAATACAAGCAATGAAAAACATCAACACCACCAACCGCACATCAAGAGAAAATAACGTTTGTTGGTCACCAGTATCTGTCAACATCAATGGACTCAACTCTCCAATAAAAAGACACAGACTAACAGAATGGTTGCAGAAACAAGATCCAACATTCTATTGTATCCAAGAAACACACCTATGCAACAAAGATAAACACCACCTCAGAGTAAAGGGCAGGAAAAATGTTTTTCAAGCAAGTAGATCCAGAAAACAAGCTGAAGTAGCTATCCTAATATCTAATAAAATAGACTTTCAACCAAAATTAATCAAAAAAGATGAGGAGGGGCACTACATTCTCATCAAAGGAAAAATTCACCAAGAGGACATCACAATTCTGAACATCTATGCCCCAAATACAGGAGCGCCTACATTCATAAACGAAACATTATTAAAGCTTAAATCACACATTGATCCCAATACCTTAATAATGGGAGACTTCAATACCTCACTCTCACCAAAGGAAAGATCAAGTAGACAGAATCCAAATAGGAAAATAAAGGCACTTACAAAGGTCCTAATTCAAATGGACCTAAAAGAGGTCTACAGAACATTTCACCCAAACTCAAAAGAGTATACATTCTTTACAGCAACTCATGAAACTTTCTCCAAAATAGACCATATAGGTGGTCACAAAACAAGCCTTAACAGATACAAGAAGACTGAAATAATCCCCTGTATTCTATCTGACCACCATGGACTAAAGCTGGACCTCAACAACAATGGAAATAACAAAAAGCCTATACACACATGGAACAATGTGAAGCTCAATGAGAGCTGGGTTCAGAAAGAAATGAAGAAAGAAATTAAAGATTTCCTAGAATGCAATGAAAATGAAGATACAACATACCAAAATTTATGAAACACAATGATAGCAGTGCTCATAGCACTAAATGCCTTCAAGAAGAATTTTGTAACATCTCATACAAGAAACTTAAGGACCCAACTGAAAACCCTAGAAAAAAAAAAAGCAGATACACCAAAGAGAAGAAGACAGCTGGAAATAATCAAACTCAGGGCTGAAATCAATCAATTAGAATCACTTCAAAGAATCAATGAAACCAAGATCTCGTTCTTTAAGGAAATCAACAAGATAGACAAACCCTTAGCCAAACTAACTAAAAGGCATAGAGAATCTATCCAAATCAGGAAAATCAGAAATGAAAAGGGGGACATAACTACAGACACTGAGGAAATCCAAACAATCATTAGGTCATACTACAAAAGCCTATACGCCACAAAATTTGAAAATATAAAAGAAATGGACAATTTTCTAGATAGATTCCATTTACCAAAATTAAGTCAAGACCAGGTAAAAAGACTGAATAGCCCTATATCCCCCAAGGAAATTGAAGCAGTCATCAACAGTCTTCCCTCCAATAAAAGCCCTGGGGTAGATAGTTTCAGCGAAGAATTCTATCAGACCTAAAAAGAAGTGCTAACACCAGTCCTCCTCAAACTATTCCACAAAATAGAAACAGAAGGAACATTACGAAACTCATTCTATGAAGCAACAGTCACCTAGATACCTAAACCACACAAAGACCCAAAAAAGGAGAACTTCAGCCCTATCTTGAATATGAACATTAATGCAAAAATACTCAGTAAAACACTTGCAAACTAAATCCAAGAATACATAAAAGATATCCATCATGACCGAGTAGGCTTCATCCCAGGCATGAAAGGCAGGTTCAATATATGGAAATCCATCAATGTAATCCCCCATATAAACAAACGGAAGGAGAAAAGCCACGTGATCATCTCCTTAGATGCCAAAAAGCATTTCACAAAAATCCAACACCCATTCATGTTTAAAGTCTTGGAAAAATAAGGGATACAAGGCACATACTTAGACATAGTAAAGGCAATATACAGCAAGCCTATATCCAATATCAAACTCAATGGAGAGAAACTCAAACCAATCCCACTGAAATCAGGGACGAGACAAGGCTGCCCACTCTCTCCATATCTCTTCAACATAGTATTGAAGTCCTAGCTAGAACAATAAGACAAGTAAGGAAGATCAAGGGAATACAAATTGGAACAGAAGAGATCAAAAGCTTCACTATTCAGAAATAGTATACATGAGCGACCCCAAAAATTCAACCAGAGAACTCCTTCAGCTAATAAACACCTTCAGCAAAGTGGCTGTATACAAAATTAACTCAAAAAAAAAAAATCAGAATCCCTACTATATACAAAAGACAAATAAGCTGAAAAAGAAATTAGGGAAACAACACCCTTCACAATAGCCACTAATAACAGAAAGTACCTTGGTGTGACTCTAACCAAACAAGTGAAAGCCCTGTTTGAGAAAAACTTCAAGTCTCTGAAGAAAGAAATTGAAGAAGATATCAGAAAATGGAAAGATCTCCCATGCTCATGGATCGGTAAGATTAACATAGTGAAAATGGCTATTCTTCCTAAAACAATCTACAGATTTAATGCAATTCCCATTAAAAAACCAACACAATTCTTTACAGAACTTGAGAGAAAAATTCTCAACTTCATTAAAAAAAAAAACAGAATTTCTAAAACTATCCTGTACAACAGGTCATCTGGAGGCATCTCCATACCTGATCTCAAGCTGTACTACAGAGCAACAGCAATAAAAACCAAATGGTATTTTTGGGGTTTTTTGCATAGAAACAGAATGGTGGATCAATGAAACTGAATAGAAGACACAGAAATAAACCCATACACCCCACAGATACTTGATTTTTTACAAAGAGGCCAAAATCATTCAATGGAAAAAAAATACAGCATCTTCAACAAATAGTGCTAGTCCCACTAGATGTCTACACGTAGAAAAATGAAAATAATTCCATATTTATCACCCTGCACAAAACTAAAGTCCAAGTGGATCAAAGACCTCAACATAAAACCAAATACTCTAAATCGTTTAGAAGAAAAAGTGGGGAAGAGCATAAAACTCATTGGCACAGGTGATAACTTCCTAAATAGAACACCAACACAGCACAGGCTCTAAGATCAACAATCAATAAATGGGACCTCATGAAACTGAAAAGCTTCTGTAAAGCAAAAGATACTGTTGTCAGAACAAAATGACAGCCTACAAACTGGGAAAGGATCTTCACCAACCCTATATCTGACAGAGGGCTTATATCCACAATATATAAAGAACTGAAGAAGTTAAAAAGCAACAAATCAAGCAATCTGATTAAAAATTGGGGTACAAAACTAATTAGAGAATTCTCAGTAGAGGAATACAAAATGGCAGAGAAACACTTAAAGAGATGCTCAACGTCCTTAGCCATCAGAGAGATGCAAATCAAAACGACCTTGATATTTCACCTGACACATATCAGAATGGCTAAGATCAAGAACTAACGTGACAATACATCCTAAAGAAGATGTGGAGAAAGGGGAGCCCTCCTGCATAGCTGGTGGGAATGTAAACTTGTACAACTACTTTGGAAATCAATCTGGCACACTCTCAGACAATTAAGAATAGTGCTTCCTCAAGATCCACCTATACCACTCCTAGGCATATATCCAAAATGTGCTCAAGTACAAAACAAGGACATTTGCTCAACCATGTTTGTAGCAGCTTTATTCATAATAGCCGGAACCTGGAAACAACCCAGATGTCCATAAACTGAGGAATGGATACAAAAATTGTGATACTTTTACACAATGGAATATTACTCGCAATTAAAAACAAGGAAATCATGAAAATTTGCAGGCAAATGGTGGGACCTAGAAATGATCATCCTGAGTGAGGTATCCCAATAGCAGAAAGACACACATGGTATATACTCAGTTATATAGGCCTATAAGATAAAATGAACATACAGAAATCTATACACCTAAAGAAGATAAACAAGAAAGAGGACCTGGGGTAAGATGATCAATTCTCACTTAGAAAGACAAATGCGGTGGACATTGGAAGTAGGAGAAAACAAGTAACATTGCAGGAGCCCACCACAGAGGGACTCCGAAAGACTCTACCTAGTAGTGTATCAAAGCAGATACAAAGACTCATAACCAAACTTTCTGCAGAGTGCAGGGAATAATAAGAAAGAAGGGGGAGTTAATATGACCTGGAGAGGACAGGAGCTCCACAAGAACCAAATATATCTGGGCACAGATGTTTTCTATATAACTGTTTCTCCAACCATGGACCATGTATGGATATAACCTAGAACCTCTGCTTGGGTGTAGCCCATGGTAACTCAGTATCCAAGTGGGTACCCTCGGAAGAGGAACAGGGAGTATTTCTAACATGAACACAATGTCGGGCACTTTGACCTCTATCCACTCCCACCCCCTGAGGGAGGAGCAGCACTGCTAGGCCATACAGAAGGACATTGCAGCCAGTCCTGAATAATGCCTGATAAACCAGGGTCAGATGAAAGGTGAGGAGGTCCTCCCCTATCAGTGGACTTGGAGCAGGGAGGAGATGAGGGAGGGATGGTGGGATTGGGAGGGAATGAGAGAGCAGGATACAGCTGAGATACAAAGTTAATAAACTATTATTATTATTAAAATTATTAAAAAATAAAAAAGAGAGGTCTGAAATGATCACTGTGAAAACAAGTACCAATATCTGCAAAACATTTAGCTGTAGTAAAATAATAGCCGTACACAACCCACTACATACTCAGCATGTGCTTCCCATGAACTAGGTCCTGTGCAAGTGCTTTACACAGATGATCTCATTAAAACCTGGAATGACTTTCCTGTATGAATATGTCTATTTCCCCCAAATAATATTCTGAATCCTTTGTTTGTGGGAGTACACAGTATTTTGTATCATTTGCATGCTCTTTGTCTCTTTTAAATAGTAAATATTCCTCCACTCAAAAACAGGAAAGTGGCTATTTCTCATATTGTGTTGCATATAAGAAGACTGATGTTTAAGCAGTGGAAATAATTTAACCAAAGACACAAACCTACAGTGTCTTCCAGGCCACTTGAGTCCAAATTAAGGATTTCTTATTTTTAAAAAAACTTCCATATAGAGATAAACTTTGCATAAAACAACCTGGATACATATTGGCTCTGAATGCCAACACAAAAAAAAGAGAGAGAGAAAGAAAGAAAAGGAGAAGAAAAGCTTTACAGAAAGTATACATGTATTAAAACATCAGGTTATCCCATGGGATACATTTAGAGCCAAGAAGCCATTTTCTCAGTCCAGGCAATGAACATAGCCACTAGCTCCAGAGCAGCAGTTCACAACCTATGGGTTGTGACCACTTTGGGGGTTGCATATCAGATATTTGTCAAATTTGTTATGAAGTGGCAACAAAAATAATTTTATGGTTGGAGGTCACCAAAACGTGAGCGACTGTATTAAAGGGTTGTCCCAGCATTAATAAGGTTGAAAACCATTGCTCTAGAGCCATCTTCTCTCTCCTCTCTCTCTGTGTCGCTCTTTCTCATAGTTTTCTTTTTACTCTTTCGCTGAGACCTTTCTTTCATTGCCCAGACATTCACTGAAATGTTTTTGTCACTATATGTATGTTTTCTTTTCCTAGAACTTTGTATAAATCAGATGTATCATTTTACTGAAAGGTGTTTTCTTGAGTTGTCTAGAGTTTTAAACCCAGCTAGATTATTCTGAAAGTCTTCCATGTTGATGTATGGCTGATAGCTCACTTAGTTATATTGTTGAATACTGTCTTATTTTATGGATATTTGATTATCTATTTATGTACTGATAAAAGGCATTTGAGTGTAAACCAGTCTTAGTTATTACAAACAAATGTGCTAAAACATTTGTATACAAGTCTTTGTATAATTGACCTGATGTTTTCCTATTTGTAGGGAGAGTAATGTCTAGGTCATATGACAGGTGTGTACTTACATTTAATAGGAAATCCAGAGTGTTTTTCAAAGTAATTTTTTTTATTTTTTATTTTTTAATTTTATTTTTTTTCTTATCAGTTACATTTTATTAACTCTGTATCGCAGCCGTGTCCTGATCCCTCATTCCCTCCCAGTCCCTCCCTCCCTCCCTCATCTCCACTGTGCCCCTTGCCAAGTCCACTAATAGGGGGGACCTCCTCCCCATTCATCTGATCCTGTTTTATCAGGTATCATCAGGACTGGCTGCAAAGCTCTCCTCTGTGGCCTAACAGGACTGCTCCTCCCTTGGGGGGTGGGGAGGCCAAAGAGCCAGTCATTGAGTTCCTGTTAGAAATAGTCCTTGTTCCCCTCACTATGGGAAACCAATTGGTTACTGAGCTACCACAGGCTACATCTGAGCAGGGGTTCTAGGTTACATTCATACATGGTCCTTGGTTGCATGTCAGTCTCAGAAAAGACCCTGTGCCCAGATATCTTTGGTCCTTGTGGAGCTCCTATCCTTTCCTCATCAGACTAACTCCCCTTCTTTCTTATGATTCCCTGTACTCTGCCAAAGGTTTGGTCATGAGTCTTTGCTTTGAAAACACTGCTAGTTAGAGTCATTCAAATGCGCTCAGTAGACTCCTGTCAATGTTCAATGCCCATCCCCTCTGTCTTTCAACACGAGGATTGATAATCTTACCCCATGTCCGCTCTCTTGATTATCTTTTTTAGGTGTATAGATTTCATTATGTTTATCATATCTTATAGGTCTATATAAGTGAGTATATACCGTGTTTGTCTTTCTCGTTCTGGGATATTTCACTCAGGATGATCTTTTCTAGATCCCTCTTTTCTAGATCCCACCATTTGCCTGCAAATTTCATGATTTCCTCCTTTTTGATTGCTGAGTAGTATTCCATTGTGTAAAAATACCACATTTCTGTACCCATTCCTCCGTTAATGGACATCTGGGTTGTTTCCAGGTTCTGGCTATTACAAATAAAGCTGCTATAAACATGGTTGAGCAAATATCCCATTTGTGTACTTGAGCAAACTTTGGGTATATACCTAGCAGTGGTATAGCTGGGTCCTGAGGAAACACTATTCCTAATTGTCTTAGAAAGCGCCAGATAGATTTCCAGAGTGGTTGTACCAGTTTACATTCCCACCAGCAGTGGAGGAGGGTTCCCCTTTCTCCACAACCTCTCCAGCATGTGTTGTCACTTGAGTTTTTCATTTTGGCCATTCTGATGGGTGTAAAGTGATATCTCAGGGTCGTTTTGATTTGCATTTCCCTGATGGCTAATGAGGATGAGCATTTCTTTAAGTGTTTCTCAGCCATTCGATATTCCTCTGTCGAGAATTTTCTGTTTAGCTCTGTTCCCCGTTTTTTAATTGGATTACTTGGTTTGCTGCTTTTCAGCTTCTTTAGTTCTTTGTATATACTCGATATTAGTCCTCTGTCAGATAAAGGGTTAGTGAAGATTCTTTCCCAATCTATAGGCAGGCATTTTGTTTTGATGACAGTGTCCTTTGCTTTACAGAAGCTTTTCAGTTTCACGAGGTCCCATTTATTGATTGTTGCTCTGAGAGCCTGTGCTGTTGGTGTTCTGTTCAGGAAGTTGTCTCCTGTGCCAATGAGTTCTAGGCTGTTCCCCACTTTTTCTTCTAACAGATTTAGAGTATCTGGTTTTATGTTGAGGTCTTTGATCCACTTGGACTTTAGTTTTGTGCAGGGTGATAAATATAGATCTATTTTCATTTTTCTGCATGTGGACATCCAGTTGGACCAGCACCATTTGTTGAAGATGCTGTCTTTTTTCCATTGAATGGTTTTGGCTTCTTTGTCAAAAATCGAGTATTCATAGGTGTGTGGGTTTAATTCTGGGTCTTCTATGTGGTTCCATTGATCCTCCTTTCTGTTTTTATGCCAATACCATGCAGTTTTTATTACTATTGCTCTGTAGTACAACTTGAGATCGGGGATGGAGATACCTCTAGATGATCTGTTGTTGTACAGGATTGTTTTGGAGATTCTGGGCTTTTTGTTTCTCCATATGAAGCTGAGAATCTTTTTTTCAAGGTCTGTAAAAAATTGAGTTGGTATTTTGATGGGAATTGCATTGAATCTGTAGATTGCTTTTGGCAGGATGGCCATTTTCACAATGTTAATCCTACCAATCCATGAGCACGGGAGATCTTTCCATCTTCTGAGATCTTCTTCAATTTCTTTCTTCAGAGACTTGAAGTTTTTCTCAAACAGGTCTTTCACTAGCTTGGTTAGTGTCACCCCAAGGTACTTTATGTGGTTAGTGGCTATTGTGAATGGTGTTGTTTTCCTAATTTCTTTCTCGGCCATTTTGTCTTTGGTATACAGGAGGGCTTCTGATTTTTTTGAGTTGATTTTGTAAACAGCCACTTTGCTGAATGTGTTTATCAACTGGAGGAGTTCTCTGGTTGAATTCTTGGGGTTGCTCATATATACTATCATATCATCTGCGAATAGTTACAATTTAACCTCTTCCTTTCTGATTTGTATCCCCTTGATCTCCTTTAGTTGTCTTATTGCTCTGGCTAGGACTTCAAGTACTATGTTGAAGAGGTATGGAGAGAGTGGGCAGCCTTGTCTTGTCCTTGATTTCAGTGGGATTGATTTAAGTTTCTCTCCATGGAGTTTGATGTTGGCTATAGGCTTGCTGTATATTGCCTTTACTATCTTTAGGTATGTGCCTTCTATCCCTGATCTCTCCAAGACTTTAAACATGAATGGGTGTTGGACTTTGTCAAATGCTTTTTCAGCATCTAAGGAGATGATCATGTGGTTTTGGTCCTTCAGTTTGTTTATGTGGTGGATTACATGGATGGATTTCCGTATGTTGAACCACCCTTGCATGCCTGGGATGAAGCCTATTTGATCGTGGTGGATGATATCTTTGATGTGTTCTTGGATTCGGTTTGCAAGTATTTTATTGAGTATTTTTGCGTCAATGTTCATAAGAGAGATAGGTCTGAAGTTCTCTTTTTTTGTTGGGTCTTTGTGTGGTTTAGATATCAGGGTGACTGTTGCTTCATAGAATGAGTTTGGTAATGTACCTTCTGTTTCTATTTTGTGGAATAGTTTGAGGAGAATTGGTGTGAGCACTTCTTTGAAGGTCTGGTAGAATTCCGCGCTGGAACCATCTGGCCCAGGGCTTTTTTTGGAGGGGAGACTGTGAATGACTGCTTCAATTTCCTTGGGGAATATAGGGCTGTTCAGTTTTTCTACCTGATCTTGACTTAATGTTGGAAGATGGAATCTATCAAGAAAATTATCCATTTCATTTAGATTTTCATATTTTGTGGCATATAGGCTTTTGTAGTATGACCTAATGATTGTTTGAATTTCCTCTGTGTCTGAAGTTATGTCACCCTTTTCATCTCTGATTTTGTTGATTTGGATAGATTCTCTCTGCTTTTTAGTTAGTTTGGCTAAGGGTTTATCTATCTTGTTGATTTTCTCAAAGAACCAGCTTTTTGTTTCATTGATTATTTGTTTCTAATTGATTGATTTCAGCCCTGAGTTTGATTATTTCCAGCCGTCTGCTCCTCTTGGGTGTATCTGCTTCTTTTTATTCTAGGGTTTTCAGTTGGGCCATTAAGTTGTTTGTATGTGATGTTACGAATTTCTTCTTGCAGGCACTTAGTGCTAAAAATTTTCCCCTGAGCACTGCTTTCAATGTGTCCCTTAAATTTGGGTATCTTTTGCCTTCATTTTCATTGAATTCTAGGAAGTCTTTAATTTCTTTATTTCTTCCTTGACCCAGCTGTCGTTGAGTAACAGGTTGTTCAGTTTCCATGTGAGTGTAGGCTGTTTGTTATTTCTGTTGTTGTTGAGTTCCAGCTTAAGTCCATGGTGGTCAGATAGAATACAAGGGATTATTTCAATCTTTTTGTATCTGTTGAGGCTTTCTTTATGACCAACTATATGGTCTATTTTGGAGAAGGTTCCATGCGGTGCTGAAAAGAAGGTATACTCTTTTGAGTTTGGATGAAAAGATCTGTAGACGTCTATTAGGTCCATTTGAATTAGGGTCTCTGTAAGTGTTTTTATTTCCCTATTTGTTTTCTGTCTAGTTGATCTGTCCCTTGGTGAGAGTGGAGTGTTGAAGTCTCCCACTATTAGGGTTTTAGGATCAATGTGTGATTTAAGCTTTAATATTGTTTCATTTATGAATGTAGGTGCTCTTGTATTTGGGGCATAGATATTCAAAATTGTGATGTCCTCTTGGTGGATTTTTCCTTTGATGAGAATATAGCTCCAATTGTTAGGAGACCCATATGTTGACCAAGCTGCACATCTGCTACGTGTGTGTAGAGAGTCTAGGTTCAGCCCACTCTTGCTCCTTGGTTGTTGGTTCAGTCTCTGTGAGCCCCTATGGGCCCATATTAGGTGACTCTATAGGTCTTTTTGTGGTGTCCTTGACCCCTCTGGCTTCCTATATTTTATATCTCACTCTTCCACAAAACTCCCCAAGCTCAGCCTATTGTTTGGCTGTGGGTCTTTGAATCTGTTTGCATCATCAGCTGGATGAAGCCTCTTGGAAGACAGTTATCCTAAGCTCCTGTCTGAGAGCATAGAAGAGTATCATTAATAGTGGCAGGGACTGGCTCTCTCCCATGGGGTAGGTCTCAAGTTGGGCCAATCTTTGGTTTGCCATTTCCTCAATCTCTGCTCCATCTTTATTCCTAAACTTCTTGTAAGCAAGAAAAATTTTGGGTTGAAGGTTTTATGGGTTGATGTCCCCCTTCCTTCACTGGAAATGTCACTGTCTACAGGAAGTGATGACTTCAGGTTCCTTAACTCCTGCTGCTAAGAGTCTCAGCTAGGATCACCCCATAGGCTCCCAGGAATACCTCCTGTCCCACAGATGTACCCCACTAATGATTCTGTTCTCTCTTCCAGTCTGTCACCCCCTACTGCTCTCCTCATACCTGATCCCCACCTCTGTTACCTTACCTACCCTTCTCCCACCCACTTCCCTCCCTCTAGTTACTTCCGATGTGTATTTTATTTCCACTTCTGAGTGATATTCAAGCATCCTACCTTGGTCTCTCCTTGGCTTCTTTGGGTCTGTGGATTGTAACATAGTGAGTACGTACCATGTATGTCTTTCTGGGTTTGGATTACTTCACTTGTGATGATCTTTTTCCAGTTCCATCCACTTGCCTGCAAATTGCATGATGTCTTTGTTTTTAATAGCTGAGTAGTGTTCTATTGTGTAAATGTGCCACGTTTTCTTTATCCATTCTTCATTGAGGGACATGTAGGTTGTTTCCAGCTTCTGGCTATTATGAATAAAGCTGCTATGAATATAGGTGGAGCAAGTATCATTCTGGTATGGTGCAGGATCTTTTGGGTGTATGAACAGGAGTGGTAAAGCTGGGTCTTGAGGTAGATATATTCCCAATTTTCTGAAAAACCTCTAGAATTATTTTCAAAATGGTTGTACAAGTTTACACATCCACCAGAAATGAAGGAGTGTTCTGCTTTCTCCACATCCTCGCAGGATGTGTTGTCACTTAAGTTTTTGATCTTAGTCATTGTGAAGGCTGTAAGGTGGAATCTCAGTGTTGCTATGATTTGCATTTTGCTGATAGCTAAGGATGTTGAACATTTCTTTAAGTGCTTCTCAGTCATTAGTTATTCCTCTGTTGATAATTCTCATCTTACCAAAAGCAATCTACAGATTCAATGCAATTTCCCCCAAAATTCTAACAATCCTTTACAGACCATGAAAGAGTAATGCTCATATTCATATGAAAAAAAAACAACAAAAAACAAAAAAAAAGGATAGATAAAACAATTCTGTACAAAAGAAGACCTGGAGGTATCTCAACCCCTGACTTCAAGCTGTACGACAGAGCAATAGTAATAAATACTTTATATTATTGGCATACAAAAAGACAGGTTGATCAATGGGATCGAATGGAAGACCCATAAATAAAGCCACACTGCTATGAACGAAGACCTGATCTTTTACCAAGAAGCCAAAACCATACAATGGAAAAAAAAATCATCTTCAACAACTGGATGTCTGCATGTAAAAGGATGCAAATAGATCTATACTCATCACCCTGCATAAAACTCAAGTCCAAGTGGATCAAAGACCTCAACATAAAACCAGATACACTAAATCTAATAGAAGAGAAAGTTAGGAATAGCCTTGAAACTCATTGGTATTGGAGAGGACTTTTTGAACAGAACACCAACAGCTCAGGCACTAAGATCAACAATAAATAGGATCTCATTAAACCATAAAACTTCTGTAAAGCAAAGGACACTGTTAATAGGACAAAATGGCAGACAACAGAATGGAAAAATATCTTCAACAACCCTATATCTGACTGAGGACTAATATCCAAAATATAAAAAGAATTCAAGAAATTAAACACCAACAAACAAAATAACCAAAATTAAAAATGGGGTATAGGCTTAAGCCTTCCTTAATTAAGGAAAAGAAGAAGTACACCCTTTAATTAAGTACACCCTTAATTAAGGAATTAAGTAAGTAAGTAAGTACATCCTTAATTAAGGAAGAGAAGTTCACCCTTTTCTGCGTTGAAATAATTCTAATACATATGTCCACTAGATGAATAATCTACTAAGTAAATACTTTTCATTTAAAGAAGGACTTATTATTAGCCTGAGAATAATTATTTGTAAAAAAAAAAAAAAAATATTCAGGCCCAGTATGGTGACACATGCTTTTAATCCCAGCCCTTGGAAGGTAGAGACAGGCAGATCTCTGTGAGGCCAGCCTGGTTTACAGATAAAGTCCAGTACAGCCAGGGATACACAGAGAAACCCTGTCTAGGAAAAAAAATATTTCATCATCACATAAACTTTAAGCTATTGTTGTGAGCCAAACATCAGAATATATGTTAGATAAATTTGGACACAAATAATACTTGTATGTGTCTACCTTCTGCATTG
Source organism: Psammomys obesus (assembly GCF_907164565.1). Lineage (NCBI taxonomy): Eukaryota > Metazoa > Chordata > Mammalia > Rodentia > Muridae > Psammomys > Psammomys obesus. The sequence goes on along the minus strand of NW_026589740.1, from coordinate 90,281 downwards.
CTGATGTTTCACAGCACCATACTTTATGACGAACTAGTAGGGCATCACTAAAACTTCCCAAACATAAAGAAATTATAGAAAATTTAGGACTGTTGGCTTGTGTCTATATTATCAAGTCTTGGGGAATAGAAGAAGGAGGATTGCTGTAAGTTTGAATTTCAAACCACTTTGAGATACAGAGTAGAATTCTGTCTCAAAATCACTTAAAAAACAAACCAATGCCATGTAGATTTTAGTATTGTTCTATAGTACAGCTGGAAACATCTTTGTAGCAGCTTTATTTGTAATAGCCAGAAGCTGGAAACAACCCAGATGCCCCTCAGTTGAAAAATGGATACAGAAATTGTGGTATATCTACACAATGGAATATTACTCAGCAATAAAAAAAAACAAGAAAATAATGAAATTTGCAGGCAAATCATTGGAACTAGAAAAGATCATCCTGAGTGAGGTATCCCAGAAGCAGAAAGACACACAGTATATACTCACTCTTAAGTGGATATTAGACATATAACATAAACATATTAAAACCTGTACACCTAAGGGCTAATCAAGAAGGAGGATGCTGGCTAAGATGCCCAATCCCCATTCAGAAAGGCAAAGAGGATGGATATCAGAGGAGGGAGAAAACAGGGAACAGGACAGGAGCCTACCACAGAGGACCTCAAGGCAGATGCTGAGACTTATAGCCAAAATTTGGGCAGAGAGCAGGGAATCTTATGAAGGAAGGGGGAGATAGTAAGACCTGGAGAGGACAGGAACTCCAAAAGAAGAGCAACAGAACCAAAAAATCTGGGCACAGGAGTCTTTTCTGAGACTGATACTCCAACCAAGGACCATTCATGGAGATAACCTAGAACTCCTGAACAGGTGTAGCCTATGGCAGTTCAGTGTCCAAGTGGGTTCCATAGTAAGGAAAAAAGGGACTGTCTCTGACATGAACTCATTGGCCTGCTCTTTGATCACCTCCCCCTGAGTGGGAAACAGCCTTACCAGAGCACAGAGGAAGACAATGCAGCCACTCCTGATAAGACCTGATAGACTAGGATCAGAAGGATGGAGAGAAAGACCTCTCCTGTCAGTGGACTTGGAGAGGAGCATGGGTGGAGAAGGGGGAGGGTGGGATTGGAAGGGGAGGAGGGAGCTACAGGGGGCTACAAAGTGAATAAACTGTAATTAATAAAAATAATAAAAATAAACCAAAAAGAAAATTCTAATATTTTGATTTGATTAATGTATGGTGTCTATATTTTGAATTGTCACATAATTCTGAATTAATGGGTCTATAGTGATTGCGTGTTAAAAAAATAATGTAAATGCAGAGTTGTGGAAATCCACACCTACAGCTCAGAGATCATTTTGAAAGAGGGAGCAGAATATTTTTTTTATTTTTTATTTAACTTTTGTTAATTACCCTTTATTCACTTTGTATCCCCCCATAAGACCCTACCTCCTCCCCTCCCGATAACACCTTCCCTCCCCCTTCTTCACGCATGCCGAGGAGGTCCTCCTCTCCTTCTTTCTGATCTTAGTCTATCAGTTCTAATCAGAAGTGGCTGCATTGTCAACTTCTGTGGCCTGGTAAGGCTACTCTCCCCTCAGGGGGAGGTGATCAAAGAGTAGGCCAATCAGATTATGTCAGAGGCAGTCCCTCTTCCCATTACTATGTAACCCACTTGGACACTGAACTCCCATGGGCTACATCTGTGCAGGGGTTCTAGGTTATCTCCATGAATAGTCCATGGTTGAAGTATGAGTCTCTGGGAAGTTCCCTGTGTTCAAATTTTCTTGTTCTGTTGCTCTCCTTGTGGAGTTCCTGTCCTCTCCAGCTCTTACTATTTCCCACTTCTTACATAAGATTCCATTCACTCCACCCAACAGTTGGCCATCAGGCTCAGTATCTGCTTTGATAGTCTGCAGGGCAGAGGCTTTCAGAGGCCCTCTGTAGCAGGTTCCTAGGTTGTTTCCTGTTTTCTTTTTTTCTGATGTCCATCCTCTTTGCCTTTCAGGATGGGGATTGAGCGTTTTAGCCAGGGTCCTCTCTCTTGCTTAGTTTGTTTAGATGTACAGATTTTAGTGGGTTTATCCGATGTTGTATGTCTATATGAGTGAGTATATACCGTATGTGTCTTTTTGTTTGTAAGACAACTCACTCAGGATGATCCTTTCCAGGTCCCGCCATTTACCTGCGAATTTCATGATTTCCTTATTTTTCATTGCTGAGTAATACTCCACTGTATAGATGTACCACAATTTGTGCATCCATTCTTCAGGTGAGGGGCATCTGGGCTGTTTCCATCTTCTGGCTATTACAAATAAAGCAGCTACAAACATGGTTGAGCAAATGTCCTTGTTCTGTACTTGAGCCTCTTTTGGATATATGCCTAGGAGTGGTATGGCTGGATCTTGAGGAAGTGCTATTCCTAGTTGTCTGAGAAAGTGCCAGATGGATTTCCAGAGTGGTTGTACAAGATTACACTCCCACCAGCAGTGGAGGAGGGTTCCCCTTTTTCCACAACCTCTCCAGCATGTGTTGTCACTTGTTTTTTTTTTATCTTAGCCATTCTGATGGGTGTAAGGTGAAATCTCTGGGTTGTTTTGATTTGCATTTCCCTAATGGCTAATGACATTGAATATTTCTTTAAGTGTTTCTCTGCCATTCGATATTCCTCTACAGAGAGTTCTCTGTTTAGCTCTGTTCCCCATTTTTTTAGTGGATTACTTGGTTTGCTGCTTTTCAGCTTCTTTAGTTCTTTATATATACTGGATATTAGTCCTCTGTCAGATAAAGGGTTGGTGAAGATTCTTTCCAAATCTGTAGGCAGTCGCTTTGTTTTGATGACGGTGTCCTTTGCTTTACAGAAGCTTTTCAGTTTCATAAGGTCCCATTTATTGATTGTTGCTCTTAGAGCCTGTGCTGTTGGTGTTCTGTTCAGGAAGTTTTCTCCTGTACCAATGAGTTCTAGGCTGTTCCCCACTTTTTTTTCTAACCGATTTAATGTGTCTGGTTTTATGTTGAGGTCTTTGATCCACTTGGACTTCAGTTTTGTGCAGGGTGATAAGTATGGATCTATTTTCATTTTTCTACATGTAGACATCCAGTTGGACCAGCACCATTTGTTGAAGATACTATCTTTTTTCCATTGTATGGTTCTGGCATCTTTGTCAAAGATCAGGTGTCCAGAAGTGAGTCGGTTTATTTCTGGGTCCTCTGTTCGATTCTATTGATCCACCATTCTGTTTCTATGCCAGTACCATGCAGTTTTTAAAACTGTTGCTCTATAGTACAGCTTGAGATCAGGGATGGAGATACCTCCAGAAGATCTTTTATTGTAGAGGATTGTTTTGGCAATTCTGGGTTTCTTGTTATTCTGTATGAAGTTGAGAAGGGAGGGAATGAGGGAGTGGGATACAGCTGGGAAACGAAGTTAAAAAACTGTAACTAATATTAAAAAAATAAAAATTTAATTTAAAAAAAGATGGCAATTTTTACGGTTAGTCCTGCCAAGCCATGAGACTGGGAGATCTTTCCATTTCCTGATATCTTCTTCCAATTCTTTCTTCAGATACTGGAAATATTTTTCATACAAGACGTTGACCTGCTTGGTTAGAGTCACACCGAGGTACTTTATGTCCTTTGTGACTATTGTGAAGGGTAACATTTCCCTAATTTCTTTCTCAGCCCTTTTGGATTTTGTACACAGGATGCCTACTAACTTTTTAAGGTAATTTTGCTGAAGATGTTTCTCAGCTTTATGAGTTCCCTGGTAGAATTTTGGGGGTCGTTCATATATACTATCATATCATTTGCCAATAGAGTTACTTTGACTTCTTATTTTCCAATTTGTATCCCCTTGATTCTCCTTTAATTGTCTTATTGCTCCAGCAAGGACTTCAAGAACTATGTTGAAGAGATATGGAGAGAGTGGGCATCCTTGCTTTGTCCCTGATTTCAGTTGGATTCCTTTAAGTTTCTCTCCATTTAGTTTGATGTTGACTATAGGCTCGCTGTATATTGCCTTTACTATTTTAGGTATATGCCGTTTACCCCTGATCTCTCTAAGACTTTAAACATGAATGGATATTGGATTTTGTCAAATGTTTTTTTCACATCTAAGGAGATTATCATGTGGTTATTTTTTTTTCAGTTTGTTTATATGGTAGATCACATTGATGGATTTGTGTATATTGAACCACCCCAGCATACCTGGAAAAAAGCCTACTTGGTCACATTGGATATCTTTCATGTGTTCTTGTGTTTGGTTTGCTAGCATCGCTGATCCTGCCTCGGACATGGATTAGTCAAAGAGCCTGCCACTATGTTCATGCCAGAGAAAATCCCTATTCCACTTACTAGGGAACCCACTTGGATACTGAGCTGCCATGGACATGAATGACCATGAATGGTCCTTGCTTGGAGTATCAGTCTCAGAATAAAACAAAAAAACATCGTGCCCAGATATATTTGGTCCTGTGACACTACCATCCTCTCCAGGTCTTACTAACTCCTCCTTCTTTCATATGATTTCTTGCACTCTTCCCAAGTTTTGGTTATGTGTTTCAGCATCTGCTCTCATACACTGCTAGGTAGAGACTTTCAGAGGCCCTCTATGGTAGGCTCCCATCCTGTTTCTTGTTTTCTATTTCCAATGTCCATCCCATTTGTCTTTCTAAATGAGGATTGATCATCTTACCCTGGAACCTCCTTCTTGTTTAGCTTCCTTGGGTGTACAGATTTTAGTATCTTTATCCTATCTTATAGGTCTAATATCCACTTCTAAGTGAGCGTATACTCTGTCTTTCTGTTTCTGGGATACATCACTCAGGATGATCTTTTCAATTTCAGTGGGATTGATTTAAGTTTCTCTCCATTGTGTTTGATGTTTTCTATAGGCTTGCTGTATATTGCCTTTACTATGTTTAGGGTGTGCCTTGTATCCCTGATCTCTCCAAGACTTTAAACATGAATGGGTGTTGGATTTTGTCAAATGTTTTTCAGCATCTAAAGAGATTATCATGTGGTTTTTCTCCTTCTGTTTGTTTATATAGTGGATTACATTGACGGATATCCATATATTGAACCACCCTTGCATGCCTGGGATGAAGCCTACGCAGTAATGGTAGATGTTATCTTTTATGTGTTCTTGGATTTGGTTTGCAAGTATTTTTTTGGGTATTTTTGTGTCAGTGCTCATAAAAGTTCTTTCTTTTTTGGGGGGTCTTTGTGTGGTTTAGGTATCAAGGTGACTGTGGCTTCCTTGAATCAGTTTTGTAATGTTCCTTCTGTTTGTATTTTGTGGAATAGTTTAAAGAGAGTTGGAGTTAGCTCTTCTCCAAAGATCAGGCAGAATTCTGTGCTGAAACTATCTGGCCCTTGTCTTTTTTTGGAGAGGAGACTGTTGATGACTGCTTCTATTTCCTTGGGAGATACAGGACTATTCAATCTATTTACCTAAACTTGATTTAATTTTGTTAGATGGAATATATCAAGAAAATTGTCTATTTTATTTAGATTTTCAAATTTTGTGGCATATAGTCTTTTGTAATAAGACCTAATGATTGTTTGGATTTCCTCAGTGTTTTTGTTTCCCTTTTCATTTCTGATTTTGCTGGTATGGAGAGTTTCTCTTTGCCTTTAGTTAGATTGGCTAATGGCTTGTGTATCTTGTTGATTTTCTCAAAGAACCAGCTCTTGGTTTCATTGATTCTTTGAATTGTTCATTTCTTTCTAAATTATTTATTTCAGCCTTGAGTTTGATTATTTTCAGCTGTTTGGTGTGTCTGCTTCTTCCCCCCCCCCCCCCCCAGGGCTTTCACGTGAGCTGTTAAGTTACTTGTATATGTTGTTTCAAATATCTTATTGAAGGCACTTGGCACTATGAACTTTCCTCTTAGCACTGCTTTCATTGTGTCCCATAAGTTTGGGTATGTTGTGCCTTCATTTTCATTGAATTCTAGGAAGACTTTAATTTCTTTATTTCTTCCCTGACCCAGCTGTCATTGAGATGCCAGTTGTTTAGTTTCCATATGTGTGTAGGCTTTTCGAAATTTCTGTTGTTGTTGAGATCTAGCTTTAGTCCATGGTGGTCAAATAGGGTACAAGGGATTATTTCCATCTTCTTGTATTTGTTGAAGCTTGCTTTGTGACCAACTATGTGGTCTATTTTGGAGAAGATTCCATGAGGTACTGAGAAGAAGGTAAATTCTTTTGTGTTTGGGCAAAAGGTTCTGTAGTTGTCTGTTAGGTCCATTGTATTAATGACTTCTGTTAGAGTTATTATTTCATTGTTTAAATTCTGTTTTGTTGACCTGTCCTTTTTGTTGAGTGTGGAGTGTTGAAGTCTCCCACTATTAATGTGTGGGGATCTATCTGTGGTTTAAGTATTATTAATATTTCTTTTACAAATGTGGGGTCCCTTGTAATTGTGGCATATATGTTCAGCATTGTGATGAATTCCTGGTGGAATTTTCCCTTGATGAGTATGAAGTGTCCTTCCCCATCTCTTTTTATTAATTTTAGTTGAAAGTTTATTTTATCAGGTATTAGAATGGCTACTCCTGCTTGCTTCTTGGGTCCATTTGCTTGGAAAGCCGTCTTCCAACCCTTTACCCTCAGGTAATGTCTATCTTTGTGACTTAGGTGTGTTTCTTGTATGCAACAGACTGTTGGGTCCTGTGTACACATCCATTCTGTTAGTCTGTGTCTTTTTATTGGAGAATTGAGTCCATTGATGTTGAAAAAGATTAATGACCAATGGCTCTTAGAACCTTTAATACTGATGTTGATTGTGTTATTGTGTTTGTATGCTTGGCTACTTTTTGTTTTGCTATAGTGAGGTTATTTATTTCCTGTGTTTTCTTTAAAGTAGTTAGTTTTCTTGGGTTGTATTTTTTTCTATTATCTTCTGTAACTCTGGATTTGTTTGTAGGTATTGTTGAAATTTATTTTTGTTGTTGAATATCTTGTTTTCTCCATCTCTGATGACTGAGAGTTTTGCTGGGTATAGTAGCCTGAGCTGACATCTGTGTTCTCTTAGGGACTGCATGATATCTGTACAGGCATTTTTGGCTTTCATTGTCTTTATTGAGGAGTCATGTGTGATTTGGATGGATTTGCCATTATATGTTACTTGGCCTTTTTCCCTTGCAGCTTGTAGTAATTTTTTTCTTTGTTCTGTATACTTACTCTTTTGATTCTTATGTGGCATGAGGATTTTCCTTTCTGGTCTAATTTATTAGGTGCTCTGGAGGGCTCTTGTATGATTATAGGCCTCTCCTTTAAGTTGGGGAAATTTTCTTCTATGAGTTTGTTGAAAATATTTTCTGGCCTTGCAGACAAGAATCTTCTTTTTCCTCTATTCCTATTATTCTTAGGTTTTGTCTTTTCATGTTGTCTTGGATTTCTTGGATGGTTTGTGTCAGGAATTTTTTTTTTCGATTTATTTTCTTTGAAGGTCACATCGATTTCTTCCATTGTATCTTCCACACTTGAGATTCTTTTTTCCATCTCTTGCAGTCTGTTGGTTATGCTTACCTCTGTAGTTCCTGTTTTCTTTCCTAGGTTTTCCCTCTCCATGATTTCCTCCGTATGTGTTTTCTTTAATTTTTCCAAATCTATCTTCATATCTTGAACTGTTTTGTTTATTTCCTTCACCTGTCTGACTGTATTTTTCAGTTTTTCCTTCAATTCCTTCGCCTGTTTCAACATGCCACTGTTTCTTTTATTTCTTGCAGTGATTTAATCATTTCATCTCTGAAAGCCACAAATTGTTTGGCTGCATCTTCCTGTATTTCTTTATAAATGGCCATAATCTGTTTGATTTTATCTTCCTCTAAGTCTTTACATATTTTGTTTTCTCCATTAATCTCTTCATAAGCATAGATGTAAGGTCATCTTCTTGAATTCCACTTATGTTAGGGTGTCCAGGGCAACTTGCCCCTGGATACCTTGGTTCTGGGGATGCCATAATCCTTTGCCTTTTGTCTGCCTTTTGCCAGCTTTTAAGCTGGCCTCTACCCATCTGTCTGTCTTCAGGTGTTTCTGGTGCCTGCTGGAGTCCTGGGGTGGGGATAATCCCTTTGGCAGGGATTTTAGGTAGATCTCCTCAGCTTTTTGAGTATGGTTAACTGGTGGTGCTTCTCAGGAATTGTCACAGTTCACCTCAGGCATATGGACCTGTGTAGTTACTGTGGTGTTCAGGAAGGCTCTCCTCTCATCAGGAGAAATCCTGGAGATGGCTGTCCTGCTGCTGGTTTTCTTGTTCTGAATTTAGTGAACTGCTGCCGCTGCTCTCAAGCTGCATTTGCTGAGTGCACCCCTTGTGAAGAACCATGGAGTCCCATGGTTTCATCAGTTTAGCTAGGGATAACTGGTTGCACCTTGGAGGAGTACCTGATGGCTGCTCCAATGACTCTCAGGCTTTTGTAGGTCTGAAGTTGGAGAGGTGTACCCCAGTACCTTAGCTGTAATAAGTGGCAGGTGAGCACAGCACTCATGTGTGCAGTAGAAGGCCAGAGCTTAGAGCCTGTGAGAACCCAGAAACTTTTCTGGAGCAGGTTGTCCTGAGGGTTGTACCTGATGTTTTCCCCAAGTCTGTGGTCTTTTAGGGTCTGCATGGGATGGCGAGTATAGCATGCAGGCAAAAGCACGTGGTTTCACCTTGCTGGCAAATGGGCGACAGGGTGCCTGGGCACTTGAAGGAACCTGGAGACTTTTCCCAATAACTTTTTTTTGGGGGGGAGGGTGTCAGCTGACTGCTCTGAGGTCAGACCTGCTGTTCCCCTCGCTGTCGCCTTCCACCTGACAGAGAAACTCAGTCTCTGTTGCCCTGGGGCCCTCAGTTTTGTCTAGGATGGTGAGCCAGGAGGGCAGGCAGGACTCTGTGCTGGCAGCTAAGGACCCCACTTTGGGCTGGCACCTGTGCACCCCTGGACCTGGGTCCTTTTCCAGGGATTGTCTGGGTGACCTAAGGTCAGTCCCAATCGATTCCTGCACCCTGGGGTTTTCTCTCTGGAAATCCAAGTCTCTGGTATTGTGGGGCCCACAGTTTAGACTGTGACAGTGATCCGAGCACGATGGTGTGTGGCTCTGGGCTGGTGACAGAACACATGGCAGGACCCGGAAACTCTTTCACAGTTTAGCTGAGTGACCTGAAGCTGATTGAATCCCACATCGTGGGGGTTTCTCTCACCTGGGAAACACAGTCATTGGTGTTTTAGGGCCCAGAGTTCCATCTGCTGGTCACTGTGAAGATCCTGCTGTGCTGTTGGTCAGAAAGAATGTCCTCCCGGCGCTGCCATCTTGGATCCTACTCAATTCTGGTTTTCTTGTTATTCCATATGAAGTCAAGAATTTTCCTTTCAAGGTCTGTAAAGAATTGTATTTGTAATTTGATGGGAATTGCATTGAATCTATAGATTGCTTTTGGTAAGATGGCCATTTTCACTATGTTAACCCTGTCAAGCCATGAGCATGTGAGATCTTTCCATCTTTTGCTTTCTTTTTCAGTTTTTTCTTCAGAAACTGATTTTTTTTATACAAGTCTTTGACTTTCTCAGTTAGAGTTACACCAAGGTATTTTATAGGTATTGTGAAGGGTGTTGTTTCCCTAATTTCTTTCTCATCCCTTTTGTCTTTTGTATACAGGAGGGCTACTGATTTTTTTGAGTTGATTTTGTATCCAGCAACATGACTGAAGGTGTTTATCAGCTCTGGAAGTTCCCTGGTAAAATTTTTGTTGTCACTCATCATATCATCTGCCAATAGTGATACTTTGACTTCTGCCTTTCCAAACTGAACTCCCTTGTTCTCCTTTAATTGTCTTATTGCTCTAGCAAGGACTTTGAGAACTATGTTGAAGAGATATGGAGAGAGTGGGCATCCTTGCCTTGGCCCCGAATTCAGTCGGATTGATTTAACTTTCTCTCCATTTAGTTTGATGTTGGCTATAGGCTTGCTGTATATTGCCTTTACTATGTTTAGGTAAGTGCCTTATATCCCTGATCTCTCTAGGACTTTAAACATAAATGAATGCTAGATTTTATCAAATACTTTTGCGAATCATAGGAGATGATTATGTGTTTTTTTCCCCTCAGTTTGTTTATATTGTGAATTACATTGATGGATTTCCATGTATTGAATCACCCCTGCCTGCTTGTGATGAAGCCTACTTGGTCACAGTGGATGATGTCTTTTATGTGTTCTTGTATTCGGTTGGCAAGTATTTTGTTGGTTATTTGGCATCAATGTTCATAAGGGAGATTGGCCAGAAATTCTCTTTCTTCTGTTGGGTCTTTGTGAGTTTTAGGTATCAAGGAGACTGGATTCATAGAATGAGTTTTGTAATGTTCCTTCTGTTTCTATTTTGTGGAATAGTTTGAAGAGAACTGGTTTTAACTCTTCTGTGCTGAAACTATCTGACCTTGGGGATTTTTTTGTTTTGTTTTGTTTTTTTGAATGAGAGACTTCTATTTCCTTAGGGGATATAGGACTATTTAATTGATTTACCTGGTCTTGATTCAGCTTTGGTAAGTGGAATCAATCAAGAAAATTGTCCATTTCATTTAGGTTTTCAAATTTTGTGGCATGTAGGCTTTTGAAGTAAGACCTAATGATTGTGTGGATTTCCTCAGTATCTGTCCTTAGGTCTCCCTTTTCATTTCTGATTTTGTTGATCTGGATAGTGTCTTTCTGCCTTTTAGTTAGTTTGGCTAAGGGCTTGTCTATCTGTTGATTTTTTTCAAAGAACCACCTCTTGGTTTCATTGATTCTTTGAAATATTTTATTTGTTTCTAATTTTTTTTATTTCAGCCCGGTGTTTTATTATTTCCAGCAGTCTATTCCTTTTGGGTGTGTCTGCTTTTTTTTTTTTTCTTAATGGTTTCAGGTGAGCCATTAAGTTGCTTATACGAGATGTTTCAAATTCCTTCTCAAAGGAACTTAGTGCTATGAATTTTCCTCTTAACACTGCTCATATTTGGTCCTGTAAGTTTGGGTATGTTGTGCCTTCATTTTTATTGAATTCTAGGAAGTCTTTAATTTCTTCTCTGACCCAGCTATCATTGAGTAGCGAGTTGTTCAGTTTCCATGTGTGTGTAGGCTTTTTGCTAATTGTGTTGTTGTTGAGGTCCACCTTTAGTCCATGGTGGTCTGATAGGATACCAGGGATTATTTCAGTCTTCTTGTAACTGTTGAGGCTTGTTTTGTGACCAACTATATGGTCTGTTTCGGCAAAAGTTCCATGAGGTGCTGAGAAGAAGGTAAATTATTTTGGGTTTGGGTGAAAGGTTCTGTAGTTGTCTGTTAGCGCCATTTGATTATTGGCCTCTGTCAGAGTCATTGTTTCCTTGTTTGAATTCTGTTTCGTTGACCTGTCCTTTGTGGAGAGTGGGGTGTTGAAGTCTCCCACTATTAATATGTGGGGGTCTATGTGTGGTTTCAGTTTTATTAATGTTTACTTTACAAATGTGAGTGCTCTTGTATTTGGGGCATAGATGTTCAGAACTGTGATGTCTTCTTGGTGAAATTTTCCCTTGATGAACATGAAGTGTCTTTCCCCATCTCTTTTGATTAATTTTGGTTGAAAGTCTATTTTATTGGATGTTAGAATGGCTACTCCTGCTTGCTTCTTGGGTCCATTTGCTTGGAAAACCATGTTGAAGCCCTTTACTCTCAGGTAATGTCTATCTTTTGATTTAGGTGTGTTTCTTGTATGCATCAGATTGTTGGATCCTGTGTACACATCCATTCTGTTAGTCTCTGTCTTTTTATTGGAGAATTGAATCTATTGATATTGACAGAGATTAATGACCAGTGGCAGTTAGATCCTTTGATTTTGCTGTTGGTTGTGGTAGTGTGTTTGTGTGCGTGGCTACTTTTTTATTATTCTGTAGTGAGGTTATTTATATCCTGTGTTTTCCTGGATGTAGTTAGCTTTCCTGGTTGTATTTTTCCTTCTAGTATATTCTGTAAACCTGGGTTTGTGGGTAGTTATTTTTTAAATTTGTTTTTGTCTTTGAATATCTTGTTTTCTCCACCTATGATGACTGAAAGTTTTGCTGGGAAAAGTAGCCTGGGATGACATCTGTGTTCTCTTAGGGACTGCATCATATCTGTCCAGGCATTTTTAGCTTTCATAGTCTCTATTGAGGAGTCATGAGTGATTCTGATGGGTTTGCCGTTATATATTACTTGGCCTTTTTTCCTTGTAGCTTATAGTATTTTTTTCTTTGTTCTGTATACTTACTGTTTTGATTATTATGTGTCAGGAGGATTTTCAGTACTGCTCTAATTTATTAGGTGTTCTTTAGGTCTCTTGTATTCTTATAGGCCTCTCCTTTAAGTTGGGGAAATTTTCTTCTATGAGTGTGTTGAAAATATTTTCTGGGCCTTGCAGACAAGAATCTTTTTTTTCCTCTATTCCTATTATTCTTAGGTTTTGTCTTTTCATGGTGTCTTCAATTTCTTGGATGATCTGTGTCAGGAATTTTTTAGATTCAATATTTTCTTTGATGGATACATAGATTTCTTCCACTTTATCTTTCACACCTGAGATTGTTCTGAAGAGCTTAAGATAGCCTGAATATAACTCAATTTTGAAATAAAGATCTTGACTGGGAACTGAATTCAGGTACCAGGAAATATCACAGAGTGTACACCTGGCAGAAAACAAAGTTAACTCTCCTAGCAACAGCATCCAGGAAATATAACAGAATAAATGCTCCATAGAAAATAGAGACAAACTCCCTGGCAATAATCAATGGGAATCGGTTGAGAATCGGGTGGGAAAATTCTCCCCAATGTTTCAGATATGGTTTAGAAAAATAGCCATTGTGATTATATGCCTTAGCCATTGTGATTATGTGCCTCAGAAAAGGTCACCCCGCCCTGCTAAATTTCACCCAATTCTGTAACGCCAAGGCTTGTGCCCCCCTGCTTGCTGCCATGGAAACCCCCAGCTCACAGACTTTCCCTTTAAAAATCCTGTTCACTCAGAGCTCGGGGTCCCACTTCTCTACTACTGCGCCAGTGAGACTTGGGTCCCGAGTTCGATCGCTCTCGTAATAAAGCTCTCTTGCAATTGCATCGAGTCATCTCCTGGTGGTCTCTGAGGGTCCCGTGAACCTGGCATAACAGTTCCATCTCTTGTAGTCTGTTGGTTATGCTTACCTCTGTAGTTCCTGTTTTCTTCCCTAAGTTCTTCCTCTCCATGATTTCCTCTGTTTGTGTTTTCCTTAATGTTTTCAATTCTATCTTTAGATCTTGAGCCATTTTGTTGATTTTCTTTACCTGTTTGATTGTATTTTCTTGTTTTTCCTTCAGTTCCTTCACCTGTTTGTTTGAACAATCCTCTGTTTATTTTATTTCTTTCAGTGATTTAATTATTTCCTCTCTGAAGGCCACAAACTGTTTGGCTGCATCTTCCTGTATTTCTTCAAGGATGGCTCTGATCTGTTTGACTTTATCTTCTTCTATTTCTTTATGGATAGCCATAATATGTTTGAATTTATCTTCTTTTATTTCTTTACACATTTTATTTCTTTCCTCTGTTACCTCCTTCATAACCATAGATGTAAGGTCATCTTCTTGAATTTCATTTATAAAGGTATCCAGGACTGCTTGCTCCTGGATTACTGGGTTCCGGAGTTGCCATATTGCTTTGGCTTTTGTTGGTTGTGATTTTATGATGGCCTCTACCCATTGGGCTTCTCAAGTGTTGGCTGTTAGTTTTTCCTGGAATCCTCGAGTGGGGAGATGATTTTTCCTGATGGAGGCCTCATCAGCTTTTTGGGTATGGTCACCCGAATCGCTGTTGCTTCTCAAGAATTGCCACATCTCACCTCAGACATATGGATCTGCATGGTAATTGTGGTCTTTGGTAGTCAGGGGGGTTCTTCTCTCACCTGGAGAAGTCCTAGAAACAGCTGCCTTGCTGCTGGGTTTCTTGCTCTTAATTTAGTGAGTTATTGCTGTTGCTGCTGCTGCTGCTGGTGCTCTTACACTGAGTTTTCTAAGAAAATTCCTCTTGAAGAACCAGGGATCCCTATGGTTTGGTCAGTTTAGCTAGGGATAAATGATTGCATCTTGGAGCAGTATCTGGGTGCTAATCCTGTGGATCTCAGGCTTTTGTCGGTCTAAGGTTGAAGGTCTGTGCCCCAGTACCCAAGCAGTAAGCAGTAGCAGGTGAGCACAGCAGTCCTGCATGCAGCAGGAGGCTAGAGCCTGGAACCAGCAGGAACTCAGAAACATTTCCCGAGCTGGGCATCCTGAAGATAGACCTGATGTTTCCCCCACCATGGAGTTTCCTCCTAACAGAGAGACCCAGTCTGTGATATTTGGAGGTCCACAGTTCTGTCTGGGATGGTGAGTAGAGTATGCAGACTTAAGTGAGTGGCTCCACACTGGTGACTGGGTGCCTGTAGGAACCCGGGAACTTTTCCTGAGAACTTTTTTGGGATGGTAGGCTGAGTGCCCTGTGGTCAGACCTGCTGTTTCCCTCACTGTGGGGTTTCCTCCCGACCAGGAAACCCAGTCTCTAGTGTCCTGGGGCTCACAGTTCTGTCTGGGATAGTGAGTCAGGTGTGCAAGCAGGTCTCTGGGCTGGCAGCTGAGTGCCCACAAGAGCCTGGGACCTTTTCCAGGAATTGTCTGGGTGACCTGAGGTCAATCCTTATTGCTTCCTTCACTATGGGGTTTTCTCTGGACTGTAAATCCCAGTTTCTGGTGTTGTGGGGCCCACAGTTCAATCTAGGATGTTGATTTGAACATGTAGGTGTGTGGCTATGGTCTGGTGACTGGGCCCTTGCTGGGACTGGGAACTCTTCTGAGGTTTACTTGGGTGACCTAAACTTGATTGCTTCCCACACTCTGGGGTTTTCTCTCACCTGGCAAACACAATCGCTAGTGTTTTAGGACCCAGAATTTGGACTGTCGGTCGTTGTTAGTCACTGCTGTCCTGTTTTTCAGACACAGTGTCTTTCTGGCATGTCCATCTTGGATACCCTCAAGAATGATTATACTTCATATATATAACATGTGTTTGTCAATTCATGTGACAAAAATAATAAGATCTATTTCTGCCTTTTGATTATTGACTAGTGTTGCTCTGAACTTTATAGTACACAGGTTTGTTTGAATCCCACTTTCTGCTCATGTGTATATACTGGAGAGGAGAATTGTTAGATCACATGCCCAACCTTTGAGGAAACACTGTTTTGCATCCACATCAGTAATATCCAGTTCATTTCTTTGCTTGTGGCAACCCAGTATTTCCAGCATCATGTATTGAAGGACTGTCCTACTTGGTGCTCTTCTCAAACAGTAATTGACCAAAGGGCTGAAGAGATGGCTTAGTGGCTAAGAACACTGGTTGCTCTTTCAGAGGTCCTGGGTTCAACTCCTAGCATCCACATGGTAGCTCACAACTGTCTGTAACTCCATTCCCAAGTTATCTGATACTTGATTCCAACCCCTCATTGTACTAAGCATGCACACAGTGTATATGCATACATGAAGGCAAAACACTCATATATATAACATAAATATTAAATTAAAAAATTAATTGACTATATGTTTGGATTTATTTACAAAATCAGTATGTCTGTATTTATGTCACTATTATGCTGTTTTGATTACTATTTGTAATGTAATAGTAAATTGTAAGTGTGATGCTTCTGATATTTTAAAATGTTTAATATACCAAATAATAATAACTTCCCAAGAGTGACCTTGGTTGTTTGGGATCTTTTGTGGTTCCGTAAGTATTTTAAGATTATTTTTCTTTCTGTATATTTAAAAAATGCCTTTGAGATCTTTAAATTTCTACACTACTTTAAGTATTATATGCACTTCAAAAACTCTTCTGACCTTGGTGTGAAAAACATCTTTCCATTTGTTTCTGCTTACTTGCATTCATCAATTATTACTTATTTTTTACCTGCCCAGTTTAGTTTATTCTTAGGTGCTTTTTATTTTAAATATTTTATTAAACTTATTTATTTGTGTGTGTGTGTACATGCACATATGTATGTGTGTATGAGAGAGCATGTGCATGCCACTGTGAAACAGTGTTTAGAAGGCAAAGAACAATTTGCTGGAGTTGGATCTGTTTGTCTACCACATGGGTCCTGGAGAACTCAAGTCTTTGATCACCTTACCTCCTGAGGCATCTTGCTGCAACCCCTAAGGTCTTTTGATGTTATCATAAATGTCACTGACTTATTTTTTTAAATCCTCATTTATATTGTAGAGATATCACAGATTTTTGTATATTGATTTAGTATCTTGAAGTTTTACTATTTACTTTTGAGTTCTTATCATGTTGTGGTAGATTCATTGGAAAGTTGTGTATATAAGATCATGTTATATGTAAATAAACAAATTGAAGTCTTTCTTGCCAATTTGGATATCTTTTATTTCTTCTCTTTGAGTGCTTATGAGAATGCTTTCAGTATTAAGTGACAGGGTTGTTTTTTTTTTGTTTTTTGTTTTTTTGCCTTGCATGAAATTCTCGAAATAGAAGAGAAACTTTGTCATATCCCTTTGTTAATCATGTTAGCTGTGTATTTTTCACAAACAGCTTTTTATGTGGAGAAAATTTCAACTCTTCACAGTTTTATCAAGAAAGGATGTTGAAATTTTGTTTTTGTTGTTTGAAAAATATTTCAAATTGTTCTCAGTTTTGGTATATAGCCAGAGTTTACTTTGAACTCCTCTTGCCTCCAGCTCCCAATGCTGAATATTTTTTTAGTATCGATTAACATGATAACATGGTTTTCATCTGTAAGTTTATGTGTTGTATCACATTGGTTGATCTGTATATGCTAAGCTGACTTAAAAGCCCCATCAGTGATAATTCTCACTTGGTAATGATGTATAATTTGATATATTGTTGAATGTTATTTGAATCTGATTTGCTGATCTTTTCTTGAGGTTTTCAAAAATACATATTTATCAGATATATTGGCCTATATTTTCTTTAATTATACTGGTTTTATCTGGTTTAGGTATTAAGACTATATTGCCTTCATTATGTGGTATTAATTTTCAACCCTATTTAATTTTGAAGGATAATTCTACTGTTTATTTAAAATACCTCCTATTTATGCCTGTCACTTACAAAATGTCCAACTACTCTCAATACTATCAACCTGAGAAACAACCCTACAACATACGAATTTTTAAGAAACACATCTAAACCACAGTATTAGTTTCCTTAATTCCAAGGCTTGTCTTAATAATACAAAATTCATTCATTCCCTTCCTGAATCATAGAATCTTAAATCTTCCAACATCAATATACACTCCAAATCACATCCGAAGCTTCAGCATTAGCCCCTTGTCAAATAATGATTTAAAAAACAGTTTTACGTGTCTGAGTTTTGCTGTGCACACCTATAATCTCTTCACCTGCAGTAGCATTTCAAACTCCAGGCCAGCTAAACTGTATATTGAAATCTAGTCTTTAAGAGAAAAGAAAATAGAAACAAAAAAAATCTGTTTATAGAATTCCAAGATATTTTACTGAGACAGAGCCAAGATGATTTTCCTACTCCAAAAAATAGAAACGGGCAAGGAGGATGAAGCAATTTGCAAAAGGAAAGATCAAAACACAGTAATCCATCAATAAATCTTTGTGCTCCAAGTCTGAAATCTGTTTTAAGGCTTCAATGAGAGGCAGGTCCCAAGATTTTGGGGTAGCCTCGCTTATTTGGTTTCCACATGGTCATTCTCCAAAGCTGCTGCTTGCTGATGCCAGCAGTTTTTCCAGATAGGTGGTTGATGCTGTTGTCTCTGCTTTTTTAAGATTCTGTTTTTTTGTCTGTCACAACTCTGTCAGGCATGGTCTTATAACAAGGTCTCTGTGGGACCCTGATCCTTTAACAAACTTTTCACTTTTTTTAGTCTGTTTTATTTTTTAATATACTTTTTATTTATTACAGTTTATTCACTTTGTATCCCAGCTATAGCTCCACCCTCATCCCTTCCCAATCCTGCACTCCCTCCCTCATCTCCTCCCACGCCCCTTCCCCAGTCCAGCCTTGTTGCAAGTAACCATGATTTCCTAACTTTTACTTTCTTCACACTTGTATCTGTGGATGCCAATGCCAGCTACTAGCACCACCAGCTGATTATTAATAATTATAATCCAAGCTATTCTTACCATCAAGCAGTTAATTAACCACACCCTTATCTCTTATAAATGCTATTTTTTTCTCCTTCTATTGCCAATTTGTTGTACATTTTCTAAATATTTCTATACTGTGTTATGCTTTTCAATCTCAATTTGTTTGACTAAGGATATCCTGTAATAACCATCTAGCACCTTGAATATTCTGTATATTGTTTATCAAATAGCTTCTGAGAAAGAAAATTGGTCATGTCTTCTAAATATCTTTTGTTAATGTTGTTAGCTTAGTCTCTTTTCAGCTTTGTTTAGACAAGCTTCTTTTCACAATTTTCAGTGACAATTGCAGGGACTCCTAACTGTTCAAAGGGCTGAGACTAAAGAGGCTGTTGAATGCTCAAATATAAACAAGGCATGACTGGAAACTTAGCTCAGCAATCAAGAACATTGGGGCTCTTCCAGAGAAATTGTTTCATTTCCAGGACCCACATAAACAGAACACAATCCCCTGTATCTCTAGTTCCAAGGTATCTAACTCCCTCTTCTGATCTTTACAGGTTCCTGTGTGTGTCTCTGTGTCTGTGTGCATGTGCGTATACACATGTACAACACTTACACACACATACAAATCTATATGTCAAAGATGGGACGGAAAGAATATAAGAGCTACAAGAATGGTGACAAGAGGTGTAAAATGCTGACTTTAAGGCATGACATGACTGCTGTACTCTTAAACTCACAGCAGCTGCAATAATCTATACAAGATCTACACAAAATTGGGCCTGCTAACATCTTGACATGTAAGTCATTGTGGCCCATGCCTCCTTGAGGACTTATGCATAGTTAATAGTTGGTGAGAGACTTTTCCTGGGGTGATGCAACACACATGGTAATCACTCCAGGAAGGGAGCCTATAAAACATGAAAGTGATGATTACATCAAAGTCCAACCTGGTAAAACAATGCATTTTATTGTGATTAATAACAAAAATGTGAGAATTGTGAGAGAGGGGCTACTTATAGGAGTACTGAGAGGTATAGATCATCTTACCAAGCAAAAGACAGAGTGAAAGGGCCAGAAATAAGTTCTCCATAAATCCCAATTTTTGTATTATCAGCATAATATTTTTATTCATTCTTTTAAGAATTTTATATCATACACCTCATCACACTCATGTCCCAGTCCTTCCATGTCCACTGCACCGACCTTGTGACCTCTGCCATCCAAAAAATTTAAACTTAAAAGACAAGTCCAATTTGTGTTATCTATAGCACAAATGTTTAGCACAGTAAAACTCAGTGGAATGCCCCTTAAACAGAACTGAGTCCTTCCCCTTCTATTGAAAGTGTTCTTTGACTTACAGAAGCTTTTCAGTTTCAAGGGGTCCCATTTATTAATTTTAGGTCTTAGAGGGTGAGCGGTTGTTGTTCTGTTCAGGAAGTTGTCTCCTGTGCTAATGAATTCAAGGCTCTTTTGCACTTTCTCTTCTAGCAGATTTAGTGTATCAGGTTTTATGATGAGGTCTTTGATCTACTTGGACTTGAATTTTGTAATTTTAACCCCTTCCTCAAAAATCAGGCACATGGTTTTATTTCTGCATATTTGATTCAATTCTATTGATCAAACAGCCTATTTTATGCCTGTACAATGCATTTTTTATTTCTATTGCTCTGAAGTATAACTTGAGGTCAGGTATGGGGATACGTCCAGAAGTTGTATTATTGTATAGGATTTTTTTTCAAATTATATTTATTTATTTATCTATTTATCTATCTATCTATCATCTATTTATTTATTTATTTATTTATTTATTTTAATTGTATTTTTCTTATTAGATACATTTTGTTAACTCTATATCCCAGTTGTATCCCGGTCCCTCATTCCCTCCCCAATCCCACCCTCCCTCCCTCATCTCCTCCCTGCCCCTTTCCAAGTCCACTGATAGGGGAGGACCTCCTCCCCTTTCATATGACTCTGTTTTGTCAGGTAACTTCAGGACTGGCTTCAAAGTTCCTCCTCTGTAGCCTAACAGTACTGCTTCTCCCTTGGGAGGTGGGGAGGTCAAAGAGCCTGACATTGAGTTCCTGTTAGAAATAGTCCTTGTTCCCCTTACTATAGGAAACCAATTGTTTACTGAGCTATCATGGGTCACATCCGAGCAGAGGTTCTAGGTTATATCCACTCATGGTCTTTGGTTGAGTGTCCAATTCAGAAAAGACCCTGTTCCCAGATATGTTTGGTCCTTGTGGAGCTCCTATCCATTCCACATCAAACTACCCTGCTTTCATATGATTCCCTGTATTCTGCCAAAGGTTTGGTTATGAGTCTTAGTATCTACTTTGAAACACTGCTAGGTAGAGTCTTTCAGATGCCTTCTGCGGTAGACTCCTATCATACATTCAATGCCTATCCCATTTGTCTGTCTAAATGAGAATTGATCATCTTCACCCATGTCCACTTACTTGATTATCTTCTTTAGGTGTACAGATTTCATTATGTTTTTCATATCTTGTAGGTCTATATAAGTGAGTATATTCGATGTTTGTCTTTCTGCTTCTGGGATACTTCACTCAGAATGATCTTTTCTAGATCCCACCGTTTGCCTGCAAATTTCATGATTTCCTCTTTTTTGATTGCTGAGTAGTATTTCATTGTGTAAAAATACCACAATTTCTGTATCCATTCCTCCGTTGATGGATATCTGGGTTGTTTCCAGGTTCTGGCTCTTACAAACAAAGCTGCTACAAACATGGTTGAACAAATGTCCTTTGTTCAACTTGAGCAAATTTTGGGTATATACCTAGCAGTGGTATAGCTGGATTTTGAGGAAGCACTATTCCTAATTGTCTGAGAAAGCACCAGATTGACTTCTAAAGTGGTTGTACCAGTTTACATTCCCACCAGCAATGGAGGAGGGTTCCCCTTTCTCCACAACCTCTCCAGTATGTGTTGTCACTTGAGTTTTTCATCTTGGCCATTTTGATGGGTATAAGGTGAAATCTTAGGGTCGTCTTGATTTGCATTTCCCTAATGGCTAATGAGGTTGAGCATTTCTTTAAGTGTTTCTCTGCCATTCAATATTCCTCTATCGAGAATTCTCTGTTTAGCTCAGTTCCCCATTTTTAATTGGATTACTTGGTTTGTTGTTTTTCAGCTTCTTTAGTTCTTTATACATACTGGATATTAGCCCTCTGTCAGATAAAGGGATGGTGAAGATTCTTTCTCAATCTGTAGGCAGTCATTTTGTTTTGATGACAGTGTCCTTTGCTTTATAGAAGCTTTTCAGTTTCATGAGGTCCCATTTATTGATTGTTGCTCTTAGAGCCTGTGCTGTTGGAGTTCTGTTCAGGAAGTTGTTTCCTATGCCAATGAGTTCTAGGTTGTTCCCCACGTTTTCTTCTAACCAATTTAATGTATCTGGATTTATATTGAGGTCGTTCATCCACTTAGACTTTAGTTTTGTGCAAGGTGATTAATATGAATCTATTTTCATTTTTCTGTAGACATCCAGTTAGACCAGCACCATCTGTTGAAGATGCTATCTTTTTTCCATTGAATGGTTTTGGCTGCTTTGTCAAAAATCGAGTATTCATAGGTGTGTGGGTTTATTTCTGGGTTTTCTATTTGGTCCCATTGATCCTCCTTTCTGTTTCTATGCCAACACTGTGCAGTTTTTAATTACTATTGCTCTGAAGTACAGCTTGAGATTGGGGATGGAGATACCTCCAGATGATCTGTTGTTGTACAGGATTGTTTTGGAGATTCTGGGTTTTTTGTTTCTCCATATGAAGCTTAGAATCTTTTTTTTCAAAGTCTGAAAATAATTGAGTTGGTATTTTGATAGGAATTGCATTGAATCTGTAGATTGCTTTTGGCAGGATGGCCATTTTCACAATGTTAATTCTAACAACCCATGAACATGGGAGATCTTTCCATCTTCTAAGATCTTCTTCAATTTCTTTCTTCAGAGACTTGAAGTTTTTCTCAAACAGGTCTTTCACTTGCTTGGTTAGTGTCACCCCAAGGTACTTTATGTTATTTGTGGCTATTGTGAAGGGTGTTGTTTCCCTAATTTCTTTCTCAACCCTTTTGTCTTTGGTATACAGGAGGGCTTCTGATTTTTTTTTTTGAGCTGATTTTGTATCCAGCGACTTTTCTGAAGGTGTTTATCAGCTGAAGGTGTTCTCTGGTTGAATTTTTGGGGTCACTCATGTATACTATCATATCATCTGCGAATAGTGACACTTTGACCTCTTCCTTTCTGATTTGTATCCCCTTGATCTACTTTAGTTGTCTTATTCCTCTGGCTAGGATTTCAAGTACTATGTTGAAGAGATATGGAGAGAGTGGGCAGCCTTGTCTTGTCCCTGATTTCAGTGGGATTGATTTAAGTTTCTCTCCATTGAGTTTGATGTTGGCTATAGGCTTGCTGCATATTGCCTTTACTATGTTTAGATATGTGCCTTGTATCCCTGATCTCTCCAAGACTTTAAACATGAATGGGTGTTGAACTCTGTCAAATGCTTTTTCGGCATCTAAGGAGATGATCATGTGGTTCTTCTCCTTCAGTTTGTTTATGTGGTGGATTACATTGATGGATTTCCGTATGTTGAAACACTCTTGCTTGCCTGGGATGAAGCCTACTTGGTCATGGTGGATGATATCTTTGATGTGTTCTTGGATTCGGTTTGCAAGTATTTTATTGAGTATTTTTGCATCAAAGTTCATAAGAGAGATAGGTCTGAAGTTCTCTTTTTTTGTTGGGTCTTTGTGTGGTTTAGGTATCAAGGTGACTGTTGCTACATAGAATGAGTTTGGTAATGTTCCTTCTGTTTCTATTTTGTGGAATAGTTTGAGGAGAATTGGTGTGAGCACTTCTTTGAAGGTCTGGTAGAATTCTGTGCTGAAACCATCTGGCCCAGGGCTTTTTTTGGAGGGGAAATTGTTAATAACTGCTTCAATTTCCCTGGGGGATATAGGGCTATTCAGTCTTTTTACCTGATCTTGACTTAATGTTGGTAGATGGAATCTATCAAGAAAATTGTCCATTTTGTTTAGATTTTCAAATTTTGTGGCATATATGCTTTTGTAGTATGACCTAATGATTGTTTGTATTTCCTCAGTGTCTGTAGTTATGTCACCCTTCTCATTTCTGATTTTGCTGATTTGGATAGATTCTCTCTGCTTTTTTAGTTTGCTTGGCTAAGGGTTGTCTATCTTGTTGATTTTTTCAAAGAACCAGCTTTTTGTTTCATTGATTCTTTGAATAGTTTTATTTGTTTCTAATTGATTGATTTCAGTCCTGAAGTTGATTATTTCCAGCCTTCTACTCCTCTTGGGTGTATCTGCTTCTTTTTTTTTCTAGGGATTTCAGTTGGGCCATTAAGTTACTTGTATGTGATGTTACAAATTTCTTCTTGCAGGCACTTAGTGCTATAAATTTTCCTCTGAGCACTGCTTTCAATGTGTCCCATAAATCTGGGTATGTTGTGCCTTCATTTTCATTGAATTCTAGGAAGTCTTTAATTTCTTTCTTTATTTCTTCCTTAACCCAGCTCTCATTGAGTAGGAAGTTGTTCAGTTTCCATGTGTGTGTAGGTTTTTTTGTTATTTCTGTTGTTGTTGATGTGCAGCTTTAGTCCATGGTGGTCCAATAGAATACAAGGGATTATCTCAATCCTTTTGTATCTGTTGAGGCTTGCTTTGTGACCAACTATATGGTCTATTTTGGAGAAGCTTCCATGAGGTGCTGTAAAGAAGGTATACTCTTTTGAGTTTGGGTGAGAAGATCTGTAGACGTTTATTAGGTCCATTTGATTTAGGGACTCTGTAAGTACTT
Source organism: Psammomys obesus (assembly GCF_907164565.1). Lineage (NCBI taxonomy): Eukaryota > Metazoa > Chordata > Mammalia > Rodentia > Muridae > Psammomys > Psammomys obesus. The sequence goes on along the minus strand of NW_026589740.1, from coordinate 66,317 downwards.
TTATTTCCCTATTTGGATTCTGGCTAGTTGATCTGTCCCTTGGTGAGAGTGGGGTGTTGAAGTCTCCCACTATTAGGTTATTGGGATCAATGTGTGATTTAAGCTTTAATAATGTTTCCTTTACGAATGTAGGTGCTCTTGTATTTGGGGCATAGATGTTCAGAATTGCGATGTCTTCTTGGTGAATTTTTCCTTTGATGAAAATGTAAGGCCCCTCTATGTCTTTTTTGATACTTTTGGTCGAAAATCTATTTTATTAGATATTAGGATAGCTACTCCTACTTGTTTTTTGGATCCATTTGCTTGAAAAATTGTTTTCCAGCCTTTTACTCTGAGGTCGTGTTTATCTTTGTTGCATAAGTGTGTTTCTTGGATGCAGCAGTATGTTGAATCCTGTTTCTGCACCCATTCTGTTAGTCTGTGTCTTTTTGTTGGAGAGTTGAGTCCATTGATATTGATAGATAATAATGGCCTTTGAATGTTATTTCTTATTATTGTAGAGTTGGCGATGTTACTGTGAATCATTGCTTGTTTGCTTTTGATTTTGTTGGAAATTATCTTTAACCTATGTTTTCTTGGGTGTAATTATTTTCATTGGATTGGAATTTTCCTTCTAATATCTTCTGTAGGACTGGGTTGCTGTTCAAATATTGCTTGAATTTAGTTTTGTCATGGAATATTTTGTTTTCTCCATCTATGTTGATTGAAAGCTTTGCTGGGTATAGTAGTCTAGGTTGGCATCTGTGGTCCCTTAGAGCCTGCATGATATCTCCCCAGGCCCTTCTGGCTTTCATAGTTTCTGATGAGAAGTCTGGTGTGATTTTGATAGGTCTGCCTTTATATGTTACTTGGCCTTTTTCCCTTTGCTGCTTTTAGTATCTTTTCTTTGTTCTGTAGATTAAGTGTTTTGACTATGATATGGCGTGAGGAGTTTCTTCTTAGGTCTAGTCTATTTGGTGTTCTGTAGGCCTCTTGTATGTTTGTGGACATCTCTTTCTTTAGGTTGGAAAAATTTTCTTCTATGATTTTCTTGAAAATATTTTCTGGACCTTGGAGCGTGGAATCCTCTTCTTCTTCAATTCCTATTTTTCTTAGATTTTGCCTTTTCATGGCGTCCTTGATTTCTTGGATGGTTTGTGTTTGGGATTTTTCTGATTTTACTTTTGCATTGAGAGAAGTATCAATTTCTGCGAGTGTATCTTCAGCACCCGCAATTCTCTCTTCCATCTCTTGTATTCTGTTAGTAATGCTTACCTTTATTGTTCCTTCTCTTTTCTCTAAGTTCTTCAGTTCCAGGGTTTTCTCAGTTTGTGTTTTCTTTATTGATTCTAATTCTGTTTTCATGTCTTACATCATTTCCTTCATCTGTTTGAATGTGGATTCCTGTGTCTCCAAGATGGTCTCTATTTTTTTTTTTTGTTTCCTCTCTTAGTGCCACTACTTCTGCCTCCAATTGTTTGCCTATATTTGCATGTGTTTCTTTAAGAGCTTCTTCGTTCACTTTGTTTTTCTTTGTTTCCATTTGGGAGGCCAAATCTTTAAGAGATCTATATGTTTCCTATTTAATTGTTTGAATCTGTGTGACTATTTCTCTGAGAGATTTGTTGTTTTCCTCTTTATGTTCCTCAAATAACTGGATAATCATAGCTTTAAAATCATTTTCTTGTGTTTCTGATGAGTTGGAGTGTCCAATAATTTTGGGGTTTGCCAGTGAAGCCATGATATCTTGATTTGCATTGGTTGTGTTCTTTTGCCGACCTCTGGGCATATGGTTATCTGTATTGTTCACTGTCTGTTCCTGAATTCTGCAGGTCAGACTGGTTTTTCTCTGGTGTCTGGAGAATTCTTCAGGAAAATGGGGGAGGTCCAGTGGTTTCAGTGTGTGCGTTGGTGATTCAGCTATACCTATAGAAGGAAAGTTCGAAGGCTCAGAAGGGCAAATGCAGGGTAGTGTGTGTTTGAGCGTGTGCTTGTGGGTGTGTCCTAAGGGACAGGGAGTTGGAGAATGAAGAGGCCTTCAGTGTGTGAGAGGGGTGCTTTGCAGGCACTGAAGGTGTTGCAGGCGCTAAGGGATCACAAACGCTGTTGAAGAATGGAGGCACGTATTGATTTTGGAGGTCTGCAGGTCTTTGGTGGCTATTCAGCTGGTTTTCTGCCACTGAGGGGTTGGACAGCCCATACAATCACTGGCTGGGCAGCCCAGTGTAGTCAGTGCTGCCACTTGCAGACTTGGGATCTGGGAAGGGTTGTACTGCGGATCTGAGTCTCTGTGGCTAGTACTCTTTGGGCGTGCACCCTGGTGGGGTGGAGTTTTGGTAGTGCGTGCACTCCGGTGTGACCAGGTGGTGGTGGTAGAGGGGGGTGTTCCGAGGGTCCAGAGCTCGGTGAGAGGGCACTAGGTGGGGTGTGGTCTCCTCTGAGTGGTGGCATTCAGCAGGTGGTTACAGCTCTCCACTGCCGCTGCGGGGTTTGGAGCCCTGCCTCCCTGCCTCCACCATGTGGGGTCCCAGACACTGAGCTTTGCAGCTTTGGGATCCAGGAAGGATGGTATTGTAGATCTGAGTCTCTGGGATTGGCGCTCTGTGCTCTGCCACTGGCAGTGGCTGCGCCCCTCTTGTGAGGTTTCTGGGGTTATTGCGCTCTGGCCGCTTGGGACGTGAGCTCCGCTGCACTTCTTGCGGTGGTCTTGTGGAGGGATTGCATCAGTGGGATGGGGGGGACGGGATGCTCTGCAGGTCCGGAGGGCCCTGGGCCGGACCCGGGTGGGACATGTGTCCGAGGAGGAGGGGTGTTCAACAGGCAGTTACATCTGTCCACTGCGGTAAGGGGCCCAGAGCACTGTCTCTGCTGTCTTAATCCCCCCCCCCCCGGCTGTGAGCTTTACAATCAGCTTCCTGGTCCTGTGTGCAGGTTTCCCCGAGGGAGGCCCGGACAAGGGAAGTGCCTTACTTCCTTCCCAGAGAAGTCAGCGCCCGATCTAAATCTACAAGCACTCCATGCTTCTGTAGTGTCCCCTCTCCTTTAGAAAGCCCAAAAGTCCAAATTCTAGCTTCGATTGACTCTCCACTCACCAATACCGGAGATTCATGTCCTCTGCCTCTCCAAAACAGTGCGCTCTGTTCGCTGCCATCTTGGAGCCTCCGTATAGGATTGTTTTAGCTCTTCAGGATTTTTTGTTGTTCCATATGAAGTTTAGAATTGTTATTTTTAAATCTGTGAAAATTTGTGTTAGTATTTTGGTGGGTATTGCATTGAATCTATAGATTGCTTTTGGTAAAATGGCCATTTTTACTGTGTTAATCCTACTAATTCATGAGCATGGAAGATCTTTCCATCTTCTGGTATCTTCTTCAATTTCTTTCTTCGGAGACTTGAAGTTCTTGTCGTACAAGTCTTTGACTTCCTTGATTAGAGCTACCCCTAGATACATCATAGTATTTGTGGCTATTGTGAAGGGTGTGGTTTTCATAATTTCTTTCTCAGCCAGTTTGTCATTTGTATACAAGAGGACTACTGATTTTTTAAAATTAATCTTGTATCCAGCCACTTTGCTGAAGTAGTTTATCAACTCCAAGAGTTTTCGGTAGAATTTGTGCGGTCACTTACGTATACTATTATACCATCTGCTATTAGTGATACTTTAACTTCTTTCTTTCTGATTTATCTATCTTTGTTTTCCTTTAGTTGTCTTATTACTCTAGCTAGTACATCTGGTACTATATTGAAGAGATGTGGAAAGAGTGAGCAGCCTTACCTTGTCCCTGATTTTGGTGGGATTGCTTTGAGTGTCTCTCCATTTAGTTTGATGTTGGGTATCAGCTTGCTGTATGCACCCTTTATTACGTCTAGGTATGGGCCTTGTATCTCTGATCACTCCAAGACATTCATCATGAAAGGGTGTTGGATTTTGTCAAAAGCTATTTCTGCATTTAACAAGATGATCATATGATTTTTTTTCTTTCAGTTTTTTTTATATGGTGGATTATGTTGATGGCTTTTGTACCATCTCTGCTTCCCTGGGATGAAGCCTACTTGATCATGGTGGATGATACGTTTGATGTGTTCTTAAATTCAGTTTGCAAGTATCTTATTGAGTAATTTTTCATCAATACTCATAAGTAAGATTTGTCCGAATGTTTCTTTCTTTGTGGAGTCTCTGTGTGGGTTAGGTATCAGGGTGACTATGGCTTCATAGAATGAATTTAGTAAGGTTCCTTCTGTTTCCATTTTATAGAATAGTTTGAGGAGTATTGGTGTAAGTTCTTCTTTCAAAGTCTAATAGAAATCTGTGCTAAATCTGGCCCTGGACTTTATTTGGTTGGGAGACTTTTGATGGCTGCTTCTATTTCCTTAAGTGTTGTAGAGCTGTTTAAAATGTTTACCCAATCTTGATTTAACTTTGGTAGTTAAATCAATCAATAAAATCATCTATTTCCTTCAGATTTTCCAATTTTTGTGGAATATAGGTTTTTGAAGTAACACCCAATGATTTTTTTTTAATTTCCTCAGTGTCTGTAGTTATGTCCCCGTTTTAATTTCTGATTTTGTTAATTTGGATACTGTCTCTCTGTCTTTTAGTTAATTTGGCTAGGGTTCTTATCACAATTTTTAAGAGCTCTCTTTGATGGTGTCCTGTTTAGGTTGCTACTCTTTGGGAGGTGAGGTGGGAGTAGGGGTTGTCACAGAAGCCCTCTATGTTCTTCTTTCTCAACTGTGCATCTGTAGTCATCTATATCAATGAAAAAGTTGCTTCCTTGCCCTCTCCAATCAGTGAGAACAGGGATCATGGTCTTCAGAGTGGTTTCAAGTGACAGCACAGACCATGAACACGGCCTTCACTGCAGTAGGACCACAGACCCAGACAAGGCCTTTAGAGACAGCCCAGATCATAAACATCATCATCTGTAAGGCAAAGAACACTGTCAATAGGGCAAATCTCCAACTCTTAAGGGTTGCAGTATTGCAACCCTGCCACACTTAAGACCAAACTTCCAATACATAAACCTTTGGAAGACAAACTATATCCAAACCATATCTATATTTCATTTCAAATTTTCAACTTTAAGTTTTCTTTCTTTCTACCTAATATTTTTGATTTGTCTATTTTTTTCTTTTGTCCCTTTGTTTTATGCCCCCAGGCTATTATATTTTATTTCTATCTGTATCTTTATTTTCTTTCATCTTCCAATTTTGGATTTAGCTTGTTCTTCCAGTTTTACTATCAGGAGAAATATTTTTATTCTTTGAGAATTTTATGCATGTCTGTGCTGAGGTTTTGGTCATTTTCACTCCCGATTACTTGTAATTTTCATCTTCCTCTTTCTCTTGCTAAAATCTGTCTTTTCCCCAGCCCTATTTGTTTTGGACTTCTTTTATGAAAGCGTAATAAATTTTAGCAAATGCCTGCTATGTACCTATCTAAAACATCATATGTTATTTATCGTTCATTCTATTTGTATGGCATATTTTATTTCATATGATGAAACATATTTACATCCCTGGGATAAAACCAGCATAATCATGGTATAGGATCTTTCTTTTGCAATGGTGAATTAAATTTGTATATGTTCTCTTAACATTTTAATTGTGATTCTTCATTTTTTCTGTTAGTATGGTAAAAGGATTGTTGATCTTGGCTTTGTTGTTTGTTTGTTGTGTTTTTCATAGAATCAGGGACACTAACAAGATGGCATGGTGAAATAAAGGTACTTGCCACTAAAGGTGAAAGCCTAAGTTTGATCCTTGGGATCCACATAGTATGTTCCCAGCAAGTTGATCTCTGACCTCCACATCTGCACATGCATGTGCCCCAGATAAATAAATAAACAAATGTAATATGTTCCTATGGATAAACACTAGTTAGCTAATCTTTATGATTTTTTTTATTTCTGCTCTGAGTTTTCTTTCATGTTACTAACCTTAAATTCATGTTTGCTTTTTTACATCCTTGAGGTGGGTATTTTAAATATATCTGGTCCTTGCTCTCTCTGTTGTAGACATTTTGGGTATAAATGATACACACCATGGGTTTTTATTATGTTTTACTTCCTTTTTTGATTTAAGAAATTATTTTCCACAAATTTCTGAAATATCAAAAGTGTTTCCTGTGGTTTCAGTGTACTGTATTTAGGAACACAGAGCAGAGAAGCAAGTGTTTTAATAGGTGTTGACTTGGCCTAATGGAGCATTCTAGAGAAATTCCTATGTGCTGCTGAAATGAGTAAGCATTCTGCAAGTGTAGTTCAAAAGTTCTATAAATAGCAAGTTCATTTCATTTTAAGGAGAACTTAAGGCTGATATTTCTGGTTGATATCATTCCTGTATAATCTATCTGTTCTTGAAAGTAAAGTACTGAAATCTCACACTGTTATTGTCCTGGTGGGTAGCCATTTATTAGGCACAAATGTTTGTCTCTTAAGATTACATGCAGCTGGGCATGGTGGTACACACTCATAATCCCAGCACTCAGAGAGGCAGAGGCAGGCTGATATCTGTGAATTTGAGGTCAGCCTGGTCTACAGAAAGAGTTCCAGGACAGCCTGGGCCATAGAGACAGGCTATGTCTCTAAAAGCAAACAAACAAAAACATGCTATGATATTAGGTGCATATGCATTTGCTATCATTGTATCTTCTTGATAAATTGATCCCTTGACCATTATAAAGTGATGTACTTTGATTCTCCTTAGAGGTTTTGCCTTGAAGACTCCTGTTAACTTTATAATTCCACTTCCTTGGAATGTCATTTTCTGGACTTCCCCCTTTAATTCTGTGGGGTTTTTTTGTTTTGTTTTGTTTTGTTTATAATTTCTTTTTTTTGTATTTTATTTTTTCTTATCAGTTACATTTTATTAACTCTGTACCCCAGCCGTGTCCCGATCCCTCATTCCCTCCCAGTCCCTCCCTCCCTCCCTCATCTCCACCATGCCCCTTGCCAAGTCCACTGATAGGGGGGACCTCCTCCCCATTCATCTGATCCTGTTTTATCAGGTATCTTCAGGACTGGCTGCAAAGCTCTCCTCTGTGGCCTAACAGGACTGCTCCTCCCTTGGGGGGTGGGGAGGCCAAAGAGCCAGTCATTGAGTTCCTGTTAGAAATAGTCCTTGTTCCCCTCACTATGGGAAACCAATTGGTTACTGAGCTACCACAGGCTCTGTGTGTTTTAATGGTGACTTGGGTTCCCTCAGGCACTTTTATTTTGTATGGATGGATATATTTATTTACCTTTAATCCATTCAGCCAATCTGTCTTTTCTAATTGGAATATACAATCCATTTCTATTTAAGGTTCTATTATTGAATGTTATGCAGATATTCTTGTCATTTTTTCCTTAACTGAAGTATTTTGTTCTTTTCTTTCTGCCTTTATCTTTGCTTTTTGATGATCTGCTGTGTTTTAACGTTTTACTTGATTGATTGACTGATCGATTGATTGATTCATTCATTCATTGTGTTAATTTGTTTATGGTGGCTATTTAGCTCCAAAGCTCTTGTATGTAACTTGAACACCCCCACTCATTTATGTATGTGTGTTGGGGTGGGGGTTAATAGTAGGTGAGAGACAGGGAACATCCAGAGGCTTCTGGGTGAGTCCAGAACAGAGAGCAAAAGAAACAAACTGGAAATGAGCAGGGCTACCCTCAAGAGAAGTAAGAATAATGAGGACAGAGAAAAAGCTTATTTCGTAAATGGGAAGCCTGGGAACCACAGCAGCCTGTGAAAACAGCATGGTGGAGGAGGAGTGGAGGAAGGCAATTAAGGCCAGGAGACTAACTTGAATTTTGAAATGCATGACTTTGAGTGCATGTGAATAGGGACTGAAGGAGTAGAGCCCCCAGCATGGGATTTGATGCAACAGTTATCTGCCAAGGGAAGTAGCACTTTCTACAGATAGAAACCCATTTTGCAGGTTCATGAGAAATGCTGGCTATAAGCTCTTAGCAATCTTTGTATAGTTTAGCTTGAGCTAAGCCAAGACTGTGATTTCTGGACTTAAGCATTCCCTTTTGGAATTTGGGGAATTTGAGTTTCCTTTGGATTTGACAGTGTTTTTTTTTTAATTTTTTTTATTAATTACACTTTATTCATTTTGTATCCCCCCATAAGCCCCTCCCTCCTCCCCTCCCAATCCCACCCTCCCTCCCCAAGTGGCATGCATGCATGCCACTCCCCAAGTCCACTGATAGGGGAGGTTCTCCTCTTCTTTCTGATCTTAGTCTATCAGTTCTCATCAAAAGTGGCTGCATTGTCCTCTACTGTGGCCTGGTAAGGCTGCTCCCCCCTCAGGGGGAAGTGATCAACGAGCAGGCCAATCAGATTATGTCAGAGGCAGTCCCTCTTCCCATTACTATGTAATGCACTTGGACACTGAACTGCCATGGGCTACACCTGTGCAGGGGTTCCAGGTCATCTCCACGACTAGTCCTTGGTTGGAGTATGATTTTCTGGGAAGTTCCCTGTGTTCAAATTATCTTGTTCTGTTGCTCTCCTTGTGGAGTTCCAATCCCCTCCAGCTCTTACTATTTCCCACTTCTTACATAAAATTCCATTCACTCTGCCCATCAGTTGGCCATCAGGCTCAGCATCTGCTTTGACAGTCTATACTGCAGAAGCTTTCAGAGGCCCTCTGTGGCAGGTTTCAAGGTTGTTTCCTGTTTTCTTCTGGCTTTCAGAGGCCCTCTGTAGCAGGTTCTGAGGTTGTTTCCTATTTTCTTTTTCTTCTGATGTCCATTCTCTTTGCCTTTCAGGATGGGGATTGAACATTTTAGTTAGGGTCCTCTCTTTTGCTTAGTTTGTTTAGATGTACAGATTTTAGTGGGTTTATTCTATATTGTATGTTTATATGAGTGAGTATATACCATGCGTGTCTTTTTGCTTCTGGGACAACTCACTCAGGATGGTCCTTTCCAGGTCCCACCATTTACCTGCAAATTTCATGATTTCCTTAGTTTTCATTGCTGAGTAATACTCCGTTGTATAGAGTTGTATAGATGTACCACAGTTTCTGCATCCATTCTTCAGTTGAGGGGCATCTGGGTTGTTTCCAGCTTCTGGCTATTACAAATTAAGCTGCTATAAACATGGTTGAGCAAATGTCCTTTTTGTGTACTTGCACCTCTTTTGGGTATATGCCTAGGAGTGGTATGGCTGGATCTTGAGGAAGCACTATTCCTAGTTGTCTGAGAAAGTGCCAGATTGATTTCCAGAGTGCTTGTACCAGTTTACATTCCCACCAGCAGTGGAGAAGTGTTCCCCTTTCTCCACAACCTCTCCAGCATGTGTTGTCCCTTGAGTTTTTCATCTTGGCCATTCTGATGGGTGTAAGGTGAAATCTCAGGGTTGTTTTGATTTGCATTTCCCTAATGGCTAATGAAGTTGAGCATTTCTTTAAGTGCTTCTCTGCCATTCGATATTCCTCTACAGAGAATTCTCTCTTTAGCTCTGTTCCCCATTTTTTAAGTGGATTACTTGGGTTATTGCTTTTCAGCTTGTTTAGTTCTTTATATATATTGGATATGAGTCCTCTGTCAGATAAAGGGTTGGTGATGATTCTTTCCCAATCTGTAGGCTGTCGTTTTGTTCTGATGACAGTGTCCTTTGCTTTACAGAAGCTTTTCAATTTCATGAGGTCTCATTTATTGATTGTTGCTCTTAGAGCCTGTGCTATTGGTGTTCTGTTCAGGAAGTTTTCTCCTGTACCAATGAGTTCTAGGATATTCCCCACTTTTTTTCTAGCCGATTTAATGTGTCTGGTTTTATGTTGAGGTCTTTGATCCACTTGGACTTCAGTTTTGTGCAGGGTGATAAGTATGGATCTATTTTCATTTTTCTACATGTAGACATCCAGTTGGACCAGCACCATTTGTTGAAGATGCTATCTTTTTTCCATTGTATGGTTTTGGCATCTTTGTCAAAAACCAGGTGTTCATAAGTGTGTGGGTTTATTTCTGGGTCTTCTGTTCGATTCCATTGATCCACCATTCTGTTTCTATGCCAGTACCATGCAGTTTTTATAACTGTTGCTCTATAGTACAGCTTGAGATCAGGGATGGAGATACCTCCAGAAGATCTTTTATTGTAGAGGATTGTTTTAGCAATTCTCGGTTTCTTGTTATTCCATATGAAGTTGAGAATTTTTCTTTCCAGGTCTGTAAAGAATTGTGTTGGCAATTTGATGGGAATGGCATTAAATCTGTAGATTGCTTTTGGTAAGATGGCCATTTTTACTATGTTAATCCTGCCAAGCCATGAGCATGGGAGATCTTTCCATCTTCTCATATCTTCCTCTAATTCTTTTTTCAGAGACTTGAAATTTTTTCATACAAGTCTTTGACTTGCTTGGTTAGGATTACACCAAGGTACTTTATGTCGTTTGTGGCTATTGTGAATGGTGTTGTTTCTCTAATTTCTTTCTCAGCCCTTTTGTCTTTTGTATACAGGAGTGCTACTGATTTTTTTGAGTTAATTTTGTATCCGGCCACTTTGCTGAAAGTGTTTATCAGCTGTAGGAGTTCCCTGGTAGAGTTTTTGGGGTCACTCATGTATACTATCATATCATCTGCAAATAGTGATAATTTGACTTCTTCGTTTCCCATCTGTATACCCTTGATCTCCTTCAACTGTCTTATTGCTCTAGCAAGGACTTCCAGCACTATGTTGAAGAGATATGGAGAGAGTGGGCAGCCTTGTCTTGTCCCTGATTTCAGTGGGATTGCTTTAAGTTTCTCTCCGTTCTGTTTGATGTTGGCTATAGGCTTGCTGTATATCGCCTTTACTATGTTTAGATATGTGCCTTGTATCCCTGATCTCTCCAGTACTTTAAACATGAATGGATGTGACAGTGTGTTTTTTGTTTGACTTACTGGGTTCTTTATTTCCAATATTTCTGTTGCATTTTTATTAAACTATCTCTTTCTTAAATTCCTCATTTGTATCATCTCCCTAATTTAATTCAAATGTTTATATTATTCTCTCCCATCTCATTGAGCTTTTAAAAACATCACTCTTTTATATTACTATGCATTTCATCCATTTCTATTTTTGACATGCAAACCACAGCTCTTATCTTAAAATGAGTAAAAGAGAATTGATTCTGTAGTCATTTTGAATACCCATGGCCTGGGAACAACAATTTAGGTTATTCCAAATTCCTTACTCCAACATGGAAGCAGTTCCACAAATTTTTTTATAGTTTTTCAGAACAAAGAAAGTCATATATTAAGGCATGTTAAAAATACATTGGTGGGTACACCAGAAAGGCAGGTAGTGGGAGATGGGGGAAGACTTTTTATAGGCTTAACATGTTATTTCATGACATTCTTAGCTCTGGGATTGGTGGACGCTGCCAAGTTAATAGCTTCTAAGAGATTTTTGTTTATTATCATGAGGTGTTAATTCTAAGTTAACAGGTTCAAAAAGGGTTTTATTTATCATTACAAGGTATTAGTTCAGATACAGAGTTGGACAAGGAATGGCTGTTCCAGAAGTTGCAACTAGCTCAAGATTCAGTAATTAGACTCAAAACCTGCCAAATTCCAGTACTGAAATTCCAATCAGTCCCTCCATCTCTGCAAACACAGACTTCTTCCAAGAGTGTTACTTGTTTCTGTTTTGTTGTTGTTGTTGTTGTTTGTTTGTTTGTTTGTCTTCCCCACAGCCAGACACAGACTCTTTTCAGGAATTTTTATTCACACAGTTTTCAGAAACCTTTTTCTAAAGTTATATTTTTCAGTATATATTTTTCATATTTCTTTTGTTCTTATGTTAAGACAGATTCATCTGGTATATTGGCTACTTTATCACTTTTATGGATGGCTTTCTCAGGGAAAATGGTTTTATTTTCAATGGTGCACCTCCTATCTCTTTTACTTCTGTCTCTGTTATTAGTAAATTTGGACATTATGTCAGACTCTAGGATCAACTATCTCTGCAAGTTGACACAAGAGTTGAGATACTTCAGCACTTGGGGTAATTGTGCTCTAGACAGTACAGTATGTGGAATATCTACTGTTCAATTACTCCTACAGACAAAAAGAACTGTGATCTTAGAGTTGATGGGACTTTCTCAAGTACCATCAAAGTGACTTCTCTTGTAAAAGCCTCTGGCACTGATTCACCAATAATGATGAGTAGGTGCTTTTTAGCAGTAGGCAGTGATAGGAACCATGGAACACCCCCCCCTCTGTTTTGCTTACACTCACTCTGGTTAAAAATATTTGATTAATGAGTCTGTAGGAATTGTGAGCAGTGGGGATGTAGAAGTGTTGTTTCACCAGAAACTGAGGTGTGCTACCTTTCTGCTCTTCCTGGAGTTCTCTCCCTAGCACCAGTGGTTCTCTGTAGCTTGTTACACCTATACAATAGCTGGGTCTATGCTCGATGTAACTGTTTTAGCCAAAGTGCATTCAAGGGAGAAAACAACCTTGGGTAATGGCTAGAATTAGGCAAAGCAGCTCTTATGACCACTTTTTTTTTTTTTGCTGTCCACTCCCAGGGGTGATATGACAGTAGAGATTAGTCTCTTTTGCTGCCTCTCGGAGGAGAAAGCAGTCTGATACAGGCAGTTATTTCCCAGCTCTCCCTAAGCTGTGCACTACAGAGATAAGGTTACAGCTGGACGGTATATTGATAAAGACCACTCCAGTAAATTTCCTGTGGGTAAAGCAGCCACCAGAAGTAGGTTCTTTTCCCATTCTGTGAGTTCTGGACTATACTGTGCAGGAGTGACAAGAACTACAAGCATGACTGGTCTCAGAGGGCAAGCTCCTTCCCCATTATCTAGTTCTTGAGATATGCAACTTGCTTTTCTTTGTGTTATTATAAATGTCTCCTTTCAGTGCAGGGCATTTAGAGAGTTTGAGTCTCTACTGAGCCAGATTTGATGTGTGAGGCAGCTACCCAGTGGGAACAAAATGAAGTATCTGTGATATTCCATAAATGGAAATATGCAGGGAATTCTGACCCCTAAAACAATTCAGATTCAGACACAGCTCCCATATCAAAATGGCTCCCTGCTATCACTCCCTGCAAGTTTGCTGGAAGATGGGTGATAATCTTTTCCAAAGCATGCTGATTTAAGGTTATTTATTCAAGTAGATCACAAGGCTATATGCCTTCTAAACTTTCCATTAGCTAGTATTGCCAACACCCATGCTCACAATTTGTTGGACTTTTCCATCTTTACCCCTGCAAAGGAGAGACTTCTTCATCTGTTGTACAACCTGGATGAAATGTGCCGTTATCCACATTTCTCAATCTTTGATCTTTCATTCTACTTTTATCTTTCTGATTTCCAGTGTTGCCCCAAGGCTACTTCAAAACTCATCTACATGTATCTGTTGCTTTGTCAGCACATATGCACTGGGTACCTCTTTTGGACACCTTGAAACAGCTCTGTAGTGGAAGTTTTGAAAATTAGAGAAGCACTTGTGTTAAATTCTAAATTATCCCTTAAGCTTATGAACCGGCTATACTTACAGGTATAATGTCTATAATAGAACTAAAAGAGAAACAATTAAATTTTTTGGACAGTGATCTACTGTGAATTTTCAGCATCAATTTGGACTTTTGCATAATTTTTTTAATTTAAATTTATCTTATTTTATCTTTTAAATGAGCAATAAAGATCTTTTTTGTTTGTTTTATTGTTGACTATGTTTCCTCAGAGAGAAAACTTTATTTCAATTACTTTCTATTGAAAGAGACCTTTTATTTTTTTTCCTGTAAGAATTTCTACCTCTTGCTCCAGACGAGAGCATTCTTATCATCCAAATCCTCTATAAATTTGCTTATTTCACACTGAGACATTATCTCTGTCTTCAAAGCTGTTTGCTATTCAAACATTTCCAAAAGATAGACTAAAATAGAGAACAGTCACTGTCTTATTTACCAGATGGGAGAGACAGAACTGACTTCTACCAATATATGGATGAAGGCAGTGGTAGTGTATAGCCTTTTAATATACTATGACACCAAATTTCTCCTAACTTAAACTCCCACCAACACTGTTTTTGATTTCTCTATCTATAAGCTAATGCATACTGTCAACTATCATGTTGCTTATCTAATTGTGTGTCATAGATCATATATTAATTTAATTTCCATTTTCTTGCCTCTTAATGAGACTCATATAATCAACAAACATATATAGCTCTGTTCTATATTCTAAGTATTCATTTTTATAAGTACACGGAATGTATTAGTAATAATAAATGAAGAAAAAATAGGACTTTCAGGACCTTAATGTTGTAATAAGACAAATTGTACATTTTAATTAAGTGGCTTATTAAGGGAATGTATGCATGCTGACTGTATAGTCCACTGCTTTTCTGAACTACTGTCTACTCACAACATTTGTCCAGTTTTCTGTGACTTATTTGTCTTATTTCTTCAACTGTGTGTGTCTCAGTTTGAACCCAAATCTGATTTTGCCAACTTTGTGATACCTTTGGAAGTAGAAACTTTTATATTCTTATTTTAATTATATTCATCACAACTTTTTTTGAGAGAGTCTCATGATTTAGCTTTCGCTGAACTGGAATTAACTATATAGACCAGCCTAATTTTGAATTCACAGAGATGTCTGCCTCTGCTTCCTTAATGCTGAAATTCAAGGTGTACACTAACACACCTGGCATATGCCTTCATTTTAATTTGTACATTTGGGGCTTTTAGTATTTAGCTACTTTCAAAGATCAAAATTAAACATTCTCTTACAATGCCTTCTAAATGTTTTATGTATATTCCCTTTCTTATTTGGGTATTAAGAGGATCAATTTGAAATGGATTTTTATAAGGTACAAAGATATTTTATTTTTTTATATGGATAACAAATTAATCTAGCACCACTTACTGAAGAGAATAATGTTTATTATGACTTGAAATGTCAGGTCTATGACTGAGGTTTCCCGTGTGTAAATGTGTTTCTAGTTCATTTGCTATGTTCTACTGGTATATTTTATTTCCCTGCTCTAATTCCCAAGTGTTTATAGAACATTCTCTGGAATTGCCAAGCTAATCTTGATAAGATGTAACACAAATCATGATATTCCTGTGCTCTGAATCCCTGAAGGTCTTCCCATTTCACTCAGGTAATAATAAAATTCCACTGTAGAGATTGTAACCTGCAGGTCTCTAGACTTTCTGACTCCTCAGCCACTGTGACTTCTTATGTATCACACCCCACAGTTCTCTATCTACCTCTCTCAACTCTACCCCCAATGCCATTCTGCCTGCTTCTCCTCAAGCATACCAGGACTTCTCTGGCTAAGGAGCAATTGTTATCAGTCTATCTGGAATACACACTTCCCTGTTGGCTGCTACAGGCCATGCCACTTCTCAACTACCTTTATGTTTGTACCCAAAAGCCAAGCATTCCATGTGGCCTTCCCTGGCTACCATCTCTCTCAAAGATATTCCTTTCTACAATTTCATTTCCTTAACCCTTGCTTTGTCATTTTCCTCCTTAGCACATGGCTAATGAAGCTTTATTATGTACTTTTCTTGGCTACTGCCTAGCTTCCACACTAAAATGAAAGTCACAAGAAGTTAGGAACCTTTTATTATTTATTTCATTTGTTCTTTGCTACATCTGTGCTTGTCTAGACAAGTGCCAGAGCCCACCCAAAGTAAATATTTATGAGAAGAAGATAAAACAAATAGACTGAGAGAGCAGATTTCCATGGGTTTAGCCTCAAATTTACAAAATGCAGATACCTCCAGGAAACAATTGTGTGTTTTATCAGAGTGAAAAGAACAACTGGAGAAGTGGGCATCAGGAACACTCTGAGACTAAACATGGCTGAACCCTTCCTCCCACTCTACCAGCTACTACTTTCGTCTTTGTTGGAATGTGAGTCCTAATCATTGTTTTTTCATTTGGTTTTCAGGGCACTCCAGAAATGGATATACATTTTGTAAACTCTTAGAAAAATGAAAACTCTTATTTTATATAGGAAATAATGAAACTCAAAGGCCAGAAAAAATATAGAAGCTAGATAGAAGTGGCTCCTGGGTAATCTGCTGGTATTGGCTAGACAAAGTTATGTCACATAGGAAGGAAAACTGAACTCTGCTCTGGTGAGTTCAGCTTGTCATGTGTAAGTCTTCAGGCATTCAACCTCTGCCCAGCATTTTCTAGAATGTTCTTTCAGTCTCCAGTGATTCCTTGCTTACTCTATTATCTATGCATCTCCAGCATAGACAGAATGGACAACATTCTTTCTTTGAGGTAGAAGGTTAAGGGTGGGGCTTCAGAAATTTAAGGACACATTTTGAAAGATTCTGTAAGACAGGGTAAAGGGGAACTGGATAGAGACCTGTGTTCTGGACACCATAGTTCTGGGGGACTTTACTGAGGTTGCTGTTTCTTCTGCTCACCAGCTACAACTCCTCCACATCACAATATGCAGTTGAAGGAATTAGTTACACAAAGTCACAATACCCACTCCTATTGCCTATAGCTTGCACATCATCTGCAAATGAACAACTGCATGGACTTCCATTACTGTTCAACATGAGTTCAAGGGGCCATAATTTGGCCATGGGGTACCAAAAAAAGGTGTCAGGGGCTAGAGGCTTTGTGGGAGAGGTCTCTCCAGAGTAGGGGCTACTTAGGACTCTGGGCCTCTCTATGCTGGTTCAGTAAGTGAAGCCAGCTGTGGTTACAGGCAGCTGTGACATAAGAATGGATAGCCTTGTTTCTTTTCATCTCGTGGATGGACTTTAGGTTCAATTGTCAGATGCCTCCCCGGAGAGTGGTAAGGGATATTAAAACACGAGGATTAACACTGATAGGACTCTTAGAGCAGCTCAGCAGGATTTCATTTTTTTTTTTACCCAGATAAAGTATGTTCTAAATTCATGATAGCATCTCTTAATTCTGTAAGCCTCATTCTTCAGAAGTATTGTATACTCAAAAAATGGGAAATGAATAATGACATTGAGGTCCTAGGTTTACTATACTGAGTCCCCTGAAAACACAAGGAGACAGCCCACAAGCCAGTGCCTCAGAAGCACCATTACTGTGTCTGGGTTTGAAAGCTGAGGTTCTGCTTGGCAGGTGTGACACAGATTCCTGAAATGACAAGTAACTGATTGGTGAAAACCTGGCTCTTGATTCATTAGTCTGAGTTCTCCTGGTCAAAATGCCCATCTCAGAAGCTCCCACTACATCTGCTTTCTTCAGCAACTGATAATTATTTTGTGAGCAGAGCCAAAGTGGTCAGTGTGGATGTAGCCAGAAGTACAACTTTCTCTGAGGCTTTCCCAACCCTCTTGGTCCCTGCTCATAACGCTTTCTAGAAACATGCCTTAAGGTATTTTTTATTACTGACAGTCAGTCTTCCCCTGAGCCTCTTCTCTGATAATTTTTAAACGTAACTCTGGCCCTCATCAAAACTTTGTTGTGCTCCTCTCTACTCCATTTATTTTACTTTCCTCTAAGACTGATGATCTCACTTTCTGTTATCCTTCAGCCCCCTATCAATTACGTTTTTCCTGTGAACACCATGCATCTTCTAAGAAACCCTCTTTTTTCTTTCTCACTTTTCCAAGCAGTCGCCTCCTCTGAACAAACCCCCATCCCATCTCTAATTCCTTTCCCTCCCCCAGACCATACCAGATAATACCCATTCAATTTTTAGATGACTGATTATAATAATAATGGTACTTTATTCACAGGTTAAATTGACAGCTGTTCCTTCATATCCCATCCACCAAACATACTCATCTCTTACACAAGACAAAGTTTTTACATATAACAGGTCATGTCCACAGACTAGTATTCTTCAGAACAAAACAGCAGTGATGTTGGCAAACATTCTGGGTTTTCAGAAACCCTCAGGCTTTTAATACACTGAAAAATTAACATTTTTTTGCACATCAACAAAGTACACATTTTCCTCCCCACACTATGGAAAATTGACCCTATGAGTTCTTTTTAACTAAATCATAGACATAGATATGGAAATCATCATCAAACTTGATGAAATACACAGAGGGTTTAGCTTTAACTTGGTGAATGACCTTGCCTGTCCTCTTGGAGCCATCTTCTTTGGTGTATTCCACGTGTTTACCTATCAGGCCATCTACAACTCCTTCTGGCTCCCTGTCTGCTGGAGGAGATGCACTGGACTCTGGCATGATACGGAGGTCGCCCTCTTTATAATCATCCAGAAGCTGGTACATGTACAACACAGGATCTTTCTCATAGGTAATGTAAAACCAGGCGTTCATGATAGGTGCTTGGGCCAGGACCATCCCCCTCCATTCATCCTTAGAGCCATGCTCACCCTCAAACATGTGTTCCACTGCTTTGCCAACTATGGTATTAGCAAGGCGTACATCGCTGACTCGAGAAAAGGACACCTTATCAGGAAGGATTTTAAGCTTTAAAATCCTTTCATCTCTGTGAAGTTCTAGTCCATAGACACAGTCAATTCCATCATATTTCACCAGATAGAGAGAGGGATTTATAGGAACCTGATCCAGAACAGTTCCTTTCCACTGTGTTATGGGCTCATTTCCTTCCTTCCACCCATGAGAAATTCTGCAGCCCACGATGTTCCTTCGGGACTGGGAGGAAGGTCCGCTCCTTTGCTTCTTGTGAGCAGCCTTTTTCTTCTTGATGGTTGTAGAGCCAATGTGGTGGCCTATAGTGTCTCCCATTGGCTCTCTTGCAGCTGCATTTTTGTGAGGACTCTTCATACCTGTAAGAAGAGGAGAGGAGCTAGGGAGAAACATTCTAGACAATGAAGTCCCTGTGCATGATATGCATGTGTCCAGTAGCAGTATTCTATATCAAAACATGTTTGGATGCATGCCTGCATTATTACCTTCTTTCCAGGCTCTTGTTTGGTTACACAACAGAGTTAGAGAAGAGATGGCTGTGGAAGTTGTGGCCGTTGTTGAGAGCCAAGCAAGAGGCAGCTGGTTCTCTGTATATTTCCTGGCTCCAATGTCATCCTAGTTGCCCCCCCCACCCCGCTCCAGCATCACATTCCCTATTTGTAGCCCCAATATCATATCTCTATATCCCTCCATGCAGTTCCCATGTCTCTTATCCACTGGCTCCCGCTTTCCATCCTGCCCTTACTGCCCAAACCCATGCTTGTAGTAAGTCTGCGCTTACTTCTTTCTATTTCTTCCAAATCATCCCCATTTCCCTTTGAGCTCCTACCACGAATCTGTCTTTCTGGCCACCTTTGTATAAGACTCCCGTGTTTCTTGCTCCGTGCCCCGCCCCCCAAAGCTCGGTTCCGAGTTTTCCTTCAGCTCAAATCTTAGCACTCTTTCCAATTTTCCTGACAAGCAGAAACCCATTTCTATTTTCCAGCACCCAGTTCCGTGCTCACCTGCCCGCTGTCTGGGTTTGCAGCACTCACGTGCCCAAATCGGACACTAGACTGTTGCCTCTGCTGCGAGCCCGGAGCAAAGGATGATCAGCAGGCGAGCAGCTAAATGAGTGCTTGTGAAGGAGGAGCTGAGGCCAAGAGCCTGTCTAGGAAAGCCACAGGGCAGAAGACTGGAGCATCCAGGAAGTCCCTGCGCTGAGCTTTCTCTCCTTATTCCCGTGTGTCAGAGGCAGCAGTACCTGGGCCACTTCAGAGCTTCCAGCAGTCGCTGCTGCCACTGCAGTCTCCTCCCTCTTTTTCTAGCGTAGCTTCCTGCCCCGCTAGTGGCCGCCCCTTCCTGCTAAACACCACCTCCTCTCCCACTCCTCATCACAGTTCTAAACTGGGGAATGTGCTCTTGTCCCCATCCCTTCTGCCAAATCAGGAGCCAGGATCTCCCCCACCTGCGCCCCGCCCCCCCTCCCCCTGAGCGCCGGCAACACCTCTCCCACAGCTGTGAAGGATTTCCTCCTTCAGTTCAGGTTCCCCACCCCCACCTGCAACTCTACACTTCAAAGCCCCCAACTGCATCTGCTTTCTATCCTTCAGGAATTCGCTTTTTCTTTACCCCATGCCCTCACGGAGTTCTCTTTATGCAAAAACTGCCTTTCCGGTTGTTTAAGGCTAGTGGAGATAGGATGAGAAAAAAGCCCTGATGCTCACTTCTATTTTCTGTTTGGACGCGATTTATAAGTAAGTTTTGTTGATTGCTCATCTTCTTGATATTAGCCTCTCAGATGCAGAATTGTATGCACAATGTGTACATTTCTCAAATGTATTTTAAATAAGCTTCACCTCCTTCCCGTTCCCTTTGCCTTATCACAAAACAGTAGTCCCATATTTTTTTCTTTTTTTATATACTCTTAAAAGAGCTTGCATTATTTATGTAAACATGGTCTTTAAAAATTATCTGTAAAACAATTTTAGATATTTATGCAAAATACAAAGCATATATGGCAATATGAGAAGCAAATACTCTTAGTTCAAAATTATCATTCATCTTTATTCAGTGTTTCAAAACTAGAAACAAATATAACTAAGGAGGTATGTTTTTTTTATCCTCCAGGACATATCTTGTACTCTTATACATCTCAATGCTAAGAGTTTTTTAGACAAAGATTCTTAGAATACACACACACATTAAAAAATCAATGTGTGGATATTATGTTTTATGACAAAAAGTTTCAATCATACTCCATGAAGATAAAGTTCTTCACACTGTATGAAAAAATAATAGTTCCCTTCAGTAGCCTAAAGCTGAGATTTCCAGGAGATAGTTCTTGGATGCTGACCAAATACATATTGTCTGATTAATAAGAATATTAGGCTTGAGCAATAGCTTAGCAAGTAAAGCACCTTCCTCCCAAGTCTAGCAAGCTGACTTGGATTCTGGATACCCAGATGATGGTGGAAGGACCTCTGACCTCCACAAATGTGCCTCTACTAAATATATATGCAGTTTTAAAGAGTATGACTGCTCTACAGTATTTAAAACTAACACTCTGCTTGCTATTATCTAGCTAGTATAGCTTTCTGTTAATACATATATCTACCCAGATAAATATTAAAGAAAACATCACACTGCTAGCAAGCCTAAAGTAGAATAACAAGATTTATAAATTTTATTTTTTGCTTTTTTGAGACAGTGTCTCTACATAGCTCTGCTGTCCTGGAACTCACTCTGTAAACCAGTTTGTGCAAGAACTCACAGAGAACCCCTTGCTTCTTCCTCCAGAGTGCTGGGATTAATGGCATGCACCACTATACCAATTTCATACACTATAAAGGCAAGTTTATATCTTTTGAAGCCTTTTTTTCATCTAATGTTTTGTTTTAAATATTTATCTTTCACAGTTTTATTCAAAGTCTACTGCACAACACACATATCTGACTTTTATTTTGTTTTTGTTTTCTGAACTGTGAAACAAAACATTCAAACATCTACAAAGAATCTGAGCCTTTTAGCTGACTTCCATGTTTCATTCTAACCCTCCCAAATGCTGTAATTAATATATTTATTTATGTTTTCCTGTGTTTTGGTATAGAGTAAAACATTTGTATCTGTTTGGAAAAACAGATACTGACTATACACACTTCAGATTTTTTAAATTCACTCTTAAAGATACTTTATAGAAATGTTCCCAAGTTGCTAGAAGAATTAACCATACCACGTTATTCATTCAGTATTAAATGTCTACCTTGTTTCCCACAGAAGAGTGAACTTTTGACAATTTTCACAATTTTATTGTGGACCAAAGTGGTGAGTATAAAGTGTTAGTTAGGTAATCATAAGGTTTAGAGTAAAAACCTCAACAATGGCAAACCCAACTTGGCTATCTGTCCCCAACATACCAATTCAAGAAACTAGTCAAGAGTGAAAAACACACACACACACAGGGCTAATTTCAGTGTAGCCACATCAGGAAGAACAGAGAATATGGTCCAGTAACCCCCAAGTCCATTTTGCCCTTAAATAGAGAAAGAATTCAGCAGAAGGAACAAGAGGAATACATAATTATGCAGTCCTGGTCAAAGTATGGTCTGGTTGATCATTCTCTAAGTTCTGGTTGTACAAGTTATTCTTAAGAAGTCTTGTCAGTATTTGAGATCAGTCTAGGTCCTACATGATCATTCTTTCTGCTTCAGAGATGTAAGCCTCTGCATCATGGATAATTATTCTCACTTGCTGAGAGAACTCCTGTTTTGTGAGTTTTGGAGGGGATGCCTGCCCCAGAGTCCAGGATGACAGAAGAGGAAATGTTAAGGACAATTAAATGATCTCTGTGCTTTCAACCAAAGAAAGGAACAAGATATAGACTATACCCATGGATGCCAAGTTTTTATAGAGCTTCTAGATACTCTGTGAGCCCAAGTAAAGCTTTTATCAAAACAGCTCCTAAGTGCCCATTTCACTCGTTAATTCCCACCTTCTAAGTGTTAATGAGTTTGAATTTATTCTCCTATTTTCTTTGGATATAAGTGATAGTTTCATATTTTGGCATTGTTTCTTTTTTATTCACTTATATATTTTCATATCATTATCCATAAACTTGGCAGCTTTCATATGCTTATCTACCTAAAATCATATTTTAAATCACATATCAAATGCTGACCTCCATTATAAACTTAATTTCTTTATTACCACAAAATTTAAGCATTGTCAATTACAATAGTTAACATCCATTGTTGGTAAAATTATTTTGAGTTTGCTATCTAGCTTTTTCTTCTTGTATACTGGTAGAAATATATAATGCATGTGATTGAGTATAGTATGTTATTAAATTTGAACTTTACTTTTATCTCGTGCAGCAGAAAGAAAAAAGCCAACTCATTAAACATTAAATTACTATAAACTATAAATTATAAGATCTGCATATTTTCAAAGATGTTAAAGGAAGAGAAATATTTAGAAAAGTAAAGAGCAGAACAAAAGAAATGTGAATAATAGGTTGCTCTTGAACGATGCTTGGTGCATTATGATATCTAAGTATTGAAAGAGTAGTTGTTTATTCCTATTTTTTAAATTTAGTTTTATGCTTATTTTCCAGAAATTCTAGAGTTTTTCCCCCTTCAGATTATTAATTCCATGGTGTGTGCACGCACGCTCAAGAGTGTGCGCACGTGTGTGTGTGTGTGTGTGTGTGTTGGTTGTGTTGTGCTGCTGGGTATTAAAACCCTAATTTCAGCTTGGTAAGTGTTTGCTGTTGGTTTGTTCCCACTTTTACAGTACATAAATGTAATCCAAGCTCAAGGTCTAGCCCAAATCTAAAGATGGTGAGCTGTGCATTGTGAACTATGGTTATAGGTTGTAAGGTTCTTCTCAACATCAAGAGTCATCAGGTAGGATCCTAGTACTGAGTTTTAAGCCAAAAGCCTGGACTAGAATCCATCTCTGACCCCAAAACAGGAGACATATCTCTCTATACTGCTTGGATCAAGTGAAAGATGATGCTAGCAGCTCTTTTTATATTATCTTCTAAATACCTCTCTCTCTCCTTCCCTCCCTGCCTTCCTCCCTCTCTCTCTTTCTCTCTGTATCTCTCTCTCTCTCTCTCTCTCTCTCTCTCTCTCTCTCTCTCTCTCT
>NW_026589740.1:0-42835 GCF_907164565.1 Psammomys obesus | reverse complement strand
TCTCTCTCTCTCTCTCTCTCTCTCTCTCTCTCTCTCTCTCTCTCTCTGTGTGTGTGTGTGTATTAAGTCCAGATTCTATGGCCTCTTGCATAGCTTACTTAGTTTTATGCAGGTGAGTTGATATGTAGGTAGGTTAACTGTAGATGGTCACCTAGCCCTCCTCTCTTCCAATTCCAATTCCCAATTCTCATTCCAAGCTCTGCAACACAACATCTACTGCAGCCTTGCCTCTCTACCCTTCATCTCCAGTTCATCCCACAAATCCTCCTTTCTAAACTTTCTTCTCCACACCAATTTACTTTGTCCTAGCCCTCAACTCCAGCAGTCTCTCCCTGGGGATCCACAGGCCACTCTTACAAGGGAAGTAATTAGGCTTCCTGCCTTCACTGCAGACCTTCACCTCTCCTTCCATTCCTCCAGGTCCAATTCCTTATTCTCATCCCCAGCTCTAGAAAGACCTCTTGTTGTGGTCTTTCCTTGATCTCTGCCAGCATTCCCAGGGGACTAAGTAGGTCCTGGTAGAAAACCTTGCTTTGCTCCCTTTTGTGAAGCTCCTATACTGCCACCGGCCCATTCCCCATTAGTAACTGTCAGGTCCCAATACCTGGAAACACATGTTACATGGAAATCCTAGGGCCCACAGCTATCAGGAACCCCAGAAGATTTTCCTGCAGGCAACACAAGAATCAGAGACAAGAAACAAAGGAACAAAAAATCCCACCCAACAAAACCAAGACCAAATATCAGAACCTAGAATTTCAGTCTTCTTAATCCCAGATGCCAAGATAATCAGCATAAAAACATAATTAATAACAGCTAGTACAATATGTTTGCACTAGAGCCCAGCATCCATAGCACATCAGGCCCTGAGTATTCCAATACAGATGAAGCCCAAGAAAAACACAACAAAACAGCCTTTGGGCAAAAGATAGAGGTCTTTAAAGAGGAAACAAAGAATCCCTCAAAAAAAATTCAGGAAAACACACACAGATGCACACACACTAAAGAAATGATGAAAACCATTCAAGGCCTAAAAGTGGATATAGAATCAATAAAGAAAATCCAAACTGAGGGAAACCTGGAAATAAAAAATTTAGGAATTTGAACAGAAATCACAGAGGCAAGGTTTCACCAACAGAATATAAGAAATGAAAGAGAGAATCTCAGGTATTGAAGAAATGATAGAACAAATGGATTCCTTGGTCAAAGAATAGGTCAAATCTAAAAACCTACTGACACAAAACATCCAGGAAATCTGGGACACTATTTAAAGACCAATTATTAGAATAGTAGGAATAGGAGAATCATGGGTCAAAGGCACAGAAAATATTTTCAAAAATCGTGAAGAAAAATTTCCTTAACATAAAGAAGGAGATGCCTATCAAGATACAAGAATCATAAAGAACACCAAATATACAGAACCAGGAAAAAAATTCCCTCAGCACATAATAATCAACACACTAAACATAGAGAACAAAGAAAGAATATTAAAATCTGCAAGGAGAAAAAAACCAAGTAGCGTATAAAGACAGACCTATCAGAATTACATATGACTTTTCAGTAGATACTCTAAAAGCCTAACCCTAACCCTAACCCTAACCCTAACCCTAACCCTAACCCTAACCCTAACCCTAACCCTAACCCTAACCCTAACCCTAACCCTAACCCTAACCCTAACCCTAGCATGGACAGATGTACTGAAGATTCTAAGAGTCCACAAATGCCAGCCCATACTACTATAACCAACAAAACTTTCAGTCATCATAGATGGAGAAAATAATATATTCCATGATAAAGCCAAATTTAAGCAATATTTATTTACAAATACAGCCGACTGAAAGTTCTAAAAGGAAAATTCCAATCTAAACTGCATACAAGGAAATGTAGAGAATTAATAATACCAGACTAGTAAAATAAAAAGAGGGGAAGCACATACACTGCCACAACAATAAAATCTCTCCCTGTCCCCCACCCTCTCACCCTCCCCCTTGGTTTTTTCAAAACAGGCAGATACAGTGTAGGATGTGATCAAGGACTGTATACAGCATCAGAAAAGAGATGTTTAGGGGAAATACTCTCCGTGAAGACTGTAACAAAATACAGTGTAGCAGCTTAAAGCTGAGGTTTTCTGTGCATGCCCCAAAATAATCAGAGTGAAGAATTTTGGAAAGCACCACTACCATTAGCTAGGTGAGAAATAAACATAGGAACTTGAGAAGTATGATAAACCTGGAACAGTCTCCCTGGTATATGCAAGTATTCTCAAGCATGAACTGTGGAACATTGGTGAACAGATCCAAGATCCTGGTGGATAAAAACATATAGTGCAAAAGCAAACACAAATGTGCGTACACCATCCACACCCCAAAAGCACCAAGCACAATGTGAAAAGTGTAATGCACAGTACACCAAAGAAAAGGCTGTAACTGCTAGGTTCAGACTGGAGAACTCCTACAGAAAACTGAGATACAGAAACTTCCATCATCAGAGAAGGTATACCAATCAAATACTCGTGAATTACTCAGACTAGCAGTCCTTCTTTACCTATAAAAAGAGCTTAAGAAACAGACAAAAAAACTAAGAAAAAAATATTATCATCTGATTTCATGTTTTTCTATTTTGCGTTACAACTTTTTTATTTTTCTTTGTATGTGTATGTGTGTGTGCATGTGTGTTCATGTGTGTTAGTGTGTGTGTGTGTGTGTGTGTGTGTGTGTTGGTGTGTTGGTATGTCAGTGTCTTTGTGTATTCACATGGCAAGTGCAGAGTTCAACACTCAGTGTCTCGGTTCAAGGTCTCTCATTTGAAACCCAAGCTTGCTGAGTTCAGCTGACTGTGTTAGCCAACTTGCTTTGGGGAGTCCTTGTCTCTGCATGCTTAGATCTGGGGTTACAGGGAGTCTACCCCACCTGTCTGACATTTCCATTGGTGCTTGGGATACACACTCTGATGTCAAGCATTTACCTCCTGACCCATATCTACATCCCCTAAGTTTTTCAAGTTTTTTCACGTTTTAAGTGTATCTTACCTAAATATCATATTATAAGTAGGTTTCCTCTTCCTGCACTTGTTCTATAACATTTTTTCCATTGTTTCTTATACCTTTACCTCATGTACTTTCCCTCACATTCATGCTTTACTCTATCTTTTCACCTTTCCCTACTCTTTCTTCTATTTACTTCTTCAATATTCATATCATTAGTTCTAAACAAACAAACAAACAAAACAAAAAACAAAAAAACAGCCAGGTTCAATGACATACACCTGTAATCATAACCCTCACTAAGGCAGAGGCAAGCATATCTTTGTGAGCTGAGGACAGCGTGATCTACAAAGCTAGTCCAGGACAGCCAAGTTACACAGAGAAACACTGTCTTATAAAACTAAAAGAAAAAAAAGCCCCAATCCACAAACCACTATAAGCTATACTTCCCCCAAAGTACCTTAGTGCTTCTGTCTGTGAACTTTACTTCTGAAATAAGTGAACTACACATATATCATTTACTTCATGTTAATGTCAATATTGCTGTCAAATTGATGATTATATTAATGGAGTCAAGATTCCCCATAAATAGTAGAAAGAACTATAAGCTCAGACAATGATATATAATAGTAAGGCATGTAAAATAAAACAAACAAAAAGAATAGGAAGAGGGAAAATAAGAACTGAGGACATATCCGTCCCAGCAGATACGTGAGACAAAACAAAGAAACACACAGTCAAAATGAGAAAAGAAGCCACTCTGAGGACCCCATAAGCTCACAGTTTCTCAGTACCAGAATATAAAGATGAGACAGTTAAATGCAAGAAGAAATTTCAGGATCCTAATTACATTCGTTTTTAAAAGTCATATATTTTATGTTATGTGTATGAATGTTTTGTGTGTATGTGTTTATGTGTACCACATACATGCCTGCTGTCCATGGAAATCAGAAGAGGATACTAGATATACTGTAACTGAAATGGTTATAAAACACCATATGGGTATTGAGAATCAAACTCAGGTCTTCTGTAAGAACAACAAGTGCTCTTAACTACTGAGGCATCTCTTCAGTCCCCCGGGATCTTGCTTTTAAAAAGGAGCAATGAATCCATAGAAGACTAATAAAAACATGTCAGTGAAGTAAAGAAATTAATTCAGCCCCTGGAAAGTAAGCAACATATATGAAAAAGTTGGCAATGTGGGAGAAAAGGGGCTGGAGGAGGAGCATGGGTGGAGAAGAGGGAGGAAGGGTGGAATTGGGAGAGGAGGTGGGAGGGAGCTACAGGTGGGATACAAAGTGAATAAACTATAATTAATAAAAATAAAAAAGTAAAAAAAAACAACATGGAAGAGAAAATTCAACAAGGAAATTGAGAAATTTCCTCAATTGAGAAATTTTTAAAAGGCCCAAACAGAAATGCTGGAAATGAAAGTTAATCAAATCAAATTAACAACCCTGATGGTGTGGATAAGTGAGAGCTGGCAGGCTGACCAGCTTAGCTACCACCAAGGCCCAGTTCCAGGGCTCTGAATTGGCCTACCCCAAAATCTATATCATCTGCAAATTGTTGGCATGTGTGAAAGGGCCAGTCCTGCTGTTCCAAAGCTCTATGGCACAGGGCAACAACAAGATAACTGGGAGGAGGCCGTGTGAGGATCCAGTATTGATGGTGTCACAGAAGCCAGAGATCTCAAACCAGACCAATGACTCATTGCAATGAACATTTGCAAGTGAAGATGAATGGACAGAGGGATATACTGTGGGACACTCTGTGACATACTACAGATTCCATAATGAGAGGACAAGAAGATGAATAGGACTGGGGTGCATGATGTGGAACTCACTACAAATCAATAAAAAGTTAAAACAAAACAAACAAACACACAAATATGCACATACTCACAAAACACTGTAGAAAGCTCCATCAACAAACATGACCAAGCAGAGGAATATTGGAAATGGAAGATAAAGTTAAGTTGAATAGAGAAAGGCTTAGTAATACATTTTGCCTTATAGAAAGAAAAAATTAATGATGTTTCGTGTCCAAAACGTCTAAGAACTCTGACATGCATTCTAATTGCTAGTCTAAGGATACATTGGGTAGAAGGAGCTATGATAAAAATCAAAATGCATAAACAATCTATTTAATGTCAATTTTATCAGAAAATTTCTCTAATATAGAAAAAGAAAGGGTGACCCAGACAAAAGTGACACATAAACCTCTATATAAGTACAACTAGAGAAGCACCTTCTCCATGACAAACAATACCTTAAACCTCTACATAAATACAACTAGAGAAACACCTTCATGACAAACAATAGCAAATCACAGTGTAAGCCAATTTATGACAATGAATCGACTACTACACCTTCAACCACGAGAGCACTGGGAAAAATATTCTTCCTGAGAGTTATGAATGAACAAGAGAAAAAATGGGAAGAAAACCGTACTGTTCAACATGATAAGCCAACAAACCATTAATAGTGGAGGAAAGATGCAAGCAACCAGAAAAAATGACCAACAAAAGCAGAGAGATAAGCAAACCCCTTTTTAAAAAATACTAAAATAAAATATTATATTATTTTCTTTTGATCTTTTTTCTCACTCCAACCCCTCCCATGTATACCCCTCACTCACTCTCCAAATCATAATACCCTCTTAAAAATAAACTTAGTCTCAACTCACCAATTAAAATATGCAGCAGATTAGATTAAAAGATAGAACCAGGGCCAGCAAGATGTTTCAGAGTGTAAAAGTGTTTGCTATGTAAGCCTGACCTTTGAAGTTCAATCATCAGCATACACACACACACACACACACACACACACACACACACAAGTATCACTTCTATGTCAAGATAGTAGGTCAAGACAGGGAAATCACCCAGAAGCTCATGGACCAACTGCTGTGATGTATGTAGTATGACAGGGGAAAAAAAAAAAAAAACTAGAAAAAGCCTGACCCAAAACAGATTAAAGGAGAATACCAATACTTGTTTTTTTCTATAATCATTTTTTATTATTGAAACCTGCATATGTGTATATGAAATATAATTATACCCCTCAGCTTTACCAATATACCCCGACAAATCTCCCTCACAAATTGATGTCCTCTTTTTTTTTCTTTAGTTTTGCTTTTGAAAAGCTATTAATTCTTATACCCTGTTCAGATAGAGTCTATAGGTAGCTTGGTCTCCAAGTGGGTTACCTAGTAAGGGGAACAGGAGCTGTCTCTGACATGAACTCAGTGACCAGCTCTTTGATCACCTCCTCTGGGGGAGTGGTGTAGCCTTGCCAAGCCACAGAGGAAGACAATGCCTCCAGTCTTGATGAGACCTGATATGCTTGGGAAAGCAAGGAGGACCTCCCCTATCAGTGGACTAAAGAAGGGGCATGGGAGAGAAGCGGGAGGGAGGGTGGGACTGGGAAGAGATGAGAGAAGAGGCTACAGCCCGGATATGAAGTGAATAAATTGTAAGAAATTAAAAAAATTAAAATTTAAAAAGAAAACCCCTGTAATTAATAAAAAATAAATAAATTAAAAGATTGAGATTAAAAAAACATAAATCAAATAAATGCTGGGTTTATGGGCATGGGTGTGAATCATGGGAAGCATGCCAGTGGCCATTTTCTCAAAAAAAATCTACATCTCCCAGCAACTGTCAACTGCCAATAGTTCCTCACTAAAGTGTAAAGCCTAGTGAGCACCTCAACTACCTGTACTAAAATTTTGGCTGGCTTGATCTTAGGCAAATTTTGAATGGGTACCCATAGCTGCTATGAGTATAGCCATGTGTGCTGCTTACTTTTTTATTAACTTGATACAAGTCAGGGTCATCTGGGAAGAGTGAACCTCACAAGAGAAAATGCCTCCAACAAATTGATCTATGGGCAAGTCTGGGGAATATTTTTGACTAATGATTTATATGAAAAGAAGTAGACTACGGTGGACAGTGCCATCCATGGGTAGGAAGGCTTGGGTTGTATAACTAAACAGATTGAACAAGCCATAAAGAACAAGCCACTAAGCAGCATTCTTCTATGCCTCTACTTCAGTTCCTGCCCTGACTTCTCATTATGATGGAGTGTAAAAGCATAACCTGTAAGGTGAAGTAAACCTCTCTCATCTTCCTGAAGAATACTCCAGACAACAGAGATAGACAGACACAGTCTGAAGTGCAGACACCAGGAATAAACAGCATAGGTTATTGATAAACAGATGGATAGAGGTTGGCTTAAGAACACATCAAAAGACCTGAGAGGTTAGGGTCAGATGGAAGGGGAGGAGGACCTCCCATATTAGTGGACTTGGAGAGGTACATGGGAAATGATGAGGAAGTGAGGGTGGGATTGGGAGGCAATGAGGAAGGGGGTACAGCTGGGATTAAAAGTGAATAAACTGTAATTAATATAAAAAATAAAAATAAAAAAGAACGCATAAAACAAGTATCAGGACATCATGACTTCACCAGCAACACCAAAATATCACTATACATGCTAATTCACTGGAAATACAAGAAAGTGATATCAAATCTATGTTTATCTAGTAATGAGAGGCACATAAAGAGGAAAAAAACAAAGCTCTCAAAGGAAAACAGGCAAATATAGCCAAACAAATGGAGACATATGTAGAAGCACAAGTAGTGGCATATAGAGAGGAAACGAAAAAAAAAAATTGAGGCCATCATGGGAAGACAGGATTCCACATTCAAACAGATGAAGGAAATGGTGCAAGACATGAAAACAGAATTAGAATTAACAAAGAAAACACAAATAGAGAAAACCCTGGAGCTGGAGAACTTGGAGAAAAGATCAGGAACCACAAAAGTAAGCATCATCAACAGAAAACAAGAGATGGAAGAGAAACTCTCAGCCGCTGAAGATACACTTGCAAAAATTGATACATCTCTCAAAGAAAAAGTAAAACCAGAAAGGTTCAAGAAGTAAAACATCCAAGAAATCAAGGAAGCCATAAAAAGATAAAATCTAACAATAATAGTATATAGATGAAAAAGAAGATTCCAGGCTCCAAGATCCAGAAAATATTTTCAAGAAAATCATAGAAGAACAATTTTCCCAACTTAAAGAGATGTCCACAAACACACAAGAGGCCTACAGAACACGAAATAGACTAGACCAGAAAAGAAACTCCTCATGCCACATCATAGTCAAAACTGTAAATCTACAGAACAAAGAAAAGATATTAAAAGCAGCAAGGGGAAAAGGACAAGTAACATATAAAGGTAGACCTATCAGAATCACACCAGACTTCTCAACAGAAATTATGAAAGCCAGACGGGCCTGGACAGATGTCATCCAGACTCTAAGAGACCATAGATGCCAACCCAGACTACTATACCCTGCAAAGCTTTTAATCAACATAGATGGAGAAAACAAACAATTCTGTGACAACAATAAACTTAAACAGTATCTACACAGCAACCCAGCCCTACAGAAGACACTAGAAGGAAAACTTCAATCCAATGAAAATAATTACAAGAAAGAAAACACAGGATATAGATAACTTTGCAACAAAGAATTAAAATAAAACAAGAATAGAAAGACAGTAACACCACCAACTCCACAATAAAAGGAACTAATGTTCATTGCTCACTATTATCTATCAACATCAATGAACTCAACTCTCCATTAAAAAGACACTGACTAACAGATTAATTGCAAAAACATGATCAAACATTCTGTTGCATCCAAGAAACACACCTCTGCAACATAGATAAAAACTACCTCAGAGTAAAGGGCAGGAAAAATATTTTTCAAGCATATGGACACAGAAAACAAGCTGGTGTAGCTATCCTAATATCTAACAAAATAGACTTTCAACCAAAATTAATCAAAAAAGATGAGGAGGGGTATTTCATTCTCATCAAAAGAAAAAATCCGCCAGGAGGATATCACAATCCTGAACATCTATGGCCAAATAAAGAGCATCTGCATTTGTAAATGAAACATTATTAAAGCTTAAATCATACATAGATCTCAACACCTTAATAATAGGAAACTTCAACACTCCATTCTCACCAAGGTGCAGATCATCTGGACAGAAACTAAATAGGGAAATAATGACACACAGAGAGTTCCTAAATTAAATGAATCTAATAGATGTCTACAGAACTTTTCACCAAAACTCTAAAGAATAGACCTTCTTTTCAGATCTTCATGAAACCTTCTCAAAAACTGACTATATTGTCAAGCACAAAGCAAACCTCAACAGATATAAGAAGACTGAAATAATCCCTTGTATCCTATCAAACCACAATGGCATAAAACTAAACCCCAACAACAACAGAAATAACACAAAGCCCATATACACATGGAAACTAAACAACTCTTTACTCAGTGAGAGCTTGGTCAGGAAAGAATTGAAAAAAGAAATTAGGGAAGTCCTGAAATTTGATGAAAATGAAGACACAACTTACACAAAACTATGGGACACAAGGAAAGCAGTGATAAGAGGAAAATTCATAGCACTAAGTGTCTCCATAAAAAAGTTTAAGACATCTCATACAAGCATTTTTTTTATTTTTTATTATTAGTTACATTTTATTAACTCTGTATCCCAGCTGTATCCCACTCCCTCATTCCCTCCCAAACGATTCCTCCCTCATCTCCTCCCTGCCCCTTTCCAAGTCCACTGATTGGAGAGGACCTCCTCCCCTTTCATCTGACCCTGCTTTATCAGGTATCTTCAGGACTGGATGCAAGTCCTCCTCTGGGGCCTAGTAGGACTGCTCCTCCCTTGGGGGGTGGGGAGGTCAAAGAGCCTGCCATTGAGTTCCTGTCAGAAATAGTCCCTGTTCTATGGGAAACCAATTGGTTACTGAGCTACCACGGGCTTCATCTGAGCAGAAGTTCTAGGTTATATCCATACATGTTCCTTGGTGGAGTGTCAGTCTCAGAAAAGACCCCTGTGCCAAGATATATTTGGTGCTTGTGGAGCTCCTGTCCTTTCCATGTCATACAAACTCCCCCTTCTTTCATATGATTCCCTGCACTCTGCCGAAGGTTTGGTTATAAGTCTTAGTTTCTGCTTTGATACACAGCTAGGCAGAGTCTTTCAGGGGCCCTCTGAGGTAGGCTCCTGTCCTGTTACTCCTTTTCTCCTACTCATACAAGCAATTTAATGTCACACCTAAAAGCACTAGCAAAAAAAGAAGTAGACACACCAAAAGGAGCAGAGAGCTGGAAATAATCAAACTTAGAGCCAAAATCATGAATTAGAAACAAAGAAAACAATTCCAAGAATCAATGAGACCAAGAGATGGTTATTTGAGAAAATCAACCAGATAGACAAACCCTTAGCCAAACTAGCAAAAAGGCAGAGAGAAACTATGCAAATCGGCAAAATCAGCTACGAAAATGGGGACATAAAGACAGACACTAAACCTAAATAATCATTATGTCTTACTACAAAAGCCTTTGGGGGGGGGGGGAATTCAAGATGGCAGAGATAAGAGTACACTGTTTTTTAGAGGCAGAGGAACTGAAACTCCAAAATTGGTGAATGGAGGGGCAACCAAAGCCAGAATTTAGACGTTTTGGCTTTCTGAAAGAGAGGGGACACCATAGAAGTGGAAAACACTTATAGATTCAGATCAGGCGCGGACTTCTCTGGGAACAGAAAGGGGCACCTCCCTTGTTCAGGCCTCCCTCCTCCTCAGGGGAGCCTGCACACAGTGCCATTGAGCTGAGCACAAACCTCACTGCCTGGGGACCTAGATAGTAGAGGCAGGGGCTTCTAGCTCCTCAGCTGTGATGGGCAGCTATAACCACCCACTGAACACCATCCCACTGAGCACAGGTCTGAGGAGCCCCCGCCCTGCTGAGCATCCTCTCATGGAGCTCCTGTCCCCCCCCAGCTCTCACCCTGCCCCACAGAGCTCCCATCTGCGGAACTCCCACCCGCGGAACACAAGTCTGCCCTCCAAGTGCATGCCACAGAGTCCCAGATCCGCAGTACAATCCTTCTTGGGTCCCACGTCTGTGAGCAGCAGTACTGACTCCACAGGGCCTCCCAGCCAGTGACTGTGCAGACCATTCAAATCCTCAGTGGTAGAAAGCCAGCTGAACAACCACCAAAGTCCAGCAGGCCTGCAAAAACACCCAGGTACACCAAGTGTTGGGCCACGTAGGTCTATGGACGACTTTAGTGGCTCCCCAGGACCTACCAACAAGCACCTGGACACTCCAGTTCTGCAGCCTCAGCTGGAATCCCTAGTTCAATGGATGCAGCACCACTGAGCTGACTGAGCTCAACCTGCCATATTTGACTCACCAGGTCCAATCTGGCCAATAGAGAACAGGAGGAACCCCTGTGCTTTCCAATTTGACCTGCTAGAGAGTGAGTATAACCTCAAGTGCCTACAGAACTCCAGATTCAGGGTGCTTCTAAGCTAACAGCCAGATATCAAACCCCTCCCACCTACACATCCACTGTGGGAAACATTGAAGCCCCTGCTTTGTGGATCTACTAGTGGAGTTTAGGTAAATAACTCCTGAAACTCAATTAGAGAAGAATACCAGTAACCTGTAGGCCACAGATGTACTCAGGGAATCTGTGTCTGCAATCATCAACAGCGCTTGCGATATTCTTAAGTGCCTGCAACCCCTTCAGTGCCTGCAAGGCGCTCCTCTCTCACACTGAAAGCCTGTACATTCTTTAGAACCCTGTCTCTCAGGGCACACTTCCACACACACGCTTGCTCACACGCTTCTCTGCATTTGTTCTTCTGCACCTGTGGAATTTCCTCCCAAAGGTACATCTGAAACATCAACGCACACACTGAAACCACTGGACCTTTCTCATTTTCCTGAGGAATTCTCCAGACAATAGATAAAGACCAGTCTGATCTGCAGAATCCAGGAACAGTGATAGCTATGGATAACCAAATGACCAGGGGTCAGCGAAAGGACACATCCAACATAAATCAAGACATCATAGCTTCACCAGCAACCTCCCAAATTAATGGATACTCCAACTCATCAGAAACACAAGAAAATGACTTTAAAGCTATGCTTATCCAGTTATTTGAGGCATATGAGGAGGAAACAAACAAATCTCTCAGAGAAATAGCCATTCAAATCCAGAGTGTTAAAGAGGACATGAACAAATCTCTCAAAGAATTTTCCATCCAAGTGGAAGCAAAGAAGGAGGAATTAAATAAAGTTCTCAAAGAAACACTGGCAAATATAGCCAAACAAATACAGGCAAAGTAGAGATACAAGTAGTGGCAAGAGAGAGGGAACGAACAAAAAAATAGAGACCATCATAGAGAGACAGGACTCCACATTTAAACAGATGAAGGATATGGTGCAAGGCATAAAAATAGAATTAAAATCAATAAAGAAAACACAAACTGAGAAACCCCTGGAGCTGTAGAACTTAGAGAAAAGAGAAAGAACCACAAAGGTAAGCATCACCAATAGAATACAAGAGATGGAAGAGAGAATCTCTGGAGCTGAAGATACACTCGCAGAATTTGATATTTCTGTCAAAGAAAAGGTAAAATTGGAAAATCCCAAACACAAAACATCCAAGAAACCAAGAACAACATGAAAAGGCAAAATCTAAGAATAATAGGAATTGATGAAAAAGAAGATTCCAGGCTACAAGGTCCAGAAAATGTTTTCAAGAAATAGAAGAAAATAATGATAGAAGAAAATAATAGAAGAAAATTTTCCCAACCTAAAGAAAGAGATGTCCACGAACACACAAGAGGCCTACAGAACACTAAATAGACTAGACCAGAAAAGAAACTCCTCACACCACATCATAATCAAAACTGTAAATCTACAGAACAAAGAAAAGATATTAAAAGCAGCAAGATGAAAAGGACAAGTAACATATAAAGGTAGACCTATCAGAATCACACCAGACTTCTCATCAGAAACTATGAAAGCCAGAAGGGCCTGGGCAGAAGTCATGAAGACCTTAAGGGACCACAGATGCCATACCCTGCAAAGCTTTTAACCAACATAGATGGAGAAAACAAAATATTCCATGACAAAACTAAATTTAAGCAATATCTAAAGAATAAACCAGCCCTACAGAAGATACTAGAAGGAAAAGTCCAATCCAATGAAAACAACTACATTCAAGAAAACATAGGATACAGATAATTTTCCAACAAAAATTAAAATAAAACAAGCAATGAATCACATAACACCACCAACTCCTCAATAATAGGAACTAACGTTCAGTGGTCACTATTATCTATCATCATCAATGGAATCAACTCTACAATAAAAAGACACAGACTAACAGAATGGGTGTGGAAACAGGATCCAACATTCTGATGCATCTAAGAAACACACCTCTGCAACAAAGATAGACACTACCTCAGAGTAAAGGGCAGGAAAAATGTTTTTCAAGCAATCAGACACAGAAAACAAGCTGGAGTAGCTATCCTAATACCTAATAAAATAGACTTTCAACCAAAATTAATCAAAAAGATGAGGAGGGATACTACATTCTCATCAAAGGAAAAATCCACCAAGAGAACATCACTGTGTGGAGCCATAGAATGGCTTTTTTACTCCTGCCTGCTTGTAATCAATCTATGATGCACATTGTGCCTTGAGTGGTACAGTGAGTTTCCATCCCTGGACCGCAGGTGCTGCTTTGAGCTTTGTAGAGGTTTGTTCAACCGTTTAGATTTGGCAAGGTATGCATATGAGAACTTGCCTCCCACTTACCTGAGAACTTGCCTCCCTCTTAATGAGGACTGTCCTCCCACTTTTTATAATTTCCTTGAGAATATCCTGCTTTGCAATTTTCACTGAAACTACTTCCTCCCCCCGAGTTGCCCATTCTTACTTTTTATAAGCTGTAACTTAAAGTACAATAAACTGAGACTTGATCAGAATTGTGTCGTCTCCATTCTTTGCATCACCTGTTCCTTCCCATTTCCACATCCCCCTCCAGGTTCCATGCTGACAGTCCTGCGGGTTGGAACACATCACAATTCTCAACATCTATGCCCCAAATAAAAGAGCACCTACATTTGTAAATGAAACATTATTAAAGCTTAAACCACACATCGATCCCAACACCTTAATAGTGGGAGACTTTAACACCCCACTATCACCAAGGGACAGATCAACTAGACAGAAACCAAACATGGAAATAAAGGCACTTACAAAGGTCCTAATTGAAATGGACCTAATAGATGTCTACAGAACTTTTCACCCAAAGAGTATACATTCTTCTCAACACCTCATGGAACTGTCTCCAAAAAAGACAATATAGTTGGTCACAAAGCAAGCCTCAACAGATACAAGAAGATTGAAATAATCCCCTGTATTCTATCTGATCACCATAGACTAAAGCTGCACCTCAACAACAACAGAAATAACAAAAAGCCTATACACACATGGAAACTGAACAACGTGAAGCTCAATGAGAGCTGGGTTAATGAAGAAATAAAGAAAGAAATTAAAGACTTCCTAGAATTCAATGAAGGCAAAACCATACAATGGAAAAAAGATAGTATCTTCAACAAATGGTGCTAGTCTAACTGAGAGGCTATGTGTAGCAAAATGCAAATAGATCCATTCTTATCACCCTGCACAAAACTAAAGTCCAAGCAGATCAAACACCTCAATATAAAACCAGATACTCTAAATCTGTTAGAAGAAAAAGTGGGGAACAGCCTAGAACTCATTGGCACAGGAGACAACTTCCTGAAAAGAACACCAACAGCACAGGCTCTAAGATCAATAATCAATAAATGGGACCCCATGAAACTTAAGAGCTTCTGTAAAGCAAAGGACACTGTCATCAGAACAAAATGACTGCCTACAGATTTGGAAAGGATCTTCACCAACTCTACATCTGGCAGAGGGCTAATTTTCAGAATATATAAAGAACTCAAGAAGTTAAACAGCAACAAATCAAGTAATATAATTTAAAAATGAGGTATAGAACTACACAGAGATTTCTCAATAGAGGAATATCGAATGGCAGAGAAACACTTAAAGAAATGTTCAATGTCCTTAGTTCAGGGAAATGCAAATCAAAAAGACCCTGAGATTTCACCTTACACCCATCAGAATGGTTAAGATCAAAACTTCAAGTGAAAACACATGCTGGAAATGTGTGGAGAAAGGGGAAGCCTCCTCCATTGTTTGTTGGAATATGAACTTGTACAACCACTTTGGAAATCAATGTGGTGCTTTCTCAGACAATTAAGAATAGTGCTACCTCAAGATCCAGCTATACCCCTATTTGCATATATCCAAAAGATTCTCAAGTATACAACAAGGACATTTGCTCAAGCGTGTTTGTAGCAGCTTTATTTTTAATAGTCAGGAGCAGGAAACAACCCAAATGTTCCTCAGTTGAGGAACGGATACAGAAATTGTGGTACATTTACACATTGGAATACAACTCAGCAATTAAAAACAAGGAAATCATGAAATTTTCAGGCAAATGATGGGAACTGCAAAAAATCATACTGAGTGAGGTATCCCAGAAGCAGAAAGACTCACAGGATATATACTCACTCATAAGTGGATATTAGACTTATAATAAAAGATAAACATACTAAAATCTGTACACCTTAAGAACCTAATCAAGAAGGAAGTGTCTGGATAAGATGCTCAATACTCATTCAGAAAGGAAAAGAGGATGGACATCAGAAGAGGGAGAAGACAGGGAACAGGACAGGAGCCTACCACAGAGGGCCTCTGAAAAATTCTGCCCAGCAGTATATCAAAGCAGATGCTGAGAAGCTAACCAAACTTTGGGCAGAGTGCAGGGAATCTTATGAAGGAAGTGAGAAATAGTAAGACTTGGAGTGGACAGGAACTCCACAGGGAGAGCAACAGAACCAAAATATCTGGACACATGAGTCTTTTCTAAGACTGATACCCCAACCAATGACCATACAAGGAGATAACATGCACATAAGTGGGTTCCATAGTAATGGGGACAGTGACTGTCTCTGACATGAATTGATTGGCCTGCTCTTTGACCACCACCCCATCAAGGGTGTACATCCTTAGCACGCCACAGAGAAAGACTATGCAGCCACTCCTGATGAGACCTGATATACTAGGATCTGAAGGAAGGGGAGGAAGATCTCCCCGATCAGAGGACTTGGGGAGGGGCATAGGTGGAGAAAAGGGAGTGAGGATGAGATTCAGAGCGGAGAGTGGAGGGAGCTGCAGTTGGGATACAAATTGAATTAACTGCAATTAATAAAACTAAATTTAAAAAATGAAATTTAAATTAAAAATAGAAAAACATTGAAAAAAAGACCCTTAAAACCAAGTTCTCAGCACAAAGGAGATTTATTTGGCACATAAGAGACATAGGGCAGGGAAAATGACACACAGGTAACAGAGGACAAGGGAAAAGGAAAAGAGAGAGGGGAAGAAAAGTGGCAAGGGAGAGAGGTAAGGAACATTTGTCCTGGAGTGGGACAAAGGAGTGCCTCTGGATAAAATGAGAAAGACATGGGCCATAGGAAAATGGTATGCTATAAAGGTAAAAGAGGAAACCTCGTGTTAGGATGAGGTGTTTAGTTTTAGTTGTGCATGTTAATTAGGTGAGCCAAAAAGTGGTTTTTAAATCCTGGACTTCAATACTTTAGTAGATGGACCTTGGTAGTAAGCCTCAGTTAGAGGAAGTGGCCAAATAAGGGAATAGACCTTGGTGGCTAGCTTTAGGAATGTAATCCAACAGTTTTTAGCAAGGCATTAGAAATGGGAAGAAGGCAAGGCCTGCCAGAGTCACGTGTTCCATGCTCAAGCTGGCTGCAATACCTTCAATCATCCTTAGCTATCAGGAAAATGCAGATTAAAATATGTTTATATTCCACCTTATCTTATTCAGAATGGCTATCATCAAGAAAACACATGAGAGCAGACAGATGTTACCATGAATGTAGAGAAAGAGGAATGCATATACACTGATATTAGGTTCATCCACTACAGAAATTCTGTAAAACAAAAGAAAACAAAAAACCAAAGCAACAAAAACAGAAAACCCTATGAACCTAACTAATATATGGCCCATCATTAAAACTCCTGGGTATGTATGTGAAGGAATGTAAGCCAACATAACATGTCCGTGTTTACTTCTGTGATAGTCATGCAAGTAACAACTGGAACCAGCCTAGATGTCCATCAATAGATAAATAAATAAATAAATATGGTAAACAATGAAATTTTATTTAGCACTAGAAAACTGAAATTTTGCTATTTGTATGAAAATAAACGGGAGTAGAAATTATTATGAAATATCTTCCACATTCTCTATCAACTGTAGAATCTAGATTTTAAAGTATATTAATATATTTTTTGAAAGTATATCTTACCTTCAAAGAGAGTGAACTTCTTCAGAACCTTGAAACCAAGTTAATACTGTGTCTTGGAGACTAGGTATTTACTTACACTGCTGTCCGGCTGTGTACTCACCTGCTTAAATCAAACATGCCTTTAAAAATACAACATAGCAAACCTTCGTATTGAGAGACCAAAGTGGCCGCTATCGTTAAAACCTAGAGTAGGTGCGGTAAAGTAGTTAGTAATGCCCTGAGGGGGGAGCTACCTCGCTGCATTCTTTCCCCACCCACTAGAGATATGGTTGCTAGGAAACTGGACCATCCCCCTAGTGAGGGACACCTGGTCATTAATGGCCTGAGAACCTTCCTATAGCCAATCGATTCAAAATGTAGCATTTTGACCAATAGATGCTTGCCAGGCAGGAATTGCCCCTGCCTTGGGTATGCTGGGAGGGACCAGAATCTATAAATCACCCAACTAACCTGGGCACGTGCGCTCAGCTCCCACCACTTCGGCGATGGGGCTGTGTAGGCCCAAGCTGCAGCTTGTAATTTACAATAAAAAGACCCTCATGTGTTTTGCAACGGAGTCGATTCCTCTAGATCTTTTGGGGGCTCGCGAACTGGGTATAACAGTATGTCTTAAATTTCCCCTACAACCAGCTAATAAAACTTGAGCTAAATCTAAGGCATTAATCTTAACTTATATACTCTTCCATGCACTTGACCCAGAATAAGGTCTGGTGTTGTGATAACTATCTGCTCAAAACAGCCAATGAATGAACCTTAATGAAATGAAACATAATAAACATAAAGCAACCTTAAACAAAACCCATGAATGTAGGAGACAACATGTGGATATAAGCTGATAAAATCTGTTTGTAGTTCTGAGTATTTTTCTGGGTTTGTTGGGGGTCAGAAAAATTGATTTTAAGGAAGGACTAGTGTTGGTATAATATTCTTGTGGAACATACCCTTGTTCATTCAAATGCTGATTTCTCTACCCCACTATCTGGTTTCAATCAGAACATTGCATTGTGATGCTTATTCTAAGCATCACCTGTCTCAAGTTTTTGTAAACATGCCACCATTTGTTTCTGTATTGTCAATAAATCAACCAGCCAGTGCTGTGCAATGGAGAGAATAGAGTGAGACATCCTGGTCCAGAGGAGAAGAAAAGGATGCAAGTAGTAGGAGGAGAGCAGAGATCGGCAGGCCAGGACTTGGAACCATGAGTAGGGTCTTGCTTGGAACCAGGAAGAAAGATGAACCAGACCTAAGCTATGACTAAAAGCAAGTAAAATCTGAATGGTAAGAAGCTTGGAGGTTTAGGATGGAGTAACTACTGCCCAACATTGTGCTCAAGGTTAATTCAATAAATCCTAGTCTCTGTGTGGTGATTTGGATTTTCAGCTGGATTAGGAATAACTGCTGCAAAGGTAAATCAATAATAAATATTAATAACCTACAACAAATGGCACCCAGCTAATCTAAGTATTCACATCTTTTAAATCATACTTTAACACAATTTGGTTGGGGGGGATTGAGCTTCCAGTGATACAAACCAAACTTAAAACCTAAAAACTCCCAGGTCAATTACTGTCTCTTTAAGAGAGACTCTTAAACCTGCCCAGGAGCAAAAGACAGCTGACTGGGGCTGACCTGAAACTTAACATAACAAAACTGTCTGTTGCTGCAGTCTAACAGGAGGGGTACACAAGTATGGCTTCCTTATACTGTGGCTAGCTCAACTGGCTCAGCTCCACAGCCATGGCAGGAAAGAAAGGAACTTGAAGCATTTTGGCTTAAGAAATATATTCTGTTGGTTAATGTAAGGACTCAAAATTAGGTTGTGAGACAAACATGCAAGCTGCATGCCTCCCATGTAAAAAACTTTTTAAATGCTGACTAAATTAAGGTGTCACATTGCTCTGGAAGCTGGCTTATCCTTTCAAATGTGAGACATGTACACGGGGGACAAATGTTGGTCATGCCTGATGCAAAAAAAGACACCGGAGGCTTACAGGTGGCAAGGCACACACCAGCCTAGTTAAATCCTAAAAACTCAAAAATTATAATTCATACGTTATAGAGGTATAACTGCCCATTCTGTATAAAAATGGGGCAAGCCAAAAAATAGCTACAGTGAATGTAAAAATCCAGGTAAAAGCTGCCTAGGGTTTGCTTATAAAGTTTGACTATAAAGGCATAACAGCCCATTCTGTATAAAAAAGCGGACAAGACAAAAATGGCTACAGCACATATAAAAACCTAGGTATAAACCTCTAAACAGGTACAATATGTCTAAGGTATACTTAAATTCTAAATTAAAAAGTTTATTAAAGTTTACTTAAAACAGGCCATTTCTATTGCTCAAGACAACCAGCTTGTCTTGCTAATGGGACACTTTCTCTTGGGAGATAGATAGCCACTTCACCTAATACAACAGGTACCCAAGAGCCCAAAAAATATATTTTGATCTATACAACATTGTTTTGATTTGAACATGATAATGATTGTATGTTTAATAATAATGTTAATTTATATTGCTGATCCCTTTATATGGGAACAACTCTAAAACTGACTGAGACATTAAAAATGTCTATAGCTAGAACTTCAACAATACATGGCCAATAAATCGTTGGCTACAATATCCTTAAAATTTATTATGCCACTCTTTTAATTCACATAGATAAAATTGGTTACAGTTTGGTTTCATCCTGCACATCTTATACATTTATTATTTTAGGACTGTATAATGCTTGTGAGAAATTATATGTTTACAGAACA
This sequence comes from Psammomys obesus, assembly GCF_907164565.1. NCBI lineage: Eukaryota > Metazoa > Chordata > Mammalia > Rodentia > Muridae > Psammomys > Psammomys obesus. The sequence continues at coordinate 22,754 of NW_026589740.1, read as the reverse complement.
AAAAGGCTGGACACCAGAGACACTGGATCAAACCTGACAAAATTCATCCTTCCAGCATGCTGAGAATTTGACACATCTGTTCCAGCATCTTGCATGTTCCAGCATTATGCGTGTTCCTGCTTGAACTGCTTCAGTTGCTGTTTCTCATCAAAGTCTGCTCCCAAGAGAGCTTTAAAGAAAACTACTATTCTCAATTGGTCCAATATTTTAGACTGTTCCAAACAGGACATCTACTAAGCTTGAAATTTCTCAGCATTCAAAGACTGGAACACAAATGTTAGTGCTTGATTAATTAAACATTTTTCTCTATTTTCTTTGGATCCCCTAACAGTATTTCTGCATGTTCAAAATGTCAGCTAGAAGAAATTCATTAGAACAATGTGCGATTTCCTTTAACAGGGGTTGGGTAGGTTTTTGGTTGTATTCTGTGACTACAAATGTTTATTGTCATTGGAAGATTGTTATAAATTATTAATGGTCTTATTCAGACAGAAAACAAAATTAGACTCAAGGATTTCTCTCTTTTCCTTTTTCTTTTCTCTTTCTTTCTTAGATAAGGAGAAAAGGGGTTACAAAAGAGAAAGGGGAATACAGGGATATGTTATAGGAATAATAAGACAAAAGGTAGATTATTGAATCTACTCACCTTAAGGTTTTATTTGTTATTCTCAAATAAGGTTATCTTTAACTTTGGTAAAAAATCTTGTATATTGATGCAAAAATAAGTCTATTTTTAATACACTGGTAAATTTTACTATATTGACACAAATTCAAGGTTACTTCCAATACTTTTAAACTGCTATTACAAACTGTTTAGGGTATTAGGTAATAGTTAATTGTTAGTTATTCAACTCGTAATCATGTCAGACACTAGTCTAAGTTATCACAGGAGTTTACATTCTAGATTTAACAGATAGATAAGATTTTGTAGACAAATCAATTACACAAGATAGGTAGTCTTCAAAAACTTCAGAGACCTACAGAATATGGCATTTAAAAGTGTCTTTATTATTTTAAAGATTCTTTGACAATGAGACAGGTCATCTCCTGGCCACACCTCACCTACCTCAAAGAAGATAATGAGCATCAAAGAACCTCTGTATGGAGATGGCTTCAAATGTGGCAAACGAGCTGCCCAGGCAACAATAAAATGGCCTCATTTCACGACAGACAGAATTCTGCCAAAAATGAGCAAGCTTAAATGCAAGACAAGTCGACGGCCAAACTCGGCCAAGACAGGGTAATCAAGTCTTAAATAGTTCCTGCTTCACATATATGTCTGTCAAATATTTTGAGCCAGAAGGCTGAAGATGATACTCCAATGTTATTGAGAGTTATGGATGACTGTTCGGGCAGCAAACTGTCTGTGTCAATTTTTTATTTTTTGGAAGCTGCTAACATGCACTTCCTATTTACGCCAGTAACTAATTTTATTCCTTCTCAAGTCTCTGGTGGGGTTGAAGACCAAATAGTTATAATTCCACAATTAAGCTTAAGTTGTTTAGAATTTAAGAAAATGTTTTCATATAGGTAATACCAATAAGGATAAAACTTAATTTAGGTATAGAACTCTAAGCTTATCAAGATAGGATAATCAAATACTTTCTCCTAAGTTTCCAAATGCATGTAAGCCGAACATTGCACATCTAAATCTTACCTAATAGTTTTCATAACTGTATTATAATTATTATTGTATTGAAAGAAAAGGAGGGGCTGAACAGATGGCTCAGTAGTTAAGAGCACCATCTGCTCTTCAAAGGACCCAGGTTCAATTCCCAGAACCCACATGGCAGCTTATAACTGTCTGTAACTCCAGTTTCAAGAAATCTGACACCTTCACACTAATGCACATAAAATAAAATTAAATAAATTATTTTTTAAAAAAGAAAAGAAAGAAAAGGAGTTTTTTATTGGACTTAAAGGGGGAAATATTGGTATAATATTCATGTGGAATATACCCTTGTTCATTCAAATGCTGATTTCTCTACCCCACTATCTGGTTTCAATCTGGACATTGCATTGTGATGCTTATTTTCAAGTTTTTGCAAACATGCCACCATTTGTTCTCTGTGTTATCAATAAATCTACCAGCCAGTGCTATGCAATGGAGAAAATAGGGTGGAACACCCTGCTCCAGAGGTGAGGAGAAGGAAGCGAGTAGTAGGCAGAGAGCAGAGATTGACAGACCAGGACTTGGAACCATGAGAAGAGTCTTGGAACCAGGCGAGAAAATGAACCGGGCCTAAGATATGACTAAAAGCAAGTATAATGGGTGAAATATGAATGGTAGGAAACTATGCAGGCTTGGAGGTTTAGGATGGAGTAACTATTGCCCAGCAGTGTCCTCTAGGTTAATTAAATAAATCCTACTCTCTATGTGGTGCTTTTGATATACAGCTGCATTAGATATAACTGCTGATTAACTAAAAAGTAAGTTAATAATAAATATTAATAGCCCATAACAGTCAAGGGGTCGGGGAATCCAAGAAGGTTAAGGAAGCATGTATGGAATAAAAACACAAAAGGGGGATATTTGGAGAATGGAAGGAGCCTGCCAAGTATAGAAACTTTAAGGATGGCAGAGAACAATGGAGGAGTGTGGCCAATAAGAACAAATCATTATGTCATATTTGTATGAAAATAATATCATAAAATCCATTACTTTGGTTCCTTCAAAGAAAAAAAATGTTTTGCCTCCAACATGGTCTTGCCTATGGAATGAAGCAGCTCAAAAATCAGTCCTCATATAATGCTGATGTCACCCAGGCTTTCTTTTAATGGCAATAATAACAGAGACATATATTCTTGATACATCCTTGAATGCTCTAGACTTCTCAGAGTGGCAAATTAGGACAGGTTTTAATCTGAACCCTGAAGTATTTCTGTTAATTGTAGTGTTACATAGTCTTGAATTTTGACCCTGCCTTGGACTCTTGTTAATGCTCCAGCATATGCTTCTATAACAAAATCATTTTATCAGTATCATTTGTTTTAGTTTCTTATCCACAATTATTCTATTAATCTCAAGTTATATACTATTCCATGCACTTGGCCCAGAGTAATGTATGTGTGCTCTAGTAACCATTTTCTCAAAGCAGTCAATGAAATAAACCTTAAAGAAATGAACCAGAAAGAAAGCAACCTTAAACAAAAGCCACAAATGTTGGAGACAACAGGTGGATATAGGTTGATAACATCTGTTTGCAGTTCTGAATGCTATTCTGGGTCAGTTGGCACTGGGGAGAGTCAGAAAATAACCTCTTCCCTTGTAAAATGCAGTTAAAGATTTCTGTTAAAAAAATCTTCCAGAAATGCTTTTTAACTTTCAGTACTGGCACTAGTTGCCTCAGTGCTGGACTTACGAAAATTATGATATCTTTTGAAGTATTGGAAAAATCCATGACTTTTTATAAATGTGTATTCATGTGATGGCTAATCATGCCCAATCTTTTTTTAACATAACAAAAAAATCTTTTAGCCTGAACACCCAGTAGGCAAAGAATATGTGCTACCGTATCTGGTCTTTCATCCACTTGATAAGTAGATTTTCTATGTTATGATACAATGTGGCCCTCTTCTTTATAAAAAATAAATAAATAAGTTGAACTGATGCTGGCAATTTTACAGCATTCTGGATATACTCCTTTTCTTTTACTGTGGATGGAATTCTTAATTGAGTATGTTCTAATTCATGAACAGTGGCCTTTACTGGTTGTTCTAGTTTCTTTTCTGTTGCTGTGCTAAAATATTTTGACCTCTTCTTCCTCTACTGGATGAAAGATTTATATAGTGTACAAGTCCAGGAGAAAATCCATTACAGGGACAAGTCAAGCCAGGAGCTAAACGCAAAAACTTAAAGCCAGGCCTACTTGCTTTTCCACACAGCATATTCTCTAATGAAGGAACTTGCTTCGCAGCCAAAAAGTATAGAGAATGTTGTTTGCTAGCTGGTTCACAGACCAACTACTTTCTTACACAGTTCAGAACTACCTCGGGCATAGACTACATAAGAAAACAAGCTGAGCAAACTAGAAAACATCATTCCTTCAATGCCTTTGCTTCATTCAGTTTCTTTTTTTATTTTTTTTAATATTAGTTACAGTTTGTTAACTTTGTATCCCTGCTGTATCCTGCTCCCTCTTTCCCTCCCAATCCCACCTTTACTCCCTCATCTCCTCCCTGCCCCTTTCCAAGTTCACTGATAGGGGAGAACCTCCTCCCCTTTCATCTGATACTGGATTATCAGGTATCTTCAGGACTGGCTACAAGGTCCTCCTCTGTGGCCTAGCAGGGCTGCTCCTCCCTCGCGGGAGGGGGCAGGCAGTCAAAGAACCCACCATTGAGTTCATGTCAGAAACAGTCCCTATTCCCCTTATTAGGGTACCCACTTGGATACTGAGCTACCATGGGCTACATCTGAGCAGAGAGATTCTAGGTTACATCCATACATGGTCCTTGTTTAGAGAAACAGTATCATAAAAGACACCTGTGCCCAGATATATTTGGTCCTTGTGGAGCTCCTGTCCTCTCCAGGTCATATTAACTCCCCCTTCGGCACTCTGCCGAAGGTTTGTTTATGAGTCTTAATATCTACTTTGATACACTGCTAGGTAGAGTCTTTCAGAGGCCCCTCTATGGTAGGCTCCTGTCCTGTTACTTGTTTGTTCCTACATCCAATTTCGATCCCATTTGTCTTTCTAAGTGAGGATTGATCATCTCACCCAAGGTCCTCTTTCTTGTTTATCTTCTTTAGGTGTATAGATTTTAGTATGTTTATCCCATGTTATAGGTCTATATAAGTGAGTATATACCATGTGTATCTTTCTGCTTTTGGGATACCTCACTCAGGGTGATCGTTTCTAGGTCCCACCATTTGCCTGAAAATTTTATGATTTCCTTGTTTTTAATTGCTGAGTAGTATTCCATTGTGTAAAAGTACCACAATTTCTGTATCCATTCCTCAACTGAGGGTCATCTGGATTGTTTCCAAGTTCTGTCTATTAGGAATAAAACTGCTACAAACATGGTTGAACAAATGTCCTTGATGTGTACTTGAGCATCTTTTGGATATATGCCTAGGAGATGTATAGCTGGATCTTGAGGAAGTGCTATTCTTAATTGTCTGAGAAAGCACCAGATTGATTTCCAAAGTGGTTGTACAAGTTTACATTCCCACCAGCAATGGAGGAGGGTTCCCCTTTCTCCACATCCTCTCCAGCATGTGTTGTCACTTGAGTTTTTGATCTTAGCCATTCTGGTGGGTGTCAGGTGAAATCTCAGGGTCGTTTTGATTTGCATCTCTCTGATGACTAAGGATGTTGAGCATTTCTTGAAATGTTTCTCTGCCATTCTGTATTCCTCTGCTCAAAATTCTCTGTTTAGCTCTGTACCCTATTTTTTTAATCAGATTGCTTGATTTGCTGCTTTTTAACTTCTTTAGTTCTTTATATATTCTGGATATCAGCCCTCTGTCAAATACAGGGTTGGTGAAGATCATTTCCCAGTCTGCAGGCTCTCGTTTTGTTTTGATGACTATGTCCTTTGCTTTTCAGAAGCTGTTCAGTTTCATGAGGTCCCATTTATCGATTGTTGCTTTTAGAGCCTGTGCTGTTGGTGTTCATTCAGTTTCTGACTCTAGATTCCTGCCCTGATTTCTTTTCTTGGTGGACTGTACTGTGTAAGCCAAACATTTCCCCTGCAAATTCATTGATCATAGTGTTTATTATAGAAATTGAAGCAAACGTTTAGAAGGAATATTATGTCTATGTTGATAGCATTCATAGCAAATGTTAGTAATTCCTTTGTAATTATTGCTTCTCAGCTGGTAAGAGGTTACAATCAGACTCCTAAGTTAGAAGTGCCTTTTCTTTCCTTTGTCATAATTTTCCTGTATTTCTATTCTGCCTCAATTAAAGGCACTAGAGTACACTGTAAGGTGCTCTATGATCATGCAAAACACAGAACATTAACATTGAACACTTTCTATTTAAAAGTAGGAGAATGGAGATATCCCTCTCAGAACACTGTAATCAAACAAGCTAAAACACAGACCTATTTCAAAATCCCAGTCTTTAAGAATTCCATGTTTTCACTAAAAATTCAGTTTCTATGATATATAAAATCAAGTTCTTTTCATTAGAGGAATGACAAGATATTTCAGCATACATAAATCAGTACACATGATAGAGCATGTAAATGGAACCAAAGACAAATATCACAAGATTATCTTAATAGTTACAGAAAGGGCCTTTAATAAAATTTATCATCCCTTCATGATAAAAGTCCTGAGAAAACCAGGAACAGAATAATCATACTTCAATGTAGCAAATTTTATGCATGACAAAACCTAGAGTTAAGATTATATTGAGTAGAGAAAACTAAAATAATTTTCTTGAATGTCAGAATATTTCACATGATATTTGAAATCTTAGCCAGAGCAATAAAGCAAGAGAAGAAAATACTATCTTGAAAGTAAGAAGTTAAGTAAGACTATTATTTTAAAATATTTTATAGAAAATTTACAGATATTCATTTTAGGATAATTTACTGGAGTTTCTCTTGATGATATTATGTTTTTTTAAATCTTCTTTAACTTTGTAGTCTTATTCTGGTAGCTGTACAAACACTTATTCCATTTCTTATAAATATTTATTTTTCAGATAGATCTTTCTCTGGAAAAATAGCAACTGGGTGATACTGGAACAACATCATTTGGCTACTGTAAGGTCAACTGTAGAATCTATTACCATTTTTATGTATGCCTACAGTTTCCTTTGTAAGTCTTCTTTGAGGCTTCCTGCACAGTCACTGATCGGGTTTCAGTGTGCATGACTAGATCTGAGACATAAATGAGATCTGGACCAAGGACCCAGGACTTCATAATATTTACTTTGATTGAAATCTGTGGACATATCTCGAAGAAAACTTAAGAACAAACTTGTTCCCTGCTTTGGGTTAGAAAGGATAGAGTTCAGTCATCTTAAACAGGCACAAGATCAATGATCTTCCTCTGGGAATATGTACAGTCACATACACTGGTAGATTCTTTGGCAGTCAATATTGCCCTCAAACAACTTTGAGAGTCAAGTTATTATAGTATTTCACTATCTTCTATATGAGTAAGGTTTATAAGCCTGCTTCTCTAGGGCAAGGGCAAGCCTGACATACCACAGTACCTTGAATGAGTAAGACTGTTTAAAGATCACAGATGAAAGGATATAGAAATAAATTACTTGGGCATTAAAGATTTCACAGCTAAAATCACATTTGGCAGGCCTATCATACCAGGCATCGATGAGTATTACTTCTTCAAGATTGCAGGGGAGATATTTCTTATGATAAAACTGTGGCCAAATGACCATAATCAAGTTGATTCAGGGTTCAAGCTATTTCCATGCTTGGATTCCCAGCCACCTGTGTGAAAGCTGCCTTCTCAAACCACCCACCCTCAGTTGTTGACACTTTTACCTGGATCTACAGGCCATGAATAGACCTTCTATTTTGGATAGCTACCAAATTCTTAGTGTTGTTAAGAGAAGGTATGGGAAAATCTGTTCTGCCATCCTACTGACACCACTGCTATATATGTTACTTCCTATCAAGCCTTATGTCCCTTTTTTTTAGGAATTTTCTGTCGCTTACTCAATAAGACCTTGATAAAGTTGTCAGTAAAAATAATGAGCACTGCCCATGCCCCATAAAGATGAAAATATAACCATTAGGTTATCTTGTCAAAGCATTCAGTGTGGTGGAAAGTAACACATTCACAGTGCAATTAGAGTAAACAATAATAGTTTTAAGCTACTAATATGAGAATTTAAGAAAGACTGAGTTTTCTTTTTTAACACATTCATTTTGTATGTGGGCGAACATGTGCCATGTTACACAAATGGAGGTTATGAAGATCAAAGTACAATTTTACAGGAGCCAGTTCTCTCTTTCTTCTATGTGTGTTCAATAGAGTCAAAATAGTGTTGTCAAGCAATGTCCAAAGTGACTTCACTTCCTCAGTCATCTTGCTGGCTCTGTCTTTTTTTTTTTTTTTCTTCTTGATACCTGGAGTAAATTTAATATAAACCTGAATTTGGGGGGAAATATCCCTCTTATTGTTATATATACTAATAAATTCAGATTTCACCCTTTATCAAATTAGCTTCTTTGGCACTAGACAGAGATTACAAAAATCCACAACTGGTCTAAATGCAGCAGAGATGAACTAACCATGGAGGATCTGCCTCCACTTACCGCATTTACAAGACAACCTCTCCTAATGTTACTCAGGTAACACTGAAGAAGAGGGGATGAAAACATTATAAAGGCCAGAGGACCAAGATGGTTGTTGAGGGATAGCATATTTTTTTAATTAAATTTTTCTTTTTTTATATTAATTGCAGTTTATTTGTTTTCTATCCCAACTTTAACCCAATTCCACCCTCCCTCCCTCATATCCTCTCATGCCCCTCTTCAAATCCTCTGAAAGGGAGGTCCTCCTCCCCTTCCATCTGACCTTAGATTATCAGGTCTCATCAGTACTGGCAACATTGTATTCCTCTGTGGCCTGGCAAGGCTTTTACCTCCTCAGGGGGAGATGATCAAAGAGCCAGCCACTGAGTTCATGTTAGAGACAGTCCCTGTTCCCCTTACTAGGTTACCCACTTGGATACTGAGCTGTCATGGGCTACATCTGAGCAGGGGTCCTAGGTTATCTAGGTAATATCCGTGAATGGTCCTTGGTTGGAGTATCAGTCTCACAAAAGGCCCTGTACCCAGGTATTTTGGTTCTTTTGCTCTCCTTGTGGAGCTCCTGTCCTCTCCAGGTCTAATTATCTCTCCCTTCTTTCATAAGATTCCCTTCACTCTACCCAAAGCTTGGTTATGAGTTTCAGCATCTGCTTTAATACACTGGTAGGTAGAGTCTTTCAGAGGCCCTCTGTTAGGCTCCTATCCTGTTTCTTGTTTTCTCCTTCCAATGTCCATCCTGAGTGAGGATTGATCATCTTAGTCCGGGTCCTCCTTCTTGCATAGCTTCTTTAGGTGTACAGATATTATTATGTTTATCCCATATTATATATCTAATGTCCACTTATAAGTGAGTATGTACCCTGTGTGTCTTTCTGTTTCTGGGATACCTCACATAGGATGATCTTTTCCAGATCCCACCATTTGCCTGCAAATTTCATTATTTCCTTGTTTTTAACTGCTTAGTTATATTCCACTGTGTAAATGTACCAAAATTTCTGTATCCATTCTTCCACTGAGAGACTGTGTTGTTTTCAGGTTCTAGCAATTACTAATAAAGCTGCTGCAAACATGGTTGAGCAAATGTCCTTGTAGTGTACCTGAGCATATTTTGGATACATGCCTAGGAGTGGTATAGCTGGATCTTGAGGAAGCCCTATATCTAATTGTCTAAGAAAGCACCACATTGATTTCCAAAGTGGTTGTACAAGTTTACATTCCCACCAGCAACAGAGGAGGCTTCGTCTTTCTCCACATCTTTCCAGCATGTGTTTTCACTTGAGGTTTTGATCTTAGCCATTCTGATGGGTGTAAGGTGAAATCTCAGGTTTGTTTTGATTTGCATTTCCTTATGACTAAGCACCTTGAGCATTTCTTTAATTGTTTCTCTGCCATTCGATATTCCTCTACAGAGAATTCTCTGCATAACTCCATACTCTATTTTTCAATTGGATTACTTGATTTGTTGCTTTTTAATTTCTTGAGTTCTTTATATATTCTGGATATTAGACCTCCGTCAGATATAGGGTTGGTGAAGATCCTTTCCCCTTCTGGAGGCTGTAGTTTTGTTCTGATAACATTGTCCTTTGTTATTGAGAAGCTTTTCAGTTTCATGAGGTCCCATTTATTGATTGTTGATCTTAGATCCTGTGCTGTTATATTTTGTTCAGGAAGTTGTTTCCTGTGGCAATGAGTTCAAGGCTCTTTCCAAATTTTTCTTCTGAAAGATTTAGTGTGTCTGGTTTTATGTTGAGGTCTTTGTTCCACTTGGAATTTAGTTTTGTGCAGGGTGATAAGAATTGATCTATTTCCATTTTTCTAAACGTAGACATCCAGTTAGATCAGCACCATTTGTTGAAGATGCTGTCTTTTTTCCATTGTATTGTTTTGGTTTCTTTGTCAAAAAATCAGGTGTCCATAAGTGTGTGGGTTTATTTCTGGGTCTTCTATTCAATTCAATAGATCCATAAGTCTGTTTCTATGCCAGTACCATGCAGTTTTGATTACTATTGCTGTGTAGTACAGCTAGAGATCAGGGATGGAGACACCTCCAGATGATCTGTTATTGCACAGTATAGTTTTGGCAATTCTAGGTTTTTTTGTTTTTCCATGTGAAGTTGAGAATTTAACTTCCAAGACCGCTAAAGATTATGTTGGTGTTTTGATGGGAATTGCGTTGAATATGTAGATTGTTTTTGGCAGGATGGCTATTTTCAGTATGTTAATCCTACCAATCAATGAGCACAGGAGATCTTACTATCTTCTGATATCTTCTTCTATTTCTTTCTTCAGAGACTTCAATTTTTTCTCAAACAGGTCTTTCACTTGCTTGGTTAGTGTCACCCCAAGGCACTTTATGTTAGTGGCTATTGTGAAGGGTGTTGTTTCCCTAATTTCTTTCTCAGCCCTTGTGTCACCACTAATACTTTATGTTATTAGTGGCTATTGTGAAGGGTGTTGTTTCCCTAATTTCTTTCTCAGCCCCTTTGTCTTTGGTATACAGGAGGGCTTCTGATTTTTTTGAGTTAATTTTGTATTCATCCACTTTGGGGTCACTCATGTATACCATCATATCATCTGTGAATAGTGAAACTTTGACCTCTCCCATTCTGATTTGTATCCCCTTGATCTCCTTTAGTTGTCTTATTGCTCTAGCTAGGACTGCAAGTACTATGGTATAGAGATATGGAGAGAGTGGGCAGCCTTGAGTTGTCCCTGATTTCAGTTTCTCTCCATTGAGTTTGTTGTTGGATATGGGGTTACTGTATACTGCCTTTACTATGTTTAGGTATGTGCCTTGTATCCCTGATCTCTCCAAGACTTTAAACATGAATGGGTGTTGGACTTTGTCAGATGCTTTTTCAGCATCTAAGGAGATGATTATGTGTTTTTTCTCCTTCAGTTTGTTTATATGGTGGATTACTTTGATGGATTTCCATATATTGAACCACCCTTGCATGCCTGGGATAAAGCCTACTTGGTCATGGTGGATGATATCTTTTATGTGTTCTTGGATTTGTTTTGCTAGTATTTTTTATATTGAGTACTTTTGCATCAATGTTCATAAGAGAGATGGGTATGAAGTTCTCTTTTTTTTTTTTTTTTGGTTCGGTCTTTGTGTGGTTTACATATTCAGGTGACTGGGGCTTCATAGAATGAGTTTGGTAATGTTTCTTTTGTTTCTATTTTGTGGAATAATTTGAAGAGAATTGGAGTTAGCACTTCTTTGACCGTCTGGTAGAATTCTGCACTGAAACCATCTTACCTGGGGCTGTTTTGGCAGGCAGGCTTTTGATGAATGCTTCTATTTCCTTGGGGGATATAGGACTATTCAATCTATTTACCTGATCTTGAATTAATTTTGGTAGATGGAATCTATCAAGGAAATTGTCCATTTCCTTTAGATTTTCAAATTTTGTGGCATATAAGCTTTTATAGTAAAAACTAATAATTGTTTGGATTTCCTCATTGTCTGTTGTTATTTCCCCTTTTCATTTCTGATTTTGCTGATTTGGACTGTTTTTCTCTGCCTTTCATTTATTTTTGCTAAGGGTTTGTCTATCTTGTTGATTTTCTCCAAGAACCAGCTCTTGGTATCATTGATTCTATGAATTATTTTATTTGTTTCTAATTTATTGATTTCAGCCCTGAGTTTGATTATTTCCACATGTCTACTCCTCTTGGGTATGTCTGCTTCTTTTTTTTTTTTTTATTCTAGAGCTTTCAGGTGAACTGTTAAGTTGTGTTATGAGTTGTTTCAAATTCCTTCTTGAAGGCATTTAGTGCTATGAATTTTCTTCTTAGCATTGCTTTTATTGCCTCCCATAAGTTTGGGTATGTTATGTCTTCATTTTTGTTTAATTCTAGGAAGACTTTAATTTCTTTCTTTATTTCTTCCCTAACCCAGTTGTCATTGAGTAGAGTTATTCAGTTTCCATGAGTGTGTAAGATTTTGCTATTTATTTTGTTGTTGTTGTTGAGGTCCAGCTGTGGTTCATGGTTGTCAGAGAGAATACAATGGATTATTTCAATCTTCTTGTATCTGCTGAAGCTTCTTTTGTGACCAACTATATGGTCTATTTTGGAGAAGGTTCTGTACCTTTTTTTGCTGAGAAAAAGGTACACTCTTTTGAGTTTGGGTGAAAAGTTGTGTAGATATCTATTAGGTCTGTTGGATTTAAGACCTCTGTAGTGCCTTCATTTCCCTATTTAGCTTCTGTCTAGATGATCTATCCCTTGGTGAGAGTGGAGTGTTGAAGTCTCCCACTATTAAGGTGTTGGGATCGATGTGTGATTTTAGCTTTAATAATGTTTCATTTAAGAATGTAGGCGCTCTTGTATTTGGCCATAGATGTTCAGTATTGTGATGTCCTCCTGGTGGATTTTTTTCTTTGATGAGAATGACGTGCACCTCCTCATCTTTTTTGATTAATTTTGGTTGAAAGTCTATTTTATTAGATATTAGGATAGCTACCCCAGATTGTTTTCTAGGTCCATTTGCTTGAAAAACATTTTTTCCTGCCCTTTACTCTGAGGTACTGTTTATCTTTGTTGCAGAGGTATGTTTCTTGGATGCAGCAGAATTTTGAATCCTGTTTGTACAACCAATCTGTTAGTCGGTGTCTTTTTAATGTAGAGTTGAGTCCATTGATGTTGATAGATAATAGTGACCATTGAACGTTAGTTCCTTTTATTGTGGAGTTGGTGATGTTACTGTGTTTCTATTCTTGTTTTATTTTAATTCTTTGTTATGAAGTTATCTATATCCTGTGTTTTCTTGGTTGTAGTTGTTTTCATTGGATTGGATTTTTTTCTTCTAGTATCTTCTGTAGGGATATTGTAGATATTGCTGTGTAGATATTGTTCAAGTTTAGTGTTGTCATGGAATATTTAGTTTTCTCCATTTATGTTAATTGAAAGCTTTGCAGGGTATAGTAGTCTGGGTTGGCATCTGTGGTCCCTTAAAGTCTCCATGACATCTCCCCAGGCCCTTCTGGCTTTCATAGTTTCTGTTGAGAAGTCTGGTGTGATTCTGATAGGTGTAACTTTTCATGTTACTTGTCCTTTTTCCCTTGCTGCTTTTAATATTTTTTTTTTCTTTTTTGTGTAGATTTAGTTTTGACTATGATGTGGCGTGAGGAGTTTTTTTTCTGGTCTAGTCTATTTGGTGTTCTGTAGGCTTCCTGTATGTTTGTGGACATCACTTTAAGTTGGGAAAATTTTTCTTCTATGATTTTCTTGAAAATATTTTCTGGACCTTGGAGCCTGGAATCTTCTTTTTCATCTATTCCTATTATTCTTAGATTTCGTCTTTTCATGGTGTCCTTGATTTCTTGGATGTTTTGTTTCCTGAGCTTTTCTTATTTTACTTTTTCTTTGAAAGCAGTATCAATTTCTGCAAGTATATCTTCAGCGGCTGAGATTCTCTCTTCCATCTCTTGTATTCTATTGTTAATGCTTACTTTTGTGGTTCCTGATCTTTTCTCTAAGTTCTCCAGCTCCAGGGTTTTCTGTGTGTGGTATGTGTGTGTGTGTGTGTGTGTGTGTGTGTGTGTGTGTGTGTTTATTGACTCTAATTCTGTTTTCATGTCTTTCATAATTTTGTTTATCTGTTCGAATGGGCTTCCTGTTTTTCTATGATAGCTTCTATATTCTTTTTGTTTCTTCTCTATATGCCACTATTTGTGCCACTGCTTATGCCTCCATATGTTTGTCTGTTTTGTCTGTGTTTCTTTGATAGCTTTGTTTATTTCCTCTTCATTTGCCTCCATTTGTGTGGCTATTTCTTTGAGAGATTTGTTCTTTTCCTCTTTATGTGCTTCTAATAACTGTATAAGCATAGCTTTAAAATAATTTTCCTGTGTTTCCAATGAATTGAAATATGCATTGATTTTTGGGGTTGCTGGTGAAGCCATGATGTCCTAATTTTTGTTGTGTGTGTTCTTACCTCTGGCCATCTGCTTATCGGTAACCTTCACTGTTTGTTCCTGGAGTCTATACTTCAGACTGTGTTTGTCTTTCTCTGGTGTCTGGAGTATTCTTTAGGCAGATGAAAGAGGTCCAAAGGTTTGAGAATGTGCACTGGCGTTTCAGCTGTATCTAAGGGAGGAAGGTATACAGGCACAGATGCACTAGTGCAAGCGAACAAGCATATGCCTGTGCGTGGAACTGTGCCTTGAAGGACAGGGTGCTACTGAGTGTAGACGCATGGAATGTGGGGCGAGAGGGTGGCAATTGCAGGAGGGTGTGCAGTAGCTGGCTCTGTTCTTGGACGGAATGCATATGTGCAGATTCCCTGACTGCCTCAGTGGCCTTCAGGCCTCTCATACTGTTCTTCTGGTATTCAGATTTGTCTGAGCTCCAGGAATTATTTGCCTGGATTCCACTGGTAGACCCACAGAACAGGGGCATCAGTGTTGAAAAAGCTGTCCCAAGAATCCCTATGTTGCCCACAGTGGGGTTGTGGGTGGGAGGGTTCTGATGTCTGGCTGCTAGCATAGATGGTTCCTGGATCTGGGACTCTGCATGCACTTACTTGAAAGCACACTCACTCTCTAGCATGTCTAATTGGAAAGCACAGGGGTTGCCCTTATTCTCTACTCTCAGATTTGGGCCTGTGGGACAAATGTGAGTTTAGAAGATCTCTCAGCTTAAAGGTGCTACAGCCACAGAACTTGGAGGCTAGTGTAGAGGCTGGCCAGCTGGGAGTCCAGCCACAGTGGCAGAACTGGGAAGCTTCTGGTACAAATGTCTTCTGAGAGGCCCTGGGGAGCTCCTGACCTGGTTGGCCCTGCAGGTCTAGTTGGCCCAGAGTACCTGGGTGGTCTGGCAGACCTAGGTGGCCCAGTAGATCTGGTTGGCCCATACAGCTGGCAGCCAGCCACTGAGGGACTTGGGGGCATACCTTCTCTGTTTCAGATAGGGAGCAGGAAGAACTGTACTAGGAGCCATGGATACTGCTAGCCACCTCCACCGAGGAGGAAGGAGACCCAACAAAGGGAAGTCCAGGGCGATCTAAAGTTTGCTGCTCTCAGTCTCCAGAGAAGTCCATGGTTGACATGGGTCCAAATGGTCTCAGCTCAAGGGTTGTCCCCTCTTTCCCAGGAAGCCTCAATGTTGATGTTCTGGCTTCAGCTTCCCCTCCACTCACCAATTTTGGACTTTCAGATCCTCTGCTCCTCAGATATGGTGCACACTGGTTGCTGCCATTTTGGAGCCTCTCCAGTATATTCTTTTTTAAAGGGAGAGAGAGAAAACAGAGAGACAGATACAGAGAAAGGAAGAAAAGAGGACAGGAAGGGTAAGGGAAACTGAGTGGATGTTGGGATTGTTGAAGAGAGTAAGGTTATTATATTCAAGACATATTGCATTCTCTAAAAATTAATAGAAATAGGGTTGGAGAGATGGTTCAGAGGGTAAGAACACAAGTTATTCTTCCAAAGGTCCTTAGTTCAATTCCAAGCAATAAGATGTTGCCTCATAACCATCTATCATGAGAGCGGGTGAGTTTCCAAAATGGTGGTGATGAGTGTGTACCATATCTAAGGGTCAGAAGATCAGAGACTATGAAAATGGTGAGTAAACAAGTGGCAGGATTCAAAACAATAGTTTGGGTATTTCCCAGACCAGATGGAACATCTGGGGAGTTGGGGACAATGAGAGCCAGACCTCCATGGCTGTCTCCCAAGTCCAGGAGTAATGAACTGTGAGCCCCCTGTCCTTGCTGCAGGGATCCAGGTCCACGGACAGTCCACTCCAGCAGCCAGATATCAGATCTCTCCCTCTCCCCAAGAGGCAGTGTCTGGATTCCTGAGACAGCATCCTAACATCCAACCCACAGTTCTACTGGTCTCCCTGTGGAAGCCAGTTGGACAATAAAATCATAAGTATCTCAGATCCATGATGGAGGAACCAAGACCAGTCTGATAGAGAGCACAGTGTTGGACATGCCTGTAAGCTGGAGATCAGCTGCTCCTTGGTGACTCCCACCTGAGGTATCTGTGTGCCCTCAGCAACCACCTGAGACACCTATGTCCAGGCATTCAAAACACCCGTGCTGGCCCCACATGCCATTCAAGGCACCGGACCCATACCCAGGCCAGTGCCCTTGAGCCTGCCATTCAAAGCCCCCATGCCTGCACCCCTTGCCATTCAAGACACCTGTACCCCTGCCTGCCTTCTAAAACAGCCACACCAGTATGACTGCATTCAAAATGCCAGCATACATTCTTATTTCCCCAGACTTCTCTCCTCATTCTGAAAACTACTCCAGACACCATAGATGGGCAGATGCACTCTTAGTTGAAGGTTCAAAGAACAAGCATCCAAGACTATATACAACCAGATAGCTAAAGGCCAGTGTAATAATACAATAAACAAAACCCAGGACATCATGGCTACCCCCAGAAATTATACAAAACAATGAATATTCTAATGCAGGAGAATGACCTTAAATCTATGGTTATACAGTTAGTAGAGGCAAATAAAAAGGAAATGATTATCCTATATTATAAATCTAATATCCACTTATGTGTGAATATATACCCTGTGTGTCTGTGCTTCTGGGATACCTCACTCAGTATATTTTCCAGTTCTGACCATTTATCTGCAAATTTCATGATTTCCTTGTTTTTTATTGCTGAGTAATATTCCATTGTGTAGATGTACCACAATTTCTGTATCCATTCGTCAGTTGAAGGGCATCTGGACTGTTTCCAGCTTCTGGCTATTACAAATAAAGCTGCTACAAACATGGTGGAGCAAATGTCCTTGTTGTATACTTGAGCGTCTTTTGGATATATGTCTAATATATAATATAGGATAAACATACTAAAATCTGTACTCCTAAGGAAGCTAATCAAAAAGGAGGACTGTATAAGATGCTCAATCTCCATTCAGAAAGGCAAAGAGGATGGACATCAGAAGAGGGAGAAAACAGGGAACAGGACAGGAGCCTACCACAGAGGGGCTCTGAAAGGGTATATACTGCAGGGTATCAAGGCAGATGATGAAACTCATAGCCAAACTTGGGCAGAGTGAAGGGAATCTTATGAAAAAAGTGGGAGATAGTAAGACCTGGAGAGGACAAGAGCTCCACAAGGAGAGCAACAGATCTAAAAAGTCTGGGCACAGGGGTCTTTTCTGAGATTGATACTCCAGCCAAGGTCCACTCATGGAGATGGCCAGGAACCCCTGCACAGAGGTAGCCCATGGTAGTTCAGTATCCAAGTGGGTTCCATTGTAATGGGAACAGAGACTATCTCTGACATTAACAGATTGGCCTGCTCTTTGATCACCTCCTCCTGATGGGGGAGCAGCCTTACCAGGCCACAGAGAAAGACAATGCAGCCACTCCTGATGAGACCTGATAGACTAATATCAGAGGGAAGAAGATGAGGACATTCCTTATCAGTGGATTGGGGAAAGGGCACAGGTGGGGAAGAGGGAGGAAGGGGAGGATTGGGAGAGGAGGAGAGAGGAAGGTACAGGGGAGATACAAAATGAATAAACTCTAATTAATAAAAAGGAAATAAAAGTAAATTAAAAAAAGGAAATGAACAAATCTCTCAAAAAAATACAGGAAAATACAACCAAAATCATAGAAGCAATCAACGACAGACAAGAAACCACAATCAAACAGGTGAAGGAAAAGAAACTGTTTAAGGACCTGAAAACAGAAGTAAAATCAATAAAGAAAACACAAACTGAGAAACCCCTGGAGATGGAATACTTAGAGAATAGATCAGGAACCACAGAGGTACAGACTACAAGAGACGGAGAAAATCTCAGGCCTTGAAGATACAATTGAAGAAATCAATATATATCTCAAAGAAAACATTAAGATGGAAAAGTTCCTGACACAAAACATCCAAGAAATCAAGGACACCGTGAAAAGACTAAACCTAAGACTAATGGGAACAGATGAAAAAGAAGATAATAGGCTCCAAGGTCCAAAAATATTTTTAAGAAAATCATAGAAGAAAATTTTTCCAACCTAAAGCCAGAAGAAGAAAACAGGAAACAAACTAGGAACCTGCCACAGAGGGCCTCTGAAAGCCTCTGCCATGCAGACTATCAAAGCAGATGCTGAGCCTGATGACCAACTGTCGGGCAGAGTGAATGGAATTTTATGTAAGCAGTGGGAAATAGTAAGAGCTGGAGAGGACAGGAACTCCTCAAAGAGAGCAACAGAACAAGAAAATTTGAACACAGGGAACTTCCCAGAGACTCATACTCCAACCAAGGACTATTCATGGAGATAACTTAGAACCCCTGAACAGATGTAGCCCATGGCAGGTCAGTGTCCAAGTGGGTTACCTAGTAATGGGAAGAGGGACTGCCTCTGACATAATCTGATTGGCCTGCTCTTTGATCACCTCCCCCTGAGGGCGGAGCAGCCCTACCAGGCCACAGAAGAGGACAATGCAGCCACTTTTGACGAGAACTGATAGACTAAGATCAGAAAGGAGAGGAGAACCTTCCCTATCAGTGGACTTGGGGAGGGGCATGCATGCAGAAACGGGAGGGAGGGTGAGATCAGGAGGGGCTTATGGGGGATACAAAATGAATAAAGTGTAATTAATAAAAAATAAAAAATAAAAAAGAGTGAAACACCAAAAAAAAGAGAGAGAGATACTCTTAAACATACAAGAGAGTTACAGAACACCAAACAGACTAGACCAGTAGAGAAATTCCTCTTGGTACATAATAATAAAAACAATAAATATGCAGAGCAATATACATAAATATATATGTATGTGTGTATACTAAAAGCAGCAAGAAAAAAGAGCAAGTAACATATGAATGTAGACTTATCAGAATCACAGTAGATTTCTCAACAGAGACTATGAAAGCCAAAACTGCCTGGGCAGATGGCAGACATTAAGAGACCACAGATGCCAGCCCAGAATACTATGCCCAGAAAAATTTTCAGTCACTGTAGACAGATAAAACAAGATATTCCATAACAAAACTAAATTTAAACAATATTTATGTACCAACACAGCCTTACAGAAGATAATTGAAGGAAAACTGCAATCCAACAAAATCAACTACACCCAAGAGAACACAGGATATAGATAACATCACAACAGCAAAACCAAAAGAAAACAAACACATAAACACACTATCACCACCAGTTCCACAATAAAAAGAACTAACAATCATTGGTTACGAATATCTATTAACATTGATGGACTCAAGTCTCCAATAAAAACAAAACAAAAAACAAAACAAAACAAACAAAAAAAAACCCCACAGGCTAACAGAATGGTTGTGGAAGATGACGACTAGCACGCACAGCTTCTGAGCTCCGGAAGAGCTGAACGCCTGAGTTGGTGAGTGGAAGGACCTCTGAAGCCAGGAAAACAACTGTGAGGCTTTCTAAATGACAGGGAACATCCCATGAGGTGAGAACTTTGGTCTTGGGTCACCCGGGGACTTGTTTGGGGAAGGAAAGAAATGATCCTTTGATCTCCCGCATTCCCCTTTGTCAGACCTCCCTCAGCACAGTGGACTCACTGAGATTCTCAGCTCAGACCTAACTGCCTGGGGACTGCAGCGGCTGAGGCAGAGCTCCTAGCCCCTTAGTGGCAACTGCCAGCGGTACCAGTCTCCAAATCTCAGACCCGCACGGCGGCACCATCCTCTCAGGGGCCCGGGTCTGCTAGCCGCTATACTGGCTCCACAGGGTCACTCAGCCACTGACTGTATGGCCTTCCCAATCCCTCAGTGACAGATAATACACTATATACTCACCAAAGCCAGGCAGAAATGTCATACAAGCTAGACACACCAGACGCTGGGCCTCCCAAGCTTGGAGAACACAGTGGAGAGCCCTTAGGACTTCCCAGAAAGCATCTGGACTGGCAACCTAGTCTCCAGCTACAGCGGGACTTCCTAACCTGGTGGCAGCAGCAGCACTGAGCTGGCAGAGCACATCAGTCCTCAAGCATAAGACCAACCAGGGCCAAACCAGAGATCAGAGAGCCTGGATACCCCAATCCTTGCCAAAATGACCTGCTTGAGAATGAGTATACCCGTGAGTGTCTGCAGAGCCCTAGATCCAAGCTCCTTCTAAAATAGAAGCCAGGCACTAGAACCCTTCCACCCACATAACCACTGTGGGAAACAGAGGGTCACTTGGGACATTGAAGCCCCTGCACTGCAGCACCATCATACCAAGGTCCCGGGTCTGCTAGCCACCATACTGGCCCCGTAGGGTCGCTCAGCCACTGACTGCACGGCCAGCCCAAGCCCTCAGTGACAGATAATATGCTATATACCCACCAAAGCCAACAGACCCGCATACAAGCTAAGCACACCAGGCGATGGGCCTCCCAGGCTTGGAGAGCACAGTGGAGGGCCCCTAGGACTTCCCAGAAGACATTTGGACTGGCATCCCAATCTCCAGCTGCAGCGGGACTTCCTAACCTGACAGCAGCAACAGCACTGAGCTGGTGGAGCACATCAGTCCTGCTGCATAAGATCAAGCAGGGCCAAACCAGAGACCAGAGAGCCTGGATACCACGTTCCCTACAGAAGTGACCTGCTTGAGAGTACAGCTAGTCCACCAACTCACACGCTGAGGCCATGGGACCTCTCTCAGCTTCCTGACGAACTCTCCAGATGCCAGAGAGGGACAGTAACAGTCTGAACTACAGAATCTAAAAACAAACAGGGAAGGTTTCAGATAAGCCAATGGCCAGGGGTAGGCAAATGAACACATCCAACATAAATCAGGACATCATGACTTCACCAGTAAACCCCAAAATAGATGGCTACTCCAATTCATCAGAAGCACAGGAAAATGACCTTAAAGCTATGCTTATCCAATTATTTGAGGCTCATAAAGAGAAACAAACAATTCTTTCAGAACAATAACCAATGAAATTCAGACAGGGAATGAACAAATCTATCAAAGATTTGGCCAGTCAATTGGAGGTAAAGAAAGAGGAAATGGACAAAATTCTTAAAGAAACACAGACAAACATGGCCAAAGAGATAGAGGCACAAGTACAGATAAACTTAGTGCCATATAGAGAGGAAATGAACAAAAACATAGAGACCATTGTAGAGAGACAGGAATCCACATTCAAACAGATGAAGGAAATGGTGCAAGACATGAAAACAGAATTAGAATCAATAAAGAAGATCTTCGGAGGCAAGATGGTGGCGCCGGGAGGACTCTCATTCTGAGCAGCAGCAGCAGGATCAGTACAGTAACCAGCAATCAGAACTCGCGGTCATAAAACACAGTCATTGTGTTTCCCAGGTGAGAGGATACCCCACGGTGAGGGATTCAGTCAGCTTTTAACTCACCTGGCTAAACCTCGGAAAAGATCCCGGTTCCGCCAGACGCTTGGCTGCCGGCCGCCAGCCCCAGCCCCAGCCCAGAGCCACAAGCCAGTGTCTCTGGTCACGGTCCCAGACTGAACCATGCATACCACACTAACAGAGACTGGAATTTTCAGTCGAGAGATAACCCCACGGTACAGGAAACAATTGGGACCAACCTTAGGTCACCCAGACATCCCCTGGAAAAGGCTCGGGTTCCACGGGCACCCCAGGAGCCAGCCCGGAGACAGAGCCAGGGACCCAGGCTCCAACACAGAGCCCAGCCTGCCTGCATGCCTGAGATAGAACTGTGTGCACTGGGGCACCAGCGAATGAGTTTCACTGTCCGGTGCAAACACACAGGGAGGGAAATGGCTGATCTGATCTCAGAGCACTCAGCCAACACCACGACCCCAAAAAGGTCTCGGGAAAATTACCCAGTTTAGGGAGACACCCAGGCTCCCAAAGGCCGGAAAGGCAGACCCAGGAAGTTTCCACACACCAGACAGCTGGCAGAGACTGAGCCGCCATCACTCAGCTGTGCTCCAGGCACAGGCAGTTTCTGCGGCCAGCCAGCTGAAGGAGACTGAGCAGTGCACACCAGGGCAAAAAAAAAAAAAAAAAAAAAAAAAAAAAAGACTGAGAGTCCCTGTCTTCAGAGAATCCACAGGGAAGGAAGGAAACTGTACTGACTTAAATCACCTAATCCTTCACTCGAAAAAATCTAGCAAAGACCAGCGGGGCCGAGCCGCCATCACTCAGCTGTGCTCTAGACACAGGCACAAACAGTTGCTGTGCACCAGATGTCCAACTGGGTCACAGCAGCTGATCATTAAATTTACAGCAAAAAACCCAGAAACAGGGCAGCTGTCCTCACGACTTCCCTGGGTGAGAGGAGAACCCTCTCGACTAACAAAGACCACAGTTACCACTCAGGTCTCTATCCCTGAGGTGAGCAGTAGCAAATCCTGATAAAACGCCAGCCATCCAGGGACTATACCCAAAAAGCTGAGGAGACATCCTTCAGGAAAAACCAGCTTTCTGCAAAGGGGAGTCTTTCCACCACAGGATCCCCAGGAACCACCAGAAAATAACCCCAAACACCTAAGATAGCACAATGGGTAGAGGCCAGCATAAAAGCTCAAGCAACAAAAGACAGAGCAATATGGCATCTCCAGAAC
>NW_026589739.1:0-3286 GCF_907164565.1 Psammomys obesus | reverse complement strand
TGGTTTGCAGAACTTGAAACAACATACACGAGTAAATGTGAATTTATTCTATGGTGATATAGATGACTTGCTGTTCTTCTGTGTAGACATTCATAATATCTTTGTAACCAGAAGGAAGGTGTGGATCTTTGCAAAGCCACACTCGACATATTTAGGGACTATAACAAGTGAAAAGCATGTTTTGATAAACCTATTCAGTGGAAGCTTATCATTTTTAAAAAAGAGAACTATCCCTGGCTTCAAGCACTTTCTTGAGGCTCTTACACCCTCCCATTACCCAGGAGATGTTTACTTCTCTAAATTCTGGATTGATAATTTTAATTGTTCACCTCCTGCTTCGCGATGTGGAAATCATAAACCCTGTCCAGTGAATATTTCCCTAAACACTAAGGATAAAATAAATGATATGGTGACTATTTCTGAGCCCAGCTACTCCATATGGAATGCAGTGTATGCAGTGGCCCATGTCCTACATAAAATGCTATTGAGCAAAACTGAAATGGGATCTAAAGAAGACAGAAACACAGACTGGCTTCTACCATGGCAGGTAAGCCTCAATCATAAGCAGGGGAAGCTTAGAATCTTAAATTATTAGTAAGTAATTCACTGTGGTCAAGCCAATAGAACATTTTCATCTTATAATTAAAAGTATAAGTTAAAATGGAAAAGGGTTTAATTTTTTTTCTCCGTTTAGTTCCATGTTGGCTATAGGCTTGCTGTATATTGTTTTTACTATGTTTAGGGATGTGACTTGTATCCCTGATGCCTCTAAGACTTAGTTAAACATGAATGGGTTTGGATTTTGTCAGATGCTTTTTTGGCATCTATGGAGATGATCATGTGGTTTTTCTCCTTCAGTTTATTTATATAATTGATTACAATGATGGATTTCTGTATATTGAACCTACATGCCTAGCATGAAGCCTACATGGTCATGGTGGATGATATTTCTTATGTATTCTGGGTTTCGGTTTGCAAGTATTTTACTGAGTATTTTCCCATCAATGTTCATAAGAGAGATAGGTCTAAAGTCTTTTGTTGTTATTGGGTCTTCGTGAGGTTTAGGTATCAAGGTGACTGTAGCCTCATAGAATTAGTTTGGTAATGTTCATTCTTCTTCTGTTTTGTAGAATAGTTTGAAGAGAATATGAGTTAGCTCTTTTTAAGGTCTGTAAAATTCTGCACTGAAACCTTCTGGCCCTGGACTTTTTTGTAAGGGATACTTTTGACGTTGCTTCTTTTTCCTTGGGGCATATAGGACTATTTACTCTATTTACCCAATTTTGATTTAATTTTGGTAAATGGAATCTATCAAGAAAATTATCCCTTTCATTTTGATTTTCAAATTTTGTGGCAAACAGGCCTTTGTATGATTTTTTGGATTTTCTCAGTATCTGTCATTATGTCTCCTTTATTGTTTCTGAGTTTGCTAATTTGGATAGTTTCTCTCTTCCTTTTATTTAATTTGCCTAAGGTTTTGTCTATCTTGTTGATTTTCTCAAAGAACCAGCTCTGGGTCTCATTGATTCTTTGAATTGTTTTCTTTTTTTCTAATTCATTGATTACAGCTCTGAGTTTGATTATTTCTAATTGTCTACTCCTTTTGTGTGTCTGCTTGTCCCCCCCCCCCGAGGGATTTTAGGTGTGTCATTAAGTTGCTTGTATGAGATATCTCAAACTTCTTTCTGGTGCCACTTTGCACTATGAACTTTCTCTTAGCACTGCTTTCATTCTGTCCCAGAAGATTTTATTACCATTGCTCTGTAGTACATCTTGAAGTCAGGGATGGAGATACCTCCAGAAGTTCTTTTATTATACAGAAATTTTTAGCTATTCTGTTTCGTGTGTGTGTGTTCCATATAAAATTGAGAATTGTTCTTTCAAGGTCTGTGAAGAATTGTGTTGGTATTTTGATAGTAATTGAATTGAATCTGTAGATTGCTTTTAGTAGGATAGTCATTTTTACTATGTTAATTTGACTGATCCATGAGAATGGGTGATATTTCCATCTTCTGATGTCTTTTTCAGTTTCTTTTTTCAGAGATGTGAAGTTCTTGTCGTAGAGGTCTTTCTCTTGCTTGGTTAGTTATACCAAAATATATTATATTATTTCTGGTTATTATGATGTATGCTGTTTTCCTAATTTTTTATAAGCCCATTTATCATTTATAGTCATGTGGACTACTGATTTTATAAGTTAAATTTATAACAGCCAGTTTACTGAAGGAGTGAATGGTTTTGCCTACTGTAGAACATCTCTGGTAAAATGTTGTGGGTCACTTATATATGCTGGTGTATCATCTGTGAATAGGAATATTTTGACTTTTTCCTTTGCAATTTGGACCCCTATGTTTTGTAATTGTCTTATTGTTCTAACTAGAACTTAAAGTACTACACTGAAAGGCTATGAAGAGAGTGGGCAGCTTTGTATTTTCCGTGTTTAGTGTAATTACTTTGAGTTTCTCTACATTTAATTCGATTTTGGTTATCGGCTTGTTATGTATTACCTTTATTATGTTTATGTAGGGCCTTGTATTCCTGATCTTTACAGAGCTTTTATCATGACGTGGTGCACAATTTTATCAAAGGCTTTTTTTTTTGCATCTAATGAGATGAACATGTTTATTTAATTATTTCTTTCAGTTAATTACAGTGATAAATTTAAATATGTTGAACCATCCCTGCATCCCTGCCAATTGATGCTTACTTGATCATAGTGGATGATCTATTTGATGTGGTCTTGGACTGGTTTTACCAGTATCTTACTGAGTATTTTTGCATTAAAGTCCATAAGGGAAATGGGTTTGAACTTTTCTTTCTTTATTGGGTCCTTGTGTGGTTTAGGTACAAGTGTGACTGTGGATTCATAGGAAGTGTTTGGCAATGTTCCTTCTGTTTCACTTTGTACAATAGTTTCTGAAGTATTGGTGTGAGCTCCTCTTTGAAAGTCTGGTAGTATTCCATGCTAAAACCATCTGGTTCTGGGATTTTTTTTTTTGGTTGGTAGACTTCTGATAACTACTTCTATTTTCTTAGGGATTATAGGACTCTTTAACCTGCTTACCTGATCTTGATTTAACTTTGGTAAGTGAAACCTATCAGGAAATTTTTTCCATTTCCTTTAGATTTTTGAAACTTGTGGAATTCAGTCTTTTGAAATAATACCTAATGATTCTTTGGATTTATTCCCCCTTTTCATTTCTTATTTTGTTTATTTGGATACAGTCTCTCTGACTTTTTGTTAGTTTGTCTAGAGGTATGTCTATCTTGTTGATGTTCCCCCCCC
>NW_026589738.1:1761-2116 GCF_907164565.1 Psammomys obesus | reverse complement strand
TAGAAGAAGATATCAGAAGGTGGAAAGATGTACCATGCTCATGGCTTGTCAGGATTAATGTAGTAAAAATGGCCATCTTACCAAAAGCATTATACAGATTCAATGCAATTCCCATCAAATTACCAACACAATTCTTTACAGACATTGAAAGAAAAATAATCAACTTCATATGGAATAACAAGAAAACCAGAATTGCTAAAGCAATACTCTACAATAAAAGATCTTCTGGAGGTATCTCCATCCCTGATCTCAAGCTGTACTATAGAGCAAGAGTAATAAAAACTGCATGGTACTGGCACAGAAACAGACTGGTGGATCAATGGAACCTAATAGAATACCCAGAAATAATCCCACA
>NW_026589738.1:0-1661 GCF_907164565.1 Psammomys obesus | reverse complement strand
TCAACAAATGGTGCTGGTCTAACTGGATGTCTACATGTAGAAAAATGCAAATAGATCCATACTTATCACCCTGCACAAAACTACAGTCCAAGTGGATCAAAGATCTCAACATAAAACCAGACATATTAAATCCATTAGAAGAAAAAGTGGGGAAGACCCTAGAACTCACTGGTACATTAGAAAACTTCCTGAACAGAACACCAACAGCAGGGGCTCTAAGAGCAACAATCAATAAATGGGACCTCATGAAGTTGAAAAGCTTCTGGAAATCAAAGGACACCGTCATCAGAACAAAATGACTTCCTACAGATTGGGAAAGGATCTTCACCAACCCTCTATCTGACAGAAGGCTAATATCCAGTATATATAAAGAACTAAAGAAGTTGAAAAGCAACAAATCAAGTAATCCAATTAAAAAATGGGGAACAGAGCTAAACAGAGAATTCTTGATAGAGGAATATCAAATGGCAGAGAAACACTTAACAAAATGCTCAGTGTCATTTGCCATCAGGGAAATCCAAATCAAAACGACCCTGAGATTTCACCCTACACCCATCAGAATGGCCAAGATCAAAACCTCAAGTGACAACACATGCCAGGGAGGATGTGGAGAATGTGGAACCCTCCTCCAATGCTGGTGGGAATGTAAACTTGTACAACCACTCTGGAAATCAATCTGGCTTTTCTCAGACAACAATAAATAGCGCTTTCCCAAGATCCAGCTATACCACTCCTAGGAATATATCCAAAAGATGTTCAAGTACACAACAAGGACATTTGCTCAACCATGTTTGTAGCAGCTTTATTTGTAATAACCAGAAGCTGGAAACAACCCAAATGCCCCTCAACTGAAGAACGGATACAGAAACTGTGGTACATCTACAGAATGGAATATTAGTCAGCAATGAAAAACAAGAAAAGTATTAAATTTGCAGGTAAATGGTGGGATCTGGAAAGGATCATCCTGAGTGAGCTGTCCCAGAAGCAGAAATACACACAGGATATATACTCACTCACATAGACATGTAATATGGGATAAACTTACTAAAATTTGTACACCTAAAGAAACTAATCAAGAGGGATGACTCTGGCTATAATGCTTAATCTCCACTCTCAAAGGCAAAGAGGATGGACACCAGAAGAAGAAGAAATCAGGAAACAAGTTAGGAGCCTCCCACAGAGGGTCTCTGAAAAGTTCTGCCCTGCAGACTATCAAAGCAGATGTTGAGACTTCTGGCCAAACGTTGGGCAGAATGCAGGGAATCTTCTGTAAGAAGTGGGAAAAAATAGTAAGAGCTGGGGATGACAGGAGGTCCACAAGGAGAGCTACAGAACCAACATTTTGGATCCCAACACATTAATAGTGGGAATCTTCAACACTCCACTCCCACCAAGGAACAGCTCATCTATATAGAAGCTAAATAGGGAAATAATGATACTTAAAGAGGTCTTAAATCAAATGGATCTAATAGATGACTACAGAACTTTACACCCAAACTCAAAAGAGTATGCCTTCTTTTAAGCACCTAATGGAACCTTCTCCAAAATTTTACCATATATCTGACACAAAGCAAGCCTCAGAAGATACAAGAAGATTGACATAATTCCTTGATGCCTATCAGACCACCATGGCTTAAAACTACACCTCAAAAATAACAGAA
>NW_026589737.1:0-2950 GCF_907164565.1 Psammomys obesus | reverse complement strand
ACAGACTGACATAACTGCGGATTTGTTTTATATTCTGTACTTAGAGGTAGGGTCTTGCCAAGCAGCCCTGGAACTGGTATGAAACCTGCTGTGCAGACCATGCAGATCTCCAACTTGCAGCAACCTTCCTGTTTCCAACCTCCTCAGTGCTGGGATCATAGGCAAGCACTGCCAAACCCAGTCAACCATTGAACAATTTTATTGCTTGAAAGACGTTAGTATCTATCTACTTCAAACCCCTTGTTCATCCACAGATAACTCATAACTTACAAATAAATATTCTTAACTAACTTACAAAGCCTGGAGGGTTAGCAGGCCTTCAAATGTATCCTTACGTAATTCAGTCAGCTGATTTTCACTGAGAATTCTGGAAAATCAAATAGATGGAGAACATCCATTGGTGAAATGAGATAAAGAAATACATGCTGTCATATGTCATCTGTGATAGTCTTCAGTTCTCTTGGGGGCAATTAAAAATTTCATATATACAGTGGTCTCCATCCTAAAGGTTCTATTTCTGGGCATCTAAGGCTATAGAAATACTTATATCCAAGGTTTACAGGCCATTTATTACAGCCAGACATGTAACAGAAAACCCAGATAGTCTCTAACCATCAGTAGGGTAATACTAAATTCTCACTGTATTCATACTATGAAATGTTATGTAGAAATGGAAACAAATAGTATAAACCTCTACATAAGGGAAAGGAAACTTCAAATATCATTAAATGAAAACAAGTTACCAAATGTTGTCATTTGTATAAAAGCGATAAGGAAAGCAGCAATACTCCTATTTTTCCATATGCAAATGCTGTATGGCTATATAGCAAATTTAGAGTAGTGGTTACCTCAGAACTGAGGCATTATGGCACAAGGAAGGTTCCACTAGCCCTCTTATTTAATTGATAACTATTACAAGTGTCGTCATCAATGACTTCTGTACTGGAAAACAAATATGTTATTCTTCAAATAACATTAAATTAAAATTTTTGCCTCACTGGTGAGAGCCCGACCCAAGGTCTCATTCCCTAGGCAAGTGTACTAACACAGAAGCACCCCCAGCCCTCACGCCACTTACCAGAAAAATACAACCTATACCAATTTATTGAGAACAATTAAAATTCTCTATCTCCATCTAAACCTTCCATGTCTGGCTATCTATTCTACAGAAATACACTGGGATGCAGTGAGAAAATATCTCTCCCCAGACACACTGACCTCAAAATCTAGACAAAAATGGCCTTAATACAATATTTTGTATAACATTTGGAAGGAATGTATGTATTTATACACTACTCACAATTTCTCAGCCCAATGGTATACTTCCCATACATTTTTATCGATGTAAGAAATATTATTTCCTTGGAAATTTCTGTGAAGAAACAATTCATATACTTGAGTAAATAGAAAAAGGATAAGCAGAATCAGTAAGATAACCATTGCACCCTCATGGAGGTGTTCAATGCAGAACAAGGAAACCAACTTTCTAATTCCCAGATCTACCAGCTTCCAAGGAAGAAGAGTTAACAATGCAGGGCTGCTGATGCCAGCAGGAGTCACTTCTCCCCCTGTGACTCCTGAACTTCTAACTTGACCCTCCTCGAGGTTAGAAAATGCTAGTTAGTTACCAAGTATTCTTCTCAAAATTACTTGTTTAAATGAAGTCTTTCTTTCAGTAAAATATGTGACTTAAAATTAATATAGTGAATAATTCAATAGGAAAAATAGAAAAAAAGTTACCACAATTAGCTAATAAGAAACCATATTATAGGTAATACCAACACTTTTCTTGAGGGCTATCTATCAAAACCTGTGTTGGTGTTGGAAAGATGAAAATAGAATTAGCAAAAGTGAAGATCTGGTATGAAAAATAGTTCTTGGACATGACACTTAAGGAAAAAGCACAATATCACTGTGAAATGAGTTTTAGCTTATCTGGGAAAAAGACAAATGAAATTTCACTTTGCACCTTATGTTGCCAGTGAGATTTATGTTATGGTTGGTACAGCATAGAAGAACAACAACATGAAGTTTATAGATTATCCTATAAGCACTAATGCATTTTGTTCCCATTTTGTATGTGTGAATGTGAATTTGTATGAGTTTGATGTTAAGAGTCATCCTCAATCACTCTTCTCCTTTACTGAGGCAGGGTCTCTCAGTCAAACCCAGAGCTCACTGATGTGGTAGACTTGCCAGCCAGACTGCCTGGAGAGCAGGACTCTGACTTTCAAGGCTGTAATTACAGGTAGACTGTCACACCGACCTGCCGTTTACATGGAATTCCTAAGAACTGAACCGCAGTCCTCACACTTGCAATTTAGGCATTTTAACAACTGAGTAATCTCCCCAGATGTCCCTTTCCGCAGTGCCAGGAATGGGATCAAGGGCCTTGGGTGTGTTATTCAAGTATTCTACCACTGAGATGTATTCCTAGCCCTCTGGTCATTCTGAGACAGGAACTCACAAGTATAGTCCAGGCTGGCCTTGAACTTGTGAGTCTCACTCTTTATTTCCCAAGTACTAGGATTATAGGTACATACTATCACACCAGGTTTCTATGACATTTTTAAAAATGGGATATAACCATGAGTGGCACATGATTGAGAGAATCTGTTAAATACCTTAGTTATGTTCTGTTTCTATGTTCTGTAGCTGATTCTGAGCATTTGCCTTGACTATATTCTTACTCATCAGTGAAGACTTTCTTGCTCAGTTTAAACATACTCTTTCTTGTGGTAGGAAAGAAGAAAATCTGCTCACTTGACAGTAGCCATCTCCACTCAACCCCAAGCTAATTTTTTTTCCACCAACGAAGAAAATGCTTACAACTGAACTCCCCACCCTCAAGCTGTCCTCATTCCTGACTGCTGAGTCCATCGCTAAATTGACATTCTCGTCTTCATCAGGAAATCGTGGCCTCCTTTTTAGGCACACTTCAATCCCCAAC
>NW_026589736.1:0-5537 GCF_907164565.1 Psammomys obesus | reverse complement strand
AGCTGAAAGAGCCATGACCTCCTCCCTCAGCTCCTCTGTCCTGACAGATGCAGAAGTGTGGGTAGAGCCTGAATGCATACTATACCTGGTTTTCAGGAGAATGATCCTGAGGAAGCATGGAAGCAAAGACACAATTAATGACAAAAAACATAATAAGCCCATATTCTCCCTGACAAATGGACCTCTTGTAATGCCAGGATCACAGGACCTTCAGAGGCCACCAGGAGCCAACTCGATTCAATAATAATCAATTTAGATTAATTCTTTGTGGTGAGGCTGAGACAGTAAAAGTGCATATTTGACTAAATCTGGTTTAAAAAGCCCATAGCAAGATTCTACCTAAGCAAGCAAATAACTGCACAACCCAAAAGCTTAGCATAGTTGATGGTGTACTCCCTTCATCCCAGAATTTTCAAGGCAAAAACAGGATGCTCTCTGTGAGTGTGAGGACAGCAATGTCTATACAGCAAGGTCCAAGCCAGCCAGGGCTTCTCAGTGAGATCCTGTCTCCAAGACAGCAACATGTCATAGTGCAGGCTAGCTGGGACTTCAGATACATTTTTAAAGTAATGGTGGACATCTAACTTTCTTGTTTTCCACATATTGGGTAAACCTTCTACCAACTGGCCTTCATCCACAGACCCTGATTTAATGTAATTTGAGACCACAAGTCTTGGGTCTTGTTAAGATCCACTTTCCCTTTTCTGAAGGGCCTCATTTTTTGGGAGGTATTTGAACCTGCACTATTGCATGGGTCTTCACTCATAGATACCATAATGGCAACTTATAAGTTTCTCATTGACAACTGAGCTAACATGCCTAAAGATTGCTGGCATGTTTGCATCCCAAAGCACCCTATTACATAGGTGTTGCTACCATAGATCCCAAACCTTTCCAGAACCTTAAGCTAGTTCCTCTTAATGACACAGCATCCTGTCTATGGGATTCTTTCTAAATGGTACCTGCCTTACATCAGATGAATACCCATTATCTATCTCCCCATACTCAAGAGCTTGTTCTAATCTAATCTAATTCAGGTTTCTAACTCCCTGGGAACGGCAGATAGTAAACATTTAGGGGCCCCTAGAGGACTTGATTTGCTTGTACTTTGGGCTTCACCTGTCATGTTTCTATTAGACCCTTGACTAAGAAACAGAACCCTGAATTTCATGTACTTGAACATATAGTTTCCAAGACTCTTATTATGAAGGTATGGCAGGCACATGGGCCTTCTATCAACTTGGGAAAGAGAAGAGCAGCCCCTCTCCAAACATCCATGGTAGTAGGAAGGTGGATAGCTAGTTCAGCGGCTGTCAGCACAGAGGCCTTAGTTGCAGGAAAACAAAATTTCATGTATTTTTTTAAAGAGATTCATTTATTTATAATGTATACACTGTTCTGCCTGCATGTATGCTTACACACCAGAAGAGGGCACCAGATATCGTTAAGAAAGCTTGTGAGCCACCATGTGGTGGACTAGGAATTGAACTCAGTCCCTTGAAAGAGCAGCTTAACTGCTGAGTCACCTCCACAACAAATTTCACATATTTAATTGAACAAGTCAACAAGAGCTGGCCAAAATACAATCTACTACATTCTTACTAAACCAAGTAGGGTCCCTAGCTGAGATAGCCTTGCAAAATCAACAAGTGGCCTGTTATCCCAGCAGTCATGGAGGCAGAAGTAGACCAATCTCTGCGATTTCAAATCCAGTCTGGTCTACAGAGCAAGTATAGGACAGCTAAGGCTACAGAGAGAAATCCTCTCTCAAAAAACAAGACCAAAACACCATTGTCAACAACTACAAACAAACAAAACAAAACAAAAAATTCTGACAATCATTAGACCTTTTTCTCTTTAAGGGAGGTAGTTTTTGCACGGCTTTGGGAGAACAATGTTGTTTTTATGCCAATCATTCCAGGGTTGTAAGAGACATTCTCACAGGAAGATGCATATGTGCCTTCAATCAACAGAGTAAACAATCAATGACTTGGTATGAAAGCTTGTTTAAGTGGTCACCTTGGTTCACCCCATCCTTAGCTGCCCTACTTGGTCTCATGTCTGCTTATACTAATTGTTACTTGTGGGCCTAGCATTATAAATGCCCTGATATCTTTCCTTAGACAATATATTTCACCATTCAACTCAATGGCTCTTTGGACCCAATATGTCCCTTTGGCCACTATGCAAAATCTTCTTCATTTATTTATTTATCTATCTAGGTATTTATTTATTTATCCATTTATTATTTTTGCATTTTCTTTTTTAAAATATTTTATTATTATTATTAATTACACTTTATTAATTTTGTACCTCCCATAAGCCCCTCCCTCCTCCTCTTCCACTCCTGACCCCACCCTTCCTCCCCTTTCTGCATGCATGCCCCTCCCCAAGTCCACTGAGAGGGGAGGTCTTCCTCTCCTTCTTTCTGATCTTAGACTATCAGTTCTCATCAGAAGTGGCTGCATTGTCATCTTCTGTGGCCTGGTAAGGCTGCTCCCCCCTCAGGGGGAGGTGATCAAAGAGCAGGCCAATCAGATTATGTCAGAGACAGTCCTCTTCCCATTACTATGTAACCCACTTGGAAACTGAACTGCCATGGGCTACATCTGTGCAGGGGTTCTAGGTTATCTCCATGAATAGTCCTTGGTTGGAGTATGAGTCTCTGGGAAGTTCCCTGTGTTCCAATTTTCTTGTTCTGTTGCTCTCCTTGTGGAGTTCCTGTCCTCTCCAGCTCTTGCTATTTCCTACTTCTTACATAAAATTCCGTTCACTCTGCCCGACAGTTGGCCATCAGGCTCAGCATCTGCTTTGATAGTCTGCAGGGCAAAGGCTTTCAGAGGCCCTCTGTGGCAGGTTCCTAGGTTGTTTCCTGTTTTCTTCTTCTGGCTTTCAGAGGCCCTCTGTAGCAGGTTCCTAGGTTGTTTCCTATTTTCTTCTTCCTCTGATGTCCATCCTCTTTGAAAAGTCAAAACCTTGAGTCAATGATTTGACTTTTGAAAAGTACTCAAGAGGGTAATGCTAAGACCCACATTCCCTTCTCTGAAGAGCCTTTTTCTTTGAGCCCTACCACTCATCACAACTTGTTGCTGACATAAAAGAATCTCTGTGCAAGGTCCGGTTGACCATAAGCTATGTTTAGTTTGACTGGGAATATGTATGGCCTTGTTATTCTATGAAATTCACCAACCAGAAGCACAGCTGGCAGGCATATATACCCTGTTCCACAGTATGTCCCCCTAGATGAGCTAATAGTAGCTTTTACTTTTATAAACTGACACCAGTACATAACCTGTGATTAATATAAAAAATAAAAAAATTAAAAATTATAAAAAAATAAACTGACACCAAAGAACACTCAATGTCAGAGTTAGACTCCTGAGCACTCTCCTTAGCCCTGGTCACAATTGGGTTGGAGCAGGCATTCAGTAAACTGTCTATATATGATTGAGATTGGTGCCTGAGTGGTTTGAAGGGAGGAAGCCCCCCAAGACCATAACAAGACTCATTTTCACTGATCAAAAAGCTCAGTGCCTTTCCTTCTCCATAGACATAAGATCCCAAGACCTTAAAATTGGTGACCATGAAAGTGCCCAAGAAGGAACTCAGAGAGTGAGCACATATGTTCACATGGCTTGACCTTTAATTCAAAAGAGAACGCAGGAGAAAATCTTTCATTACTCTATTATGCCAGAAGCCTTTTAGAATATCAGACTCTTGAGTCTTCTGTCTCCATGAACCCACACTTCTTGGTGGCAACTCTGAGCCTTCTAATCTGGACTTCCTCATGACACCCACCCCCAACACACACAGTTGTTGTTCTCGCTGTGTCTTCTTGAGGAGACATCTTTCTCATGGATTCCATGATTTTCAGGGCAGTAACAGGCAACACACACTGATTGAGTTGTGCTGTCTTATGGCCTTGAGTGCACCCATGAGCTCAGGGTTGATGTGGTCACATCTCTTCAATAAGAGACTCAAAATGTCATCAGAGCTCTCCAGGAATATTTTCTGATTCAGTTCAGTCAGAATTGCCATGTGCTTGTGTTGGCATAATATTCTTGTGCAATGTGTACAATTTACCCTTATTCATTGAAATACTGATTTCTCTACCCCACTGTCTGGTTCCAGTCAGGACATTGAATTGTGATGCTTATTCTAAGCATCACCTGTCTCAAGTTTGTGTAAACATGCTACCATTTGTTCTCTATGAAAACAGCTAATGCTGAGCAAAGGAGAGAATAGGGTGGGGCATCCTGATCAGGACAGGAGGAGAAAGGAGTGGGAAGAGAGGTCTGAGAGGCGAGGACCAGGAAACATCTGGAGAAATGAACTGGACCTAAGATAAGACTAAAAAGCAAGTATAATGTGAGAAATATCAATTGGTGGAAGCTATGAGGGCTTGGAGGTTTAGGATGGAGTAATTATTGCCCAGCATTGTGCTCTAGGTTAATTAAATAAATCCTAGCCTTTGTGTGGTGATTTGGTTACATAGCTGGTTTAAGAATAACCACTGTTTAACTAAAAGATAAATCAGTATTAAACATTAAAAGTCATCAATATGGGGTGAATTGTGCTCAAGGGTGATCATGGAAATATCATTGTTATAGAAATAGATCTTGGTGAACTGGTTGTATTGGCTCAGAGCATATAGAAGGGCACTGAGCTGAGGTTCCTATCTTACAATCCTCCAGTTATAAAGGTCAAAGTAGCTGCAACTCTCCAGAAGACCATGGAGAGGCTCAGTATACAAACAGAATGTTACTACTCCACTGAGGTTCAGGTGTGTGAGTGGATCTGGGTCCAGGCTCAGGGGTGGATGATTTAAGTCTGACTGTGAGAGCTGGCCTGGAGTGACTGCTAGGATCTTTGGTGGGTAAGGGTGGGGGGTCTTCAGGCTCCTAGGTGGAGTGTCACAGAGAGTTCTGGCAGTGTTAGTCAGTGACTTGTGGGGTTGTTCCTTTCCTGGTAGAGAGCCCCATTTGGCCCTAGGTCAGCTTGCCCATACAAGGGAGGACAATGTCCAGGAAGTTTGCCAGTGGAGTCTTGTCACCCAAGTCAGTTACATTGCTCTTATCACTGTGCAGCTGGCACCATCCTCAACTCTGCTGCTACCTTTCCTCACTGCCAATCACAAGCCACATGCTACATACATCAGACCAACCGGAAGGACCAAGCCAAGCAAGATCAAACATAATATTTGGGTTGTCCCTGACCTTGACTTGTCATCACAGACTCCCTGTTTTCAGCATTTCCCCCTAACTCCAAATACCAATCCCAGCATCACTCATTCCCCTTCCCTACTTCATCAGCTCCTGGGTCTCTAAGCTGCCTCTTATTCAGTGTTTCAGAGCTATTGTGTCACTTCAGATACCATCTCCAGCTCTGTCTGAACCACAATATTTGGCCTGCCTCAAATACCCAATAATGTTTAATAAAAAGAGGGGGGCTTGCTCTAGACTGCAGGACAACTTCCCATCCCTACTCACCTGAGCAACATTTCTAGGAGGTATCTTTGAAAGCTCACACTGTTCCTA
>NW_026589735.1:0-1473 GCF_907164565.1 Psammomys obesus | reverse complement strand
GTGCTGTGAAATGAGTTTTTGTTCTTAGCCATTCTGATCAGTATAAGGTGAAATCTCAGGGTCTTTTTGTTTTGTATTTCCCTGAAGCCTAAGGGTTTTGAACAATTCTTTAAGTGTTTCAACAACATTCAATGTTCCTCTTTTGAGAATTGTTTGTTGAGCTCTGTACCACAGTTTTTTCCATTGGATTAGTTGATTTGTTGATGTTAACGTATTGAGTTCTTTATATATTCTGGATATTAGCTCTCTGTCAGATATAGGGTTGGAGAAGATCCTTTCCCAATCTGTAGGCTGTGATTTTGTTCTGATGACAGTGTCCTTTGCTTTGTAGAAACTTTTCAGTTTCATGATTGTTGATCACAGAATCTATGTCGTTGCTGTTCTGTTCAGGAAGTTGTATCCTGTGCCAGTAAATTCAAGGATCTTCCCCACTTTTTCTGGTAACACTTTTTCTGGTATAGTGTGTCTGGTTTACTGTTGAGGTCTTTGATACACTTGGACTTTACTTTTGTGCAGGGTGATAAATATGGATCTACTTGCATTTAGTGTAGACATTCAGTTGGTGCAGGACCATTTGTTTAAGATACTGTCTTTCTTCCAATGATGTGATGTGACAGTATCTTCCAAGATACTGTCTTTCTTCCAATGAAGTGATTTTGACTTCTTTCTCAAAAATCAAGTATATGTAGGTGTGTGGATTTCTTTCTGGGTCTTTTATTCACTTCTATTGATCCACCATTCTGTTTCTATGCCAGTACGATGCAGTTTTTATTAATTCTGCTCTGTAGTACAGCTTGAGATCAGGGAAGGAGATACCTCCAGATGATCTGTTGCTGTACCGGATTATTTTAGCAAATATGGTTTGTTTTATTTGTTTTGTTTTTCCACATGAAGTTGAGAATTGTTCTTTCAAGTTCTGTAAAGAATTGTGCTGGTATTTTGATGTGAATTGCATTGAATCTGTAGATTGCTTTTGACAGGATAGCCATTTTCACTATGTTAATCCTACCAATCCATGAGCATGGGAGATCTTTAATATCTCCTGTGTGTAAAAGCAGATGCTGAGACCCATAGTCAACCTTTGGGCAGAGTGCAGGGAATCTTATGAAAGAAGCGGGAGTTAGAAAGCCCTGGAGGGGATAGGAGCTCCACAAGAAGAGCAACAGAAACAAAAATTCTGGGCACAAGGGTCTTTTCTGAGACTGATAATCCAACCAAGGATCATGCATGGAGATAACCTAGAACCCGTGCACATATGTAACCCAGGCCAGCTCAGTGTCCAAGTAGGTACCCTAGTAAGGGGAACCAGGCCTGTTTCTGATATGAACTCAGTGGCTGGTTCTTCGATCACTTCCACCTGAGACGGGAGAAACCTTACCAGACCACAGACGAAGACAATACACACAGTTTTGATGATACATGATTGGCTAGGATCAGAGGGAAGGGGAGAATACTGCTCCTACCAGTGGAATA
>NW_026589734.1:0-4639 GCF_907164565.1 Psammomys obesus | reverse complement strand
GAAAGGCCTTAATCAGAAAGATCTGATATTTTAAGATAAGCATGTCCTTAAAATGCACAGCATGCCTCTATGTTAAGCCATCAGGGCAAAAAGGCAAGCTACACAGTTTAGAGGTGTTAATAAGGCTTCCTATATGAGTAAAGATTCATCCATTCACTTCCAGCCTTTATGTCCAACAGTATGAGAAGTTATCAGAATGAGAATTAGAATTAGAAAATTAGCACACAATCCCACAGGATATGAATTTTATCAACTAGAATTCAGAACGTAGTTTATTTTCCTTTAATTGGACTTCATTAAAGCCAAAGTTATTGAGGTCAATAATTTTCCTGCTTCACAGGCTATTTCAAAAATATGTTACCCAAGTAATATTATTTTATCAAGTGGTCTACATCTTCAATCTCAGCACTTGGGAGTTTGAGGCAGAAAATTAGGAATTCAAAGTTGTTTCCATCTACACATAGTGAGTTCAAGGACAGCCTGAGCTACATGAGACCCTATCACAGTGCTTCTCAAACTTCCTAATGTTGAGACCCCTTAACAAAGATTCTCATGTTGTGGTGAACCCCAACAATAAAGTTATTTTATTGCTACTTCATAAAATATCTCTGCTACAGTTATAAATCATAATGTAAATATCTGATATACAGGATATTTAATAGGTGACCCCAGGGAGAGGGTCATTTGACCCCCATAGGGGTTGTAACTCACAGTTTGAGAGCTGCTGCCCTATCCCAAAAAAAGAGGATAGAGGTGAGTGGAGAAGAAGAAAGAAGATGAAAAAATGTGGAAAGTGCCTAGATTATTTGTCAAGCTGGGCCTGAGAGTGTTGACATGTCACTCAGCTACTCAGGGTACTGAAGGAGGCAGCTTGCAAAATCAATGACTACATGGGCAACTTATATAGACCCTGTCTCAAAAAATTAAAACAGGCTAGAAATATAGAACAGCAGTAAGCCATTTAGTCAGAATGCATTGAAAATCTATTTAAAAAATAAAATCACATTCAGCATTCTACCCTGGAGTTTTTACCTGTCTCCAAAATGATTTTTATTTTAATTTCTGATCATTATGGTTCTTGGCATTTTAAAGTTCTATGGTTTGCCTAAGACACAATCCCTTGTATCCACAACTACAGTACCACAACCACACAAGATAGGTTCACTGCCTGAAAAATACCCTCCATGCTCAGTCGTTCATCCCTTTTCTTGTACAACCACTCTTTTTCACTGCCTCTACTGTTTTACCCTTTCTACTTAGTCCTTTTAGACAGTTTGCCTTCACTTATGAATATGTAGTTCAAATTCATACATGTCTGCATGAACTTATGGCTCACTTCAAGTCATTGATGATATCCCATTACATCAAACTTCTTAGGTCTCTTGATCCCATCCATCACCAATTACTGAAAGATATCTTGGTTGCTAACAGTCTAAAGATCATCAGTAAATTTGCTTCAAATATTGATAAGCAGAAAAGGTTTAAGTATTCATATGAACCAGGTAAATTGGATATAATGTTGCTGGGAAGTAGGGTAAACATATAGTCTGCTTTGTTAGTATTGCAAAATGATTTCCAATGTGGCTACATTATTTTGCATCCCCACTAATAATAGTTTGAGGTTTTGTTGTTAGGTAGCCACACCAACAGCTGGCACACTCTCAGGCTATGGTTAAAATTTAGCCATTGTAACATTGTATTTCCTGTTGGGGGTTTGGAGTTCGTTTGTTTTTAAAGAGGCTTTTTATTTCAATGAAGTAGGTGTCAAGCACACACCTTCAAGAAGAATCTAAAGCTGCAGAGTCAGACAAGTGTAACCCTATCACAAGCACCAGTTGGGACCAACCTAAGCTTGTAGATCATTAGAACTCTGATTCCACACTCCTAAGTAATTACCCTAGCCTCACCCTCCCAGAGTCCTGTTATTTCTAAGGCACAGTTGTATGGAAAATAGGATTTTCTCCACAATGCATTTGTGAAATTGCAGCAGAAATGCCTGTTGTTTTCTAGTACAACATACTATCTGAAGATTCACTTTTAAAGTTTATCTAATTCTGTTAATCTTTCCTTGAGATTTTTCTCTTCTTCTAGAACAAGCTTACCTGAGAATCTCTTAAAAAGGCTTCAAAAGCCCTTGATTTTCCTTCATAAGCCTATCCTTCCACCACCCATACCAGCAAAGCCATGGCCATGGCCTTTCATCAGTATCACAGTCCACTTTCCCTGCTACTATCCACGCAGTCAGCCTCTGTTGAAATGTTTAATAATGTGGCAAAAGATTACTGCCATGAACTCATCACCTGGCCTTTCTCACTGCCACCTATGTTATGTTCAGAAATCTTCAGTGAACCTGTTTCAATTGTTCTAAAAGGCTCATACACATCTTCTTCATTCACATTAAGCATTTTAAATTCAGTGAGCCTATTTAGTGAAGAAAATGGGAGGCTATTAGATGTCATCAGAGTCAGTTATCCACTCTGCAATTCCAAAGTGATCCATGTCCACACCACCCTGCCTTCCATGTTCTATTTCTCCTCTCCAGGACCAAACACCTGTGCTCTGCAAACACTCCTACTGGTCTGTACCTCATCAGTCCTCAAACTAAGTACCTTCACCCATTTCTTCTTTAATTGCACCTCACCCTTTGAGAACACAACTATCCCCACAATGTACACAAACTTTCCTCACAAAATTCTGTGCCTCTGTGTGATAAACCATTCTCACTGTCAGTGCTGTATTAAGGTTGGTAGTGAGTAACAACTTACCATACCTTGAACTAAAATCTTAATCTCATACCAATTTAAACATCACTTCAGTTTTACCCACAAACTGAATGAAGATTGATTTAGAACTGATACAACTGTTGTCATTAGTACGTTCAAAAGTCTTGATTACGTAGGATTTTCATCTACCCCGATGTCATCAAAATCTAGCCCTCCCTCAGCTAAAATGTAACCAAATCTTGGCTGTTAAAAACAGAGATGTTTTTCCCTTAACCTTCTAAAGATAATCTTCATATGTTCCTCAAGCATGCTTTCTCTGCCACATCCTCTCTATTTAGACACTCCACTTATTCTTTCAATCCCTGACAGCTGGGTTTTGTTTCCATAATGAAATACAAACTGCTATCCCTAAAGCTACAATGGTCTTATTCCAAAACCAGTGATCAATTTTCCAGGTCTATCCACTACACACTACACTATCCACTGTATACGGGACCTCTTCCTCCTTTCTAATTTCCACAGCTCGGGTCCCATAACACTACTCTCCTTTCTACTCAGGTACCTCAAAACAGTTTCTTCTTGGGCCTCCATCTGCCTGTTAATGATACAGTAAGTGTTCTGCCTCTGCCACAGCTCTCTTCCTCCATACAATAAAACACTGTCAGTTCAACTACCTCCTCAGTGTAAGGCCTAAAACAGTGCTAAAAGAAACCCTTCTTCCCAGGCTTCAGATGACTTACAAATCCTTCCAAGGAGGAAGTGCCTCACATTGTCCCTAATGAAGAAAGCAGGGCTCAGACTGTGTGGTGCCACAATACTCTGCATTTTTTACTAGCCACAATCCAATCTAAGCCAACACAGGTGTTATGGTTTTGAGTGTGAACTGTCCCCCACAGACACATGTTTGAAATTGGTCCCTTGATGTATGATCTATCAGGGAAGGCTGTTGGAACCTTTAAAAGCTGGCATCCATTGGGCTGGAATAAGTGAGTGTCTGACAGTGGAGCAGAGGTACTCTCTATTTCTTGATCCATAGTAACAAAGAAAGCAACCTCAGAATACTTTGGCCACCATGAACACCAACATACCTTCCCTACTATGGAGGACTGTACCCTCTCAAAAGAATGAACAGAAATAAATCAATTCTCCCACATGTTGCTTCTGAAAGTTATTTTGTCACAGTGGGGAGAAAAGTAACGAATCCAACATGTTAGCACCCAGTACAAAGAATACTAACTCACATAGTAACCACCCACGTAAAGCTCTAGCCAATAAACTGTGTAGTAGCTCAGCAGACATCATACTTCCCCAGTGCTTCAAATAGGAAAGAAAGATAAGCCAGATATGGAGCAAAGATCCAAAATCTGCGAATGTAGCTGACTCTCAGCTGCAGAATTGCTACAACCTTGTTATTTTTCATGGCTGGGATCACTTAAAAACTCTTGATTCTAGAACACTTACTCAGCATCTTCTGTAAGGCTTTTTTTTTTTCCCTTCAGCATCTCCTGATTTCCATGAAAATGCCATACTAAGATTCCCATAAGATGCTTCTTTCCAGGGCCTGGCATGGTGGCCACACTCTTAATCACACAATACAGAATACTGAGAGGCAAGTGGATCTCTGAGTTCAAAGCCAACCTCATCTATATAGCACCTTCCAGGCCATCCAAGGCTACATTGTGAGATCCTGTTTCAGAAACAAACAAAAGATTCTCATAAAATATCCTCAAGGATATTATAATTCATTGCCAACATCTTCCAAACCTATTTGATTCAATGTTTCCTTTAAGAAATCAATAGGGCTAGGAACCCAATAATTGATTTCTGTCATTATTCCTCATATTTCAGTGTTACGTTTAAAAAAATCTCATATATATATATATATATATATATATATATATATATATATATATATA
>NW_026589733.1:0-6272 GCF_907164565.1 Psammomys obesus | reverse complement strand
AAGGGTCCCAGGGCTTTGCTCCCAACATCTCCTCCCTATTTGTCTTTTAAAAGAGGAGGGGGAGGCCTCTTAGGACTCTCAGCGATTTTATAAACAGTTTGGGAATTTTATAGGTCCGGGGACTCACGTTTACAAAGGTTCGGTGACTCAGGTCTCACTGCAATCGTAGGCAGGCCTAGGCCATTTCTGGTGCAATGGGA
Organism: Psammomys obesus; assembly: GCF_907164565.1. Lineage (NCBI taxonomy): Eukaryota > Metazoa > Chordata > Mammalia > Rodentia > Muridae > Psammomys > Psammomys obesus. The sequence goes on along the minus strand of NW_026589733.1, from coordinate 6,072 downwards.
AGAATCCCTCAGAGTGCAAGGCCCTAGGTATATTAGCCGTCTTGATTATGTGAGAAAAATTATTTGTCACGAACAGCACAAACGGGGTCTGAGTCTGTTAGAAGAGTGGTGCTGGACCCTTACCCGTCATTGGATCGGCCTCCTCTGGGCGAGGTCGTCCTGTCTTAGGTGGGCGGAGACTTATCCACTCGTTCCGTCTCTGACTTGCCAGACCACTCACTTTGTGGTAGTATAACGTGTTTGTTTTCCCGATAGGACCTATTTATCGCTTGGTTTTTAAGCAATTATATAAAACGAGCCAATCATTTCGCCAATTAATGAGAGTCATAAAAAGCCCAGGTCTAACTGGAAGAGCAGCCCCAGAACTTCCATCTCGGGCCAGGAGATACTAGGGTGGAGAAATCAAGGGGGTGGGAAGCTGGGGCATCAAGTGGAAGCTCCACGGCAGATTCTTCTTCCCCAGCCAGACGGTGGTAGTGGACTCCAACAGGCTTGATTGCGGAGCTCACCTGGTTCTTAACAAAGTTTGAGAGACGATTAAAGGCCCAAGGGCCAAAAGAGAGAAGCAAAAGGATACCTACAAAAGGTCCTAGCAGACTGGGAAGCAGAGTGGTTAGCCATGGGGATGTGGAAAACCAATTTTGATACCAGGACTCTTGTATCTCTCTGTTCCATTTTCATTCCTCCAAACTGGAGCGAACCTTATCGATACTGCTTTGCACTAAACCTGTTTTGTCAGTGTAAAAGCAGCATTCTTCCTTGAGCGCAGCGCAGAGTCCACCTTCCTGGAGAAAAACCAAATCTAGACCGCGCCTGTTTTGTAAAACTACCTCAGATAAGGACATCATAGAATCTTTTAGGTCCTGTAAGCCTTTTTGCAAATCTTGTAGGTCTTTGTCCACTGCTAGGGAGAGTTGATTAAATTGTTGCTGGGAGGTAATTAAGGAGGCTATGCCTGTACCAGCTCCAGCGGCTCCAAGTCCTAGAATTACAGTTAGAGTAATGGCAGTTAAGGGCTCATGTTTTAACTCGAGATGGACGTACCCTTTTCCCAAAACCGAAGGAGCTCATCCTTAGAATGTTTAGTCAGCCTTGGGAAAAGCTGTACAAGGATGCAGTAATCTCTATGGACTAAGAAGGTGGAGCTTACAAGATTAGGAGTAAGACCAGTGAAGCAGGCAAAATAAGTGCCATTAGGTGCAGCAATATATGTAAAGCCACGGGGGGAAGCATAGAAGGTCCCAATAGGCACATTCCAATTCTGGACACCTGTGTGACTGTAAGGCTGACTCCCTCTGGGTGCTGCCACTGTAAGGCATTAGAATTATTAGTTGTAATTACTTCTAAGGGTGAGGCTATGCCCTCGAAGAAGGGTGGCCGTGGTGAGTAACACACCCAGCATTCCTGAAAATCAGTGGCGTTAATTTGATGTATGGCCTCTTCATTGAAGGGCAGAAGCAGAAGGAATGTAATTGACTTTGGCAGGGTTACTAAGTGACTAGAAATCACAGGATGGCCCACCAAGATGTGTTAGTAATGATAATTTGGAAGGTTCCTCAGAAGAGTTACTTAGGGAGCCCTGAGGGAGATTAGGATTTAAGGTATTTCAGGAAGATGATCTTATCGAAAGCCTCAGGTCAGCCAGGAATGCACTATTGTATCCGGGCAGTAGTCCGGTCAAGCCAGATGCCAAAATTTAGGGGGCAGCAAGGTGCCAGAAGGTCCCCCTTTATTTTATTTTTACAAGGCCATAATTGTATTGAAAAGAACAGGTCCTATTGAAAGAATTATCAATAAGATAAGCAGGGGACCAAGGAAAGGAAGGAGATAGGGAAGGAGCCCATTCCTGTGCTGCTTAAGTCCACCATGAACATGTATCAGCTGGAGGCAAAGGATCACAGTTGTTTTTTTTTCTTCATCATTTCTGTAAAGAGATATAAAAGGAATATGTTCTCAGGGTAATTCTTTTACCCTGGACTGATGAGTGTTATTATTATTATCTATATGCTTTACTAATCATTCTGGCAACTATCTGGCTGCATCTATCTCTTTAGGATTGATGCAAACTGCTTCTCTGTCCTGTATCAGGACAGGATCTGGACCATGCCATTTGTTGTCCAAAGGATCTTTCCATAGGACAGTAGCAAACTCTCTTTCTGTATCCATATGCCAGAAACATTCCACAGCTGAATGTCCATATTTTCGAGTTTCTGGCCCTTGTTAATTAAAGTGTTAATTAAAGCCTCACAGTACTTTTCCAGAGTATGGAAGAAAGTAACCGCCCCGGACTCTGGTCCTCTGCTTGGGCAGAGATAAGGAAGTGAGCAAGCAAAGACCTCCACTCTGTAAAGAATGACCAGATCTATGCTTGAGAGATAACATCACCTAGCAATCAACCCAAATGGACTCAATTCTTCTGAAGAGCCCCTGACCTTCTCTCAGGCTCACTCCTCAGAGAAGACACAGGTTGAAGCTAATTGCTCTTTCATCTTTGGCTGTAGCCACATCCCCACTAGCAGGAGATTCTGAACGTGAATTAAAGATCAGATATTCCTCAGGTGTCTGGCCAGGACTCACCAGACCTGAAAGTCAGCTACCTAATTCCTCATCCAATTATGAGTAGCCAGGACGGCAACCCCTAAACTTTCCTGTGCCTCATCTCCTAACAACCTGAGGCTTATGTCTCTGGAGGCCCACTCTTAAAATTTTGAAAACATATTTCCAACATAGCCAGGGCTATTATCTGTTTTACGTTGTGTTGGAAGTTTTAATATAGCAATTGCTGACAGCGTATGAGCAATAACATTTTTTCCAGCTTTACCAGTTTGGAGTGTGGAAAATATAAACCCACTATAAGTGTCAACAAAAACATGAACATATTTTAAATTACCAAATTTAGGAATATGTGTAACATCCACTTGCCAAATAACATTAGGTACAAGCCACAGGGATTGACCCCAAGATGGGAAATAGGCAAAAGGACGACACAAGAAGGACATTGTTTAAACAAGTCAGCTTTATAATTACCTTAGTTAAAGGTCCTGGAAGGTTAGAATGAGCTTGTAAATGTCCAATGTAAAAGGAAAAGTTTTTTTTTTGTATTAAATTTTGAATTTGTAAAAATAATTTTAGCAGGAGAAGATGTTTAAATTTAATTTGCAGTCTCTAACCTAGGCAAAGACTAAGCTACATAGGCACTATCTGTAAAAATGTTTAAAGACTGTTTATTAAAACTTTAAAACACAGCCAATACTGCAGGTAACTGTTATTTGCACAGATGTGCTAGACACTTGAAAAGATGCATCAACAGGTTGGACTTTGTCATAATAAGCTTACATATGTTAAAATGCCATATTTATTAGATCTCTGACAAGCTTGAAGGCCAGCATATTTGAGTTACTCTTTATCTTTATCGTCTGCTCTAAACTGTGTAAAAAAAAAAAAAAAACTAAACAAAAACACTAGGTATAGCTTAACATCTTAACCAACTGTAGTTGTTAGCATAACTTTAAATCTGTTCTTTTTGAACTAAAATTAAAGCAAACCTTTTAATCAGATACAGTTCATAAAGAAGCTAGCAAATCTTGCTGCTCCTACCGCTTGCATTAAAATTGAACAGTAAAAAGCTTTGTATTTAGCACTAATCAGATGACTGAACATAACTCAGAGACCTAAACAAAATGGTGGAAAACTCATAGCTCCACCCTCTTTATCTCCGGACCAGCATGGTGGCTGGCCACGTGTAACTGAACTCAGCTGTAAGTCCCAAACAAGTATGGCGGCAAAACTACAGCTCCACGCTCTCTCTATTGCTGAACCATCATGGCGGCTAGCCACGTGTTAGCACAGGCTGCGACTGACAATACCAAACATAGCCATTAGGTGCTGATGATGATACAGCAAACACTGTGGAGCATCCACAACCTAACTCTCTGGCTTTTTATAATACATTTACTAACCTTTTGCAACATTCTGTATACCTTCAGGTTCCTAGCTTTCTTTTTCTGGCTTAACTAGACATTCTTACTTTTTTGCTCTTTTTCTCTTGTTTTTCAGACAACACAAAAACTCTCATCAAAATCCTTTCCATCCTAACATGATCCTGCTGGAGCCCAGTGTCTACGATTTGCTTTTTAAAGGCAAAGCCAAAATAAGTTACATTATTACAAAAGGTTCTGAAACTGCCAATTTTTTCTATAAACAAAGCAGTTTAACAAACAGCTCTCCACAAGATACATTTTAAAAACTGCGATTTTCTCAATTAGCACAAACAATACGGCAGGGTTTTATTTAGTAAAATTGATAAAATAAATACCCAAAATCATTGTCATATCCAAATGCCTGATAAACTTTAAGCATTTTATAGCCTTAAACATTTAAACATTTTTTAAAACCCGTTTTTGCAATATCAAAACAAAATACCCCTTTTGTAGGAGAGAAGTCACAAGGCATAACCACAAATCTAACAAAACCAGATTTTAAAACCAGAATTTACCAATGTAAACAACTTAATTTTTAACACCAATGCCAATTTAAAATAACTCATTCTTTTAACCTAGAAGGAAATGAGAATTATTTGACCAAGGTTCCTTTTTTATTTTATTTTATATATATATATATATTTTTTTAACCCATACCAAGATGGCGGTTAAATTATAACCCACATGTTAAAGTCAAGATGGCGGTGAGGCACTGAGGTACCTCATACACCACGTGGTAACCCATGCGTTCATAGATCTAATGAACACATAGGCACACATTTTAAACAAGTTTTGTGAGGCCTTTCAGAACAGAAAACAGAAGGTACGAATACTGCACAGAGACATTGAGACAAAAAGAAACATTAACCAGCTGGCCAAATTTATTGAAAATACTTTGGCAATAAGTATCCTGAACTTCCCTGAACTTCGGCAGCTGTCCCCCTGAACTTCGGCAGCTGTGACCACCTCGATCATGTCTTGCTACCCAGATACAGGCACCTCGAGCTCTGAGGAATTTTTAGAACAGAGAACAGAAGGTACTACACACACAAACATTGCACAGAAACATTTAGACACGGCTGGCATACAAGAACAAAACACAAGACAAGGACAAAAAACAACCGCGGTACCTGCTTTTTAAACATTTAAATATATATACAGAGCATAACCATGATTTTAAGTCAGAACTAGAAAAATTCAGAAATTATCAGTGAACACAATTTAATTTTTAAAACTAGAAGTGGCTCCATCTTTCTGGTTTCTGTTCAAGAGCTGGCTGAAGCTGACACTGGCTGAAGCAGGGAGGGGGCTGAGTAAATTGCAGTCCTGCTGAGCTCTGCAGCTGGCAGAGGCAGGTCTTAGGCCTCTGAGGGTTTAGGCGTTCTCATCCACCCAGTTCTCCGCAAGCCTGGCCCTAGGTAGGGGAGTGGGAAGGAGCCAAGTAGAGTCCCAGTTCCTCCTGCTCACCGTGCTACGGCTCCAGCTCAGGCTCCGATCCATGCCCTTTGCCCCAGCCCACTTAGGGGCCTTCTTTGGGAAAAACGGGGAAAGCTAGGGAATTAACAGTAGTAACAGGGGGACAATTATTATCTTATCTCGACCTCTTTCTCTAAGGTCCTCGAGAGGGCAGGCTCCAACCTGATCCCACTTTTTGGCATATCTCTGGCTCATCAATAACAAACCATGGACAAATGTCTGACACAAAAACCAAGAACTTAATTAAGTCTTTTTTTCTTAACCCGAATTCCTCTCTCTCTGAGGGAAGTCTTTAATTCTTTAACGAATGATTGCCCCATCTTGAATTTAGACGGAAATGTAAAGCATTTACTTACCAGACTCTTGTCGTCCCACGGGTGATGGAACGGGAGCCTCTAATCTTGCCTTGGCCGAGGTCTTCGCTTCAGGGTCCGTCCGGAGAGACCCGTACTTCGAGCCCTCACATTGGGCGCCACTCTGTCCCGTCCCGCAGGACTCAGTTATTCGTGGGGGCGAAGGGGGTCAATCCTGAAAAAGATGGGGGAGAGAGAGAAAGGACACAAGCAGACGGTTGCCGGTCAAGTGTCTCTTTTATTGAACTTTGGTGTTTCTTTTA
>NW_026589732.1:14521886-14542997 GCF_907164565.1 Psammomys obesus | reverse complement strand
TCCTGTCACCTGAAAGTCACACACTTTCTTTATGTTCTCTCTGAGCAGTCATACTACTTTCAGGCCATTAACTCACTAAATATGGTAAAACTTAAAATTAAAATGATACTTTTCATCTGGTATATTTGTATGTTGTTTAGATCACTAAATAAAGCAGAACGCAATGATCACCATTAATCCACAGGACAAGACTGTCCTAAAAGCAAATGCTGTGATACTGAAGGTGTAAAGGGATTTTTCTAGGAAGAATGTAGAGTTATGCACACAGCGGCTCTTGGTCTCTTTTCTTGACGGTCTCTTCCTACAGCTGCCTACACACTGCTTAGTCTTCTATTTGGGGACAGTTAAATAGTGATGGCTTCTCCACTGCTATGAATGCTTATGGATACACTTTGGGTTAGTACTTACAACTAAAATTACAATTGGAACTAATGTGAAAACCCCTAGCACTGTAATTTGTTTTCCCAACAAAACAGAACAAATGGATTTTCTCAGCGCATGCAATGTTAACAACTCTGTAGCCATGGTAGCTTTGGCCTTTCATGGTGCAGTATAAGTTTCAGTGAAGTCCAGAGAAAAAATGCTACATGATGAATCAGAAGGTGTGACATTTTCTATAGGTGATAAACTTTTAAAAAGTAATGAATATAAAGCAGAGAATTGGAAGAACATATCTCATGGGAAAGAAAAATATTTTTTAGTTATTTTGGCTAAGGGTTTGTCTATCTTGTTGATTTTCTCAAAGAACCAGCTCTTGGTTTCATTGATTCTTTGAATTTTTCTCTTTGTTTCCAATTTATTGATTTCAGCCCTGAGTTTGATTACTTCCAGCCATCTATTCCTCTTGGATGTGTCTACTTATTTTTTTTTTTTCTAGTGCTTTCAGATGTGCCCTTATTTGCTTGAATGAGATGCCTGGAATTTCTTTATGAAGGCATTTAGTGCTATGAACTTTCCTCTTTGCACCGCTTTCATGTTAGGGTAAGTTGTACCTCATTTTCATTGAATTTTAGGAAGTCTTTAATTTCTTTCTTTATTTCCTCCCTGACCCAGTTGTCGTTGAGTAGAAAGTTGTTCAGTTTCCATGTGTGTGTAGGCTTTTTGCCGTTTCTGTTATTGTGGAGGTGTAGTTTTAGACCATGGTGGTCTGATATGATACAAGGAATTATTTCTTCTTGTATGTGTTGAGGCTTGTTTTGTGCCTGACTGTATGGTCAGTTTTGGCGAAGGTTCCATGAGGTGCTGAAAGAAGGTATACTCTTTTGTTTTTGGTGAAAGGTTCTGTAGACATCTATTAGGTCCATTTGATTTAACCACTGTAAGTGTCATTTTTTTCTCTGTTTAGCTTCTGTCTCAATGATCTGTCCCTTGGTAAGAGTGGGGTGTTGAAGTCTTCCACTATTAAGGTGTTGGAATAAATGTGTGATTTAAGCTTCAATAATGTTTCTTTGACAAAGGCAGTAGCCCTTGTGTTTGGTGCATAGATGTTCAGGATTGTGATGTCCTCGTGGTGGATTTTTCCTTTGATGAGAATGAAGTGTCTCTCTCCATCTCTTTTGATTAATTTTGGTTGAAAGTCTATTTTATTAGATATTAGGATGGCTGTTCGAACTTGCTTCTTGGGCCTGTTTGCTTGGAAAATCTTCTTCCAAATTTTACTCTGAGGTAGTATCTATCTTTGTGGCAGGGGGTGTTTCTTGATTGAAGCAGAATGTTGGTTCCTGTTTGCCTAACCAATTGTTAGTCTGTGTCTCTTTAAAAAAAATATTTATTTATTTATTAAAATTTATTCACTTTGTATCCTTGCTATAGCCCCCTCCCTCATCTCCTCCTAGTCCAACCCCCCTCCTTCTTTTCCCACTATCAGCTTTCCCTAGTCCACAGATAGGGGAGGATCTCCTCCCCTTCTATCTGAACCTAGACTATCAGTTCTCATCAAGGCTGGCTGCATCATCTTCCTCTGTGGCTTGGTAAGGCTGCACCCCTCAACAGGAGGTAATCAAAGAGTCAGCCACTGAGTTCATGGCAGGGGTAGCTCCGGCTCCCCTTACTACACAACCCACTTGGAAACTGAGCCACCTATGGGCTTCCTCTGAGCAGGGTGTCTAGAACTTCCCTATGCAAGTTCCTTGGTTGGAGTATCAGTTTTTGGCTCTGTTGTTCTTGTGGAGTTCTTGTCCCCTCCAAGTTTTTCTATCACTGTCTTCTTCCATAAGGTTTCTGGCATTTTACCGGAATGTTTGGCTATGACTCTCAGTATCGCCTTCGATTCCCTGGTGAGTAGAGTCTTTCAGATGTCTGCTGTGGAAGGCTCCTGTTCTGTACCGTGTCTTCTCCTACTAGCGATGTCTATCCTATTTGCCCTTCTGAGTGAAGTTTCAGCCTCTTCCCTAGAGTCCTCCTTGTTGTTTCTTTAGAACTATAGATTTTAGTATGTTTATCCTATATTATATAGTTAATATCCACTTATAAGTGAGTATATACTATTGGTGTCTTTCTGCTCTAGGTTACTTCCTCAAGATAATCTTTTCTAGTTCCCACCATTTGCCTGTAAAGTATTTCATGATTTCCTTTTTTTAATTAAATTTTAATTTTTATATTAATTACAGTTTATTCACTTTGTATCCCACCTGTAGCCCTCCTCCCCGTTCCCCTCCCAATTCCATCCTCCCTCCCTCTTCTCCACCCATGCCCCTTTTCTAGTCCACTGATAGGGAAGGTACACCTTTCCTTCCATATAACCCTAGCTTATAAGGTCTCATCAGGACTTGCTGCACTGTACTCCTCTGTGGTCTGGTAAGACTGTTTCCCCCTGAGGGGGAGGTGATCAAAGAGCTGGCTACTGAGTTCATGTCAGAGACAATCCCTGTTCCCCTTACTAAGAAACCCACTTGGATACTGAGCTGCCATGGGCTACATCTGTGCAGGGGTTCTAGGTTATGGCCATGCATGGTCCTTGGTTGGGGTATCAGTCTCAGAAAACATCACTGTGTCCATAATTTTTTGGTTCTATTGGTCTTTTTGTGGAACTCTTGTCTCCTCAAGGTCTTTCTATCTCCCCCTTCTTTCATAAGGTTCCCTGCACTCTGCACAAAGTTTGGTTATGAGTCTCAGAATCTGCTTTGATACCCTTAAGGATAGAGTCTTTCAGAAGCTCTCTGTGGTAGTCTCCTGTCCTGTTCCCCTTTTCTCCCTGTTCCTATTGAATGGCAGAGAAACACTTAAAGAAATGCTAATATCCTTAGCTATCAGGGAAATGCAAATCAAAATGACCCTGAGATTTCACCTTACACCCATCAGAATGGCTAATATCAAGATTTCAAGTGACAACACATGCTGGCGAGGATGTGGAGAAAGGGGAACCCTCCTCCATTGCTGATGGGAATGTAAACTTGTACTACCAATATGGAAATAAATCTGGCCTTTTCTCAGACAACTAGGAATGGTGCTACCTCAAGATCCAGCCATACTACTCCAAGGTATATATCCAAAATGTGCTCAAGAATACAGCAAGGACATTGCTCAACCATGTTTGTAGAGGCTTTATTTGTAATAGCCAGAACCTGGAAACAACCGAGATGCCCCTCAGTTGAGGAATGGTACAGAAATTGTGGTACATTTATACAATGGAATATTACTCAGCAATTAAAAACAAAGAACTCATGAAATTTGCAGGCAAATGGTGGAAGATAAAAAAGATCATCGTGAGGGAGGTATCCGAGAAGCAGAAAGACACACATGGTATATACTCACTTATAAGTAGATATTAGACATATAATATAGGATAAACATACTAAAATCTGTATACCTAAAGAAGCTAATCAAGAAGGAGAACTCTGGGTAAGATGCTCAATCCTCATTCAGAAAGGCAAAGGGGATGGACACATTGAACATTTCTTTAAGTGTATCTCTGTCATTTGATATTCTTCTGTTGAGAACTCTCTGTTTAGCTCTGTATCCCACTTTTAAAAGTATTATTTATTTATTTATTTATTTATTTATTTATTTATTTATTTATTATGTATACAGTGTTCTGTCTGCATGTAGACCTGCACACCAAAAGAGGGCACCGGATCTCATTATAGATCATTATCAGCCACCACGTGGTTGCTGGGAATTGAACTCATGGTCTCTGGAAGAGCAGCCAGTGCTCATAACCTCTGAGCCATCTCTCCAGCCCCTGTTCCCAATTTTTTAATTGGATTAATTGGTTTGTTGGTGTTTGACTTCTTCAGTTCTTTATGTATCTGGATATCAGCTCTCTGTCAAATGAAGGGTTGTTGAAGATCTTTTCCCAGTCTGCAGGCTGTCATTTTGTTCTTAGGGCAGTGTCCTTTGCTTTACAGAAGCTTCTCCGTCTCATCAAGTCCCATTTTTTGATTGTTGCTCTTATAGCCTGTGCTGTTGGTGTTCTGTTCAGGAAGTTGTCTCCTGTGCCAATGAGGTCAAGGTTCTTCCCAATTTTTCTTCTAACATATTTAGTGTGTCTGGTTTTATGTTGAGAGCTTTGATTCACTTGGACTTTACTTTTGTACAGGGTGATATATATATGTCTATTTTTATTTTTCTATATGTAGACATCCAGTTATACCAGCACCATTTTTTGAAGATGCTGTCTTTTTTCCATAGTATGGTTTCGACTTCTTTGTCAAAAATCAAGTATCCATAGGTGTGTAGGTTTATTTCTGTGTCTTCTATGTGCTTCCATTGATCCACCATTCTGTTTTGATGCCAGTACCATGCCGTTTTTGTTACTATTTCTCTGTAATACAGCTTGAGATCATGGATGGAGATACCTTTAGACAATCTGTTGTTGAACAGCATTGTGTTGGCAATGCTGGGTTTTTTATGTTTTTTTCATATGAAGTTGAGAATTGTTTTTTCAAGTTCTGTAAAGAATTGTGTTGGTAATTTGATGGGAATTGCATTGAATTTGTAGATTGCTTTTGGCAGGATAACCGTTTTCACTATGTTAATCCTACCAATCCATGAGCATGGGAGATCTTTCCATCTTCTGATATTCTGATATATTCTTCAATTTCTTTCTTCAGAGACTTATAACTTTTTTTCATACAGGTTTGTCACTTGCTTCGTTAGAGTCACAGTAAGGTACTTTATGTTATTTGTGGCTATTATAAATGGTATAGTTTCCCTAATTTTTTTCTTAGCCTATTTGTCTTTTGTATACAGGAGGGCTTCAGATTCTGTAGAGTTAATTTTGTATCCAACCACTTTGCTGAAGGTGTTTATTAGTTAAAGGATTTCTCTGGTAGAATATTATGGATCATTTTCCCCAAGGAGTGGTGCAGCCTTGCCAGGCCACAGAGGATGATGATGCAGCCAGCCCTGATGAGACCTAATAGGCTAGGGTCAAATAGAAGTGGAAGAGGACCTCCCCTATCAGCAGTCTAGGGAAGAGGCACAGGAGGAGAAGATGGAGGGTGGGTAGGACTAGAAGAAGACACTAGCTAGGGAGCTACAGCCAGGATACAAAATGAATAAATTGTAATAAATAAATAAATAAATTTTTAAAAAGAAAGAAAAATATATTTACATTGCTATCTTTTCCTTATGTTATTATGTCTTTATGTTAATAATATTACATGTGATATATTAATAAATTATAGATGTATATTAATAAAAATATTGTACATGTATGGTTTGTGCATTTCCAACTTTAAAATCAGAATAAAGCTACTCTTCTTTTAATTTGGAGACTAAGGCTTAAATTAATTATTATCAGGAAGCTTTTATTTATTTAATATTTATTTATTTTGTTTTACCTACATGAAGGTTTTGCTTTCATGTATGTCTGTGTATCCACTAGTGTGCCACATCAGAGAGGGTAATGGATCTCCCAGAACTACAGTTACAGGTAGGTTTGAGCCATCGCGACTTTGCAAGATTTAAAGGTACTCTTAAGGAGTGATCCACCTTTCTAGCCCATATCTTGAAGCTTTAAAAAAAAAACAAAAAAAAAAATCATTGTGTACCTGTGTTGGTGAGAGAATCAGATGTTTGGCTCTGGTATTTGGGATGAATCCATTACCCTACTAGATTAAGATCTTCAGGTATAAAAAGTGTAAATATAAAATGTGTTACTTATGGTGTCATGTTCATGGGTATGTTCCAACATGGTCATTTCCACTGGCTTCTGCATTATTTCCACACATGTGTGCATACATTTCTATATGTGGAATATGCAAATGAGCTTGAAAATGTAATTGGGCACTTTGTTTCTCACAAGAATCTGAGTCAGTATAGTCATTTTCTATTTCTCTACCACAAAGCTGATTTGAATGTACTGAATAAAATAAGTTCTGTAATAAATTGATCATGGTAACTGGGCCAAATGACTTACATAAGCACTAAAGATGAGACTATTGAGTAAAACTGTAAAAAACAATGTGTGGGTGCTAGTGATGTATAATACTTTGACCTTGATTTCCACTGCATGGGAAGGAATCTCTTTTAAGCAGAAATTTACAAGCAGCATCAGTATAGGGTCATGTTCGACAAGTTCATGTAAGTCATAATATGTGGAAAATAGTAATCATCTTAATGTCACATCTTCTCTCTTGTTGGAGGCTCCTAGCTCCACATCTTAAGATGGGGCTATGTAGCCTGTAGTAACTATGGAAACTGGGAAAGTAAAATGGAACCATCACCAAGATAGGGGTAATGATGTGAGCAATAGAGATCAGAATAGCAGGAAAAATGTATGTGATGAGAGAAATAGGAAAGACAGGGCTCCTTAGGCAGAGAGGAGGAAGGGAAATAGAGATGACGGTGGGATAAAGGTAAAGGTGAATACAACTGATCAGATAGAGAAATTGGGGAGATATGTGAGTTCTTAGGTAAGGAAAAACAAGATAAATGCAGAATAAGGAGGAAGCTAGGTAAAATCAAAGGGATTGGTTTTCTAAGGCATGAGACTCAGGTTCAATAAAGACATATAAATTGTAAATTTTGTATAGAATGGGAATGCATTAATTAGCTATTATATGCTATTTATGCAGGAGATACATGGAAGATATATAGAAATATAGGCTATGATGTATAGTCTGGAACATCAAAATTAAAGAGACAGGTAGTCAAGAATTAGTAGGGAAAACAGAATGCTGATATAGACATACTATCCAGTGAGCTCCAAGTTTGATGTACAATCTTTTCTATTTCCAGGTATAAGAACTATTCTTCCACTGTGTTCTTAAGGTGCATACACTTCTCACTTATGTCCTCATTAAAGAGTGTCCTTCATTTCCAAGCTGGGATTGGAGTCTTAGCCAATATGTTTCTCCTTTTTCTCTATACTTTCATAATCGTAGGTCACAGACCTAAGCCCATGGACCTGACCTACTGTCAACTGTCCTTTGTTCACCTAATGATGGTTCTCACTGGAGGGGACATGTGGCTTACAGACATATTTGAGTCACTGAACATTGAAAATGACTTCAAATGTAAGACAAGTTTTTACATACACAGGGTGATGAGAGGCCTCTCTATCTGCATCACCTGTCTCCTGAGTGTGTTCCAGGCTGTCACTATCAGTACCAGTACCTGTTTTTTGGCAAAATTTAAACCTAAGGTAAAAAAATACATGATCAGTGCTTTCTTCTATATTTGGTCTTTCAATTTGTCCTTCAGTAGTAACCTGATATTCTACGTTGGTGGTTTTAGCAATGTGAGTGAGACAAACCAGATGACGGTCACTAAATCCTGCTCACTCTTCTCCACGAACTACATCATCGGGGGATTGATTTTAACAATGACAGCATCCAGAGATGCATTTCTTGTAGGAGTCATGCTGACCACAAGTGCATACATGGTGATTATCCTGTTCAGACATCAGAGGCAATGCAAGCATCTTCATAGCATCAGCCACCTGAGAGCGTCTCCTGAGAAAAGGGCCACCCTGACCATTTTGCTGCTGGTGGTTTTCTTTGTTGTCATATACTGGGTGGACGTCATCATCTCATTTACCTCAGTCCTGTTATGGAAGTATGACCCACTCATCCTGAATGTTCAGAAGTTTGTGATGAATGCCTATCCCACAATTACTCCTTTGATACAAATCAGTTATGATAAGAGAATAATAAGAATGCTGAAAATCTTGCAGTCAGAATGCAACTAGAATTTTTAAAAGACATTTTCCTCTTTTTTTTAAAATGATTCATTTATTTTCATTTGTATGCATGAGTTTGGTGCAAATATGTATGCATGTGTGCTTACCTGGTGTGCACAGAGGTCTGAAGAGGTCTCTGGCTGCTCAGAGGTGACAGTGATCTTGTTCTTGCTCCATTTGATGTTCACAACCCATCCACAAGATTCCCAGCTTTCCCTTTTATCTTGATTCTCTCCTGGAGGACCTGCTCAAAATTGGCATCATCCATGATTTCATCTTCTACAGAATGGGTGCAGTCAAGGATGAAATTCAAAACCTGCTTCTTTTTTTTGCCCCCCACTTGCCACAAGCTTTTTCACAGGTGCCATGGAGGCAGAGGAGGCCTTTTCATATGATTTTTAAATAATTTGTGTTATTACATATATACATTCTTTTGACATTGTGCTGCCAAGAAATATAAAGTTCTTGAGTTCATTGTACACTATAAGATAGTTCCACGTGAATTTTCTTTCTCCTTTTTTCTTTATATCATAAAAGTGTCCTTGATGTTAAGATTACTTAAAAGAAACTCTTTGCTGAGAGTGACCTTTTAGCCTTTCTGTTGAAAACTGAGTTTCCAAGTGTTCACCACCATACCCCACCATTTAAAAACTATGTTTTTCCTCTATTAAAAAAAGTTTTTTTTTCATACAATGTATTTTGATCAGATATTCCCTTTTCCTAGTCCTCCCAGTTCATCCTCATCTCCTCTCCCACTCAGATTCACACCCTTTCTGTCTCTCTTTAGGAAACACACAGGCCTGTAAGGAATAATAATAAGTGACAGTAAGATAAAACAAAAATAACAAATCAGAATAGAATTAAACAAACAGAAAAAGTCAGAGAAAAAGCACAGTAAATCCATATAGATATAGAAAAACACAAGTTCAACACAGGGATCTCATTAAAATACAAAACCAGAAATCATAATCTATATGCAAATGCCCTGTAGAGACTGCACTGACTTCATTTCGTGTGGGTACCAGTGGTGCTCATGGAGCACACCTCCATAGCATCCGGCACAGGCACAGGACTAATAAGATCAAGCATGTCCAAAACCAAGAAATCTCAAACTTGAGATTTAAAATTTCACCCTGAGAACGGAAGGTGTGGGACAAAGCTTTCTCCTTGTTTCTGTACCTGACTCAGGAGCAGGACACAACCCCTAGGTGGCCGCAAGTGAGACAGTCACTTAAACTTGTCACCTGTTACCTTTCCCCATGCCAGGGAGCATCCCCAGCATCCTAGTCCCTGCCAATCAAACCCCAAACCCCTCCCATTGCCCAAGGTTTACAAGGTCCCCCGCTCAGGAAATGGAACAAGCCCATCTACTTCATCAAAGATGGTCTGAGACTTGCTGTTTGTTCTGGGAAAACAAGGGCTGCCCTCCTCCCAGAAGAATTCACCGCTGGACTCCCAGACTTGACTGCTGGCCAAGCAGTTGCAGCAGAACCACAGCAGTCACCTCTGGAGCTCTCCTGGGTGCCTCTAAATAGCTGCTCAATTCATCCAAGTCGGGTCTGGCGGGTCTCTCAGAGCCCTGAGCTCCTGCTGCTTGGACCAGCCCCAGAACCTGCATTTCTGCTGTAGCTGCATCAGCAGCGGGCATTTGGACACCCACTGCTGTTAAGACAGTGGTTTAACCAAAGAGCTGCAACACTGCGATATCTCCACCACCTTGGCTTCAGAGCCCTGAGCCTTTTGGCCTGTGGTCCAACCAAAAGGGAAGTAACATTTCTGCTGTGGAGAAAATCTTCTCTCCCGCATGTCCAGCCAGACTGGATATCCAGTGGTTGGGAACCGGTTCTGTGTTTAATTCATGTCTGTCCTAAGACCTAAGACTGAGTTCCTGAGAAAAACAGAACTCTGGACCCCACTCTTCACTCTTTCCGCCCTGGAAGCTGACAGTGCTTGGATCTTCTTATGGGAAAAGTGCCTATTTTCAGTTCAGTGCCCATGCCATACTGCAGTTCTTCTGGCTGGAGACACAGAACCATAAGGCAGGGGGCCTACTGTTAAAGAGTAATGTATTATGAATAAATTTGCTACAAACATGGTTGAACAAACGTCTTTATTGTGTACTTGAGCATATTTTGGATATATGCCTAAGAGTGGTATAGCTGGATCTTGAGGAAGCACTATTCCTAATTCTCTGAAAAACTACCAGATTGATTTCCAAAGTGGTTGTACAAGTTTACATTCCCACCAGCAATGGAGGAGGGTTCCCTTTTCCACATCCTCTCCAGCATGTATTGTCACCTGAGATTTGATCTTAGCCATTCTGATGGGTACAAGGTGAAATCTTGGGTTTGAATCTGGAAACAATCCAGATGTCCCTCAATGGAGGAGTGGATACAGAATTTGTGGTACATTTACACAATGGAATACTACTCAGCAATTAAAAACAAAGAAATCATGAAATTTGCAGGCAAATGGTGGGAACTAGAAAAGATCATCTTGAGTGAGGTATCCCAAAAGCAGAAAGACACACAAGGTATATACTCACTTATAAGTTGATATTAAACATATAATATAGGATAAACATACTAAAATCTGTACACCTAAAGAAGCTAAACAAGAAGGACACCCTGGGTAAGATGATCAATCTTCACTCAGAAAGGCAAACAAGATAGACATTGGAAGAGGGAGAAAACAGGCAATAGGACAGCAGCCCACCACAGAAGGTCTCTGAAAGACTCAACAAAGTACTGTATTAAAGCAGATGCTGAGACCAAACTTTGGGCAGGGTACAGAGAATCTTATGAAAGAAGGGGAAGATAGAAAGACCTGGATGGGACAGGAGCTCCACAAGCAGAGCAAAGGAACCAAGAAATCTGGGTCCAGGGGTCTTTTCTGTGACTGATAACCCAACCAAGGACCATGCATGGAGATAAAACCCCTGCACAGATGTAGCCCATGGCAGTTCAGTGTCCAAGTGGGTTCCCTAGTAATGGGATCAGGGATTGTCTCTGACATGAACTCAGGCTGGCTCTTTGATCACCTCACCCTCAGGGTGGAACAGCCTTACTAGGCCAGAGAGGAAGACAATGCAGCCAGTCTTGATGAGACCTGATAGGCTAGGGTCAGATGGAAGGAGAGGAGGACCTACCCTATCAGTGGACTTGGAGAGGGGCATAGGAGGAGATGAGGGAGAGAGGGTGTGATTGAGCGGGAATGAGGGGAGAGCTTCAGCTGGGATACAAAGTGAATAAATTATAATTAATATAAAAATTAAAAAATAATAAAATAATAAAAGAGTAATATATTTCCCCAAGTGAAATACCCTTGGAGAAAACTAATGCTATATTTGCAAATTGCTATCAAATGGAGATAGTTTCATTAGGTTAGGGTTAGGGATGGTGCTTAGACCCACTTCTGGGTTTTAGGACCATGTCTGGTGCAGACCTGTGCAGGCCCTTTGCATGCTTCCCTAGTCTCTGAGTTTACATGTGTGTCCATTGTGCTTTGTTTAGAAGGCCTTGTTTCCTTGGTGTCCTCTGTCCACTCTGGCTCTTCTAGTCTTTTCCACCACCTTTTCCACAGAGTTCCCAGAGCCTTGAGGGGATATTTTAACTGAGACATCCCATATGTGGCTGAGTATTTCAAGCTCTCTCACTCTGCATATTTTCTAGCTGCAGGTCTCTCTATCTGTTCCCATCTGCTGCTGGAGGAAGCTCATATGATGATGGCTGAGCAATACTTGTATCTATGAATACAGAATAATGTCACTTGAAGTCATTTTATTTCTACATTTTTTTAGCAGAGCACTAGTATTTGGTTTTCTCCTTGGTCTCTGTTCTATATAGCTGTCTCTCCCCAAATTCACTGTCCTGAACATCTGACCCCACCCCATTTGATACTCCCAGTTCAGCTTTCCTCATGTATTTATAACTATCTTTTCTACTTTCCTTTTCTAGGGAGAGCCAGCCTTTTCCTCCTTTGCTTTCTCTATGCCTAACCTCTGGTTGTATGAATTATGATTTGCTTATCAATGACTTAATATTAAAATCCATGTATAAGCAATCATATACCATGTATGCCTTTCAGGGTTTGTGTTGCTTCACTCAGAATGACTTTTTCTAGTTTTCCAGTTTTATCTATACATTTTATTGTTTTCTATAGCTGAGAAATGCTCTGTTTTGTAAACATAATACATTTTCTTTACTCATTCATTTGTTGGTGAATATCTTGTTGTTATTGTTTTTTTCCCAATACCTGGACAGTGTCTTCATAGTAGGGAGAAGTGTCCTCTGCGTATCTGTCCAATAGTGTTGGGGCTGTATCTTGAAGGAGATCTATCCCAACTTCCTGAGAAACTACCACACTGATTTCCATAGTGGATGTACAAGTTTGTGTTGCCAACAGAAATGCATGAGTGTTCTTCTTACTTCACATCCTTGCCAGCATGGAGGGTCATATGTATTATTCATGTTGGCCATTCTGTCTGGTGTACATTGAAATCTCAAAGAAGCTTCAATTTGCATTACACTATAGATTAGGGATGTTGACCAGTTCTGTAAATACTTCTCAGCCATTTGAATATTCCTCTTTTGAGAATTCTCTGTTTAGGTCTGTACCCAACTTTTGAATTGGGTGCAGGGAGCTATCTACGGAAGCCAAAGTCAAAGCTATCTAGTGGAGATAAAGGTATCTGCTGAAGCCTTAGTCAATTGGTGAGCCAAAGCTATCTAGTGGACACAAAGGTAGTTACTGAAGACAAAGCCAATTAGAGAGCAACGGTTATTTAGTGGAGACCTAAAGCTATTTAGTGAAAGAGTTATCTAAGACCCTAAATCATGGGTGATAGATTGTGAGGACATCCAATTGTTAGAGCATCCGTAAGATATCTTAAGAAGACATCCTTATGGTATCTTGCAGGTACAATATTTAACCCATGAAAGCACTCTTCCTATCTCCTGCAGCAGTAAATTAACCTTCCCCCTTTCCTGCTTTCTCCCTATATAAATTGGGTAAAAATTTCAAATAAGCAAGGCCTTGATCAAACAGACTTGGCTTCATTCCTGCGTCACTCGTCCCATCCCCACATTCCTTCCACTCTCCACCTTAGGAACCCCAATGAAGCCCCGCTGGTCAGGGCAATTGGGTTATTTGTGGGTTGTTTTATGTAAAGGCTTTTTTAGATTGTGTATTTTGGATATTAGTGTATACTGGCTGGTTTTCTGCATCAGCTCTTGCCTCCAGGATCTTTCCTTGCTTATAGTCCTGTTTTGAGTTCTTTGGTGATGAACAGCAATGTGAATGTTTAAGCTGAATACCCCCTTTCTCATAGACTTTTCTCTCCCTCAGTGATGCTGATATAGGGAGGGTTAGACCAGATTAAAAGTAGATAAGGCAGGTTTATTATGAGGCTGCTGTCAGGTGGGTTCACCAATCACACAGTCTCAGGTCAGTGACATTTGCACCTGGCCTAAAGCAAGGGGGATTTATAGAGCTTAGGTAAGAAATGATGTCAATGGGGAGCTGGGATTTTACCCAAATATGGTAAAACCTGAGCCCCTGGGCAGACAGTCTTTGGTGGGTTGTCAGAAATGCAGAGATGAAGATTGATGACATGTTGGCCCAGAGTTTTCTCCCTGTGGGTAGGGGTTGAGGGTAGAAAAACAGATTTTTTGGCTTCTTCAGGGGCAAACAGTGGTTCTAGTTACACATCCTGAACTCTCTGAGTATAGGAGTGTAAGTTTAGATCTGGATACTTCCTGCTGGCATGTGATTATTTGAGGAGTGGAAGTCAGGAGTCAGTGATGAGTAGAGGTAAAGGTGCTGGCTCAGTTGATGGACTGCTATCTTGAAGACTTAACAAATCCATTCCTGAAGGAAGAAGAGAATGCAAGGGGCTAGAAGCAAAAATAGGAAAGTGAGAACAACTAGTCTCATAAAAGGGCCATTTCAGGCAAAGGGAAGACTCCTGTCAGATTAAGAAAGTTGAAGTGAGTTATTTTCACTATCTGAGGTCCATCTCTAGTGTTTGGACTGACTGGATCTGGGTCTCCACAAGGCCAGTCTCCTTGATAGCTAGGCTCTACGGGATCATCTGGTGTTAGAGATGTAAAAGAAGCAGATGAAGAAGTCTGTGAGGCTGGATCATCTGGGGCTATCCACTTTGAAACTCTCTTAGATGTAGATTTTAAGGAAACACCTAGACTTGGCAGGGTATTGGAAAAAATGTGTACATTAGGAGAAGAATATAAAGTTACATAGGCTAGGGGAAAAAAAACAGCTCCTTGAGAGAAAATGTTGCCTTACAGCTAGAACAAAGACCTTCAAACACCTTTTTCAAGAAGCCAAAACTGCCCCAGAGATCTTCCAGGTTGTTGAATTAAGCATTGAGAAGAACAGTAACTCCTGTGTCAGCCCAGGCACAAGGCTTGAGTGAGGAGACTCCTATTCTCACCTTGCCCCATGGGGAGAGAGGAAAAAAACATTTCTGTTCCACACAGACCCAGAGTTCATTGAATACTGGGAAAAAGTTTGTTAGAACTCAAAGTGGACTTCAGAGGTGAGAGAAGCTCTATGGAGTTTGCTTCGTGCAGGACAATGGACAGTGCTTCAAGCTGGGTGCTTGTGAGCAGCTCTGTGAGGCAGAGGCTCCAATACATTGTGTGTTTGTGTTCCCCATAAGAATTTACAACAAGCAGTCAAAACTTGCTTTTTCGTTTTAATAAAAGAAGAATACAGCTTTCCAAAATAATGCTAGAGCAATGTCCCCTTTCTGCTGCCTCAGATTTAGCACAAAACTAGCACTTGATTAAATGGCATACCTCTCCCATTAGCCAATATTTAACATTTGTTATGATACATTTGCTTTATTATCAGTGTCTATAGTAAATAAAGTCAAGTACATTAGCAGAAAATTTTGTCCTAAGTGTACATTTGAAACTTTTAGGCCCATTGTCTTGGTATCTGGGAGAGGAGATTCCCAAAAGCAGCAAAAGGGGAGGGAAGAATCCACTCACTGTAACAGGCAATAGGTGGAGAACCTTGGACTGTTAATTGACAGGGGCAGTTATAGACTTTCAACCAAAATTAATCAAAAGAGATGGGAAGGACACTTCATACTCATTAAAGGAAAAATCGACCAAGATGACATCTCAGTTCTGAACATGTATGCCCCACATTCAAGAGCACCCACATTTGTAAATGAGAATTACTACAGCTTAAATCATGCATGAACACTACACATCAATAGAAGGAGACTTCAAAACACCTCTCTCACCAATGGACAGATCAATTGAGATGTAAATTAAATAGAGAAATAATGAAACTAACATTATGAGTGAATTGGACCTAACAGGTATCTACAGAACATTCCATCGAAACACAAAAGAATATACCTTCTCAACATATCATGGAACCTTCACCACATACTCAGACATAAAACAAGCCTCAGCAAATACAAGAAATTTAAAATAACACCTTGTATTCTATCAGACCACTGTGGATTAAGACTAGACTTTAACAACAACAGAAACAATAGAATGCCTACAAAGTCATGGAAACTGAACAGCTCTGTACTTAATGACCCCTGGGTTGAGGAGGAAATGAAGAAATAAATTAAAGACTCTCTAGAATTCAATTAACATGAAGGTACAATATAGCCAAACTTATGGGACACAATGAAAGTAGTGCTAAGAGGAAAGTTCATAGCACTGTGCCTTCATAAAAAAAAAAAAAAAGTGGAGAGTTCACACTAGCAACTCAGCGAATCATCTGAAAGTTCAACAAAACAAAAAAAAAAAAAAGGAAACAAACACAACACATCCAAGAGGACTTGACTGCAGGAAATAATGAAACTTAGGGCTGAAATCAATAACCTAGAAACAATGTGAACAATACAGATGATCAAAAAAACAATGAGCTATTTTTTTCTTGAGAAAATCAACAAGATAGACAAACCCTTAGCCAAAACTACCTAAGAGACAAAGAGAGAATATCCAAATTAATAAAATCAGAAATGAAAAGGAGAATATAACAATAGACTCCAAGGAAATCCAAAGAATCATTAGATTGTACATCAAATACTTGTATGCCACAAAATTGTAAAATCTAAATGAAATGGATGATTTTCTTGATAGCTACCACTTGCCAAAGTTAAATCGAGAGCAGATTAACAATTTAAATAAATCTATAACCTCCAAGGAAGTAGAAGCAGTCATCAAAATCCTCTCAACCAAAAAGAACCCTGAGTCAAGTGGCTTTAGCACCAAATTCTACCAGACTTTCAAGAAGAACTAATACCAATATTCCTTAAATTGTTCCACAAAATAGAAATGTAAGGAACATTGCCAAACTCACTCTATGAAGCAACAGTTATCCTGTTACCCAAACCACACAAAGACCTAACAAAGAAAGAGAATTTCAGATCAATCTTCCCTGTGAACATTGATGCAGAAATATTCAGTAAAAAGCTTGCAAACTGAATCCAGGATTATATAAAAAATATCATCCACCATGATCAAGTAGGCTTCATCCCAAGAATGCAGTGATGGATCAACATATGAAAATCCATCAACATAATCCATCATATACATAAACTGAAAGAAATAAAATAAACGATCATCGCATTAGATGCTGAAAAGGCCTTTGACAAAATCCAATACTTCTTCATGTTAAAATTCTTGAAAAGATTAGGGATTCAAGGCCCATACCTAAACACAACAAAGGCAATATATAGCAAGCCAATAGCCAACATCAAGTTAAATGGAGAGAAATGTAAAGCATGCCCATTAAAATCAGAGACAAAGCAAGGCTGCCCACTTTCAACATATCTCTTCAGTTCAGTACTTGAAGTACTAGCTAGAGCAATAAGACAAGGAAAGAGATTAAGGGAATAGAAATTGGAAGAAAAGTTTTGCAAATAATATGATAGCATAAGTACGCGACCCCAAAATTTCTAACAGAGGACCCCTACAACTGATAAACACCTTCAGCAAAATGTCTGGAAACAAACTTAACTGTAAAAGTCAGTATCCCTCCTTTATACAAGTGACAAGAGGGCTGAGAAAAAAATTAGGGGAACAACACCCTTCATAATAGCAACAAATTCTATAAAGTATCTTGGTGTAACTCTAATCAAGCAAGTGAAAGACCTGCATGACAAGAACTTCAAGTCTTTGAAGAAAGAAATTGAATATTTTAGGTGATGCAATGATCTCCCATTCTTGTGATTGGGTAGAATTAACATAGTACAAATGGCCATACAATGTAGATCAAAAAGCTCCTTTAACAAAAATGGTGCTGCTCTAACTAAATGTCTGCATGTAGAAAAATGTATATAGACCAGTATTTATCACACTTCACAGAACTTAAGTCCAAGGACCTTGACATAAAACCAGAAATTCTAAGCCAATTAGAAGACAAAGTGGGGAAAAATCTGGAACTCATTGGCTTAGGAGACAACTTCCTCAACAGAACAAAAACAGCACAGACTCTGATATCAACAATAATAAATGGGAGCTCATGAAACTGAGAAGCTTCTTTCAGTCAAAGGACACTGTCAATAGAACAAAATGGCAGTTTCTAGACTGGGGGAAAAAAATCTCACCAACCCTACATTAGAAAGAGGACTAATATCTAAAATATACAGAGAACTTAAGAAATCAAGCACCAACCAACCAAATAATCCAATTAAAAATGGGAGAGTTTAGTCTTTGTGTAGTTTAGGTATCAAGGTGACTGTGGTTTCTTAGAACAAGTTTGGTAAAGTTCCTTCTGTTTCTATTTTGTGGAATAGTTTGAAGAGAATTGGAGTTAGCACTTTTTGAAGGTCTGGTAGAATTCTGCACTGCAACCATCTGGCCCTGGACATTTTTTAGAAGGGAGACTTTGGATGACTGCTTCTATTTCCTTGGGGCATATAGAACTATTCAATCTTTCAGCCTGATCTTGATTTAATTTTGGTAGATGGAATCTGTGAAGAAAATTGTTCATTTCCTTTAGATTTTCAAATTTTGTGGCAGATAGGCTTTTGTAGTAATACCTAATGATTGTTTGGATTTCCTCAGTATCTGTTGTTATGTCCCTCTTTTCATTTCTGACTTTGCTGATTTGTATTGTTTCTTTCTGCCTTTTAGTTAGTTTGGCTAAGGGTTTGTCTATCTTGTTGATTTTCTCAAGAAACCAGCTCTTGGTTTCATTGATTCTTTAAATAGTTTTATTTGATTCTAATTTATTGATTTCAGCCCTGAGTTTGATTATTTCCAGTCATCTACTCCTCTTTGGCGTGTCTTCTTCTTCTTCTTCTTCTTCTTCTTCTTCTTCTTCTTCTTCTTCTTCTTCTTCTTCTTCTTCTTCTTTTTTCTAGCGCTTTCAGGTAAGCCATTAAGTTGCTTGTATGAGATGTTTAACTTTCTTCTTGAAGGTACTTAGTGCTATGAATTTTCCTCTTAGCACTGCTTTCATTTTGTCCCATAAGTTTGAGTATGTTGTGTCTTCATTTTCTTTGAATTTTAAGAAGTCTTTAATTTCTCTCTTTATTTCTTCCCTAACCCATCTGTCATTGAGTTGTTCAGTTTCATGTGTGTGTAGGATTTTTGCTATTTCTGTTGTTGTTGAGGTCCAGCTTTAGTACATGGTGGTCAGATAGAATACAAGGGATTATTTTAATCTTCTTGTGTCTGCAGAGGCTTGCTTTACGATCAAGTATATGGTCTATTTTGTAGAATGTTCTGTGAGGTGCTGAAAAGAATGTATACTCTTTTGAGTTTGGGTGAAAAGTTCTCTAGACATCTATTAGGTCCATTTGATTAAGGAATTCTGTTCAAAGACCTCAACATA
This sequence comes from Psammomys obesus, assembly GCF_907164565.1. Lineage (NCBI taxonomy): Eukaryota > Metazoa > Chordata > Mammalia > Rodentia > Muridae > Psammomys > Psammomys obesus. The sequence goes on along the minus strand of NW_026589732.1, from coordinate 14,524,039 downwards.
AAACCAGACACACTAAATCAGTTAAAAGAAAAAGTGGGGAAGCCTAGAACTCATTGGCACAGGAAACAACCTCCTGAACTTCATGAAACTGGAAAGCTTCTATAAAGCAAAGGACATTGTCGTCAGAACAAGAGGACAGCCTACAGACTAGAAAAGTATCTTCACCAACCCTATATCCGACAGTGGTCTATTATCCAGAAAATATAAAGGATTTTAAAAGCAACAAAACAGATAATCCAATTTAAAAATGGGGTACAGAGCTAAACAGAGAATTCTCAGTAGAGGAATATAGAATGGCAGAGAAACACTTAAAGAAATGCTTAATGTCCTTAGTCATCAGGGAGATGCAAACCAAAATGACCTTGAGATTTCACCTTACACCCATCAGAATGATTAAGATCAAAAATTCAAGTGACAATACATGCTGGAGAGGATGTGGAGAAAGAGAAACCCTCCTCCATTACTGGTGGGAATATAAAATTTACAACACCTTTGGAAATAAATCTGGCAATTTCTCAGACTTAGCAATAGGGCTTTCTTAAGATCCAGCTATACCATTCCTAGTCATAAATCCAAAAAGATGTTCAAGTACACAACAAGGACATTTGCTCAACCATGTTTTTTTTTAATTTTTTATTAATTACACTTTATTCACTTTGTATCCCCCCATAAGCTCCTCCCTTCTCCCCTCCCGATACTACCCTCCCACCCCCTTCTTCACGCATGCCCCTCCCCAAGTCCACTGATAAGGGAGGTCCACCTCTTCTTCCTTCTGATCTTCGTCTATCAGATCTCATCAGGAGTGGCTGCATTGTCATCTTCTGTGGCCTGATAAGTCTGCTCCTCCCTCAGGGGGAGGTGATCAAAGAGCAAGCCAATCAGATATGTCATAGGGAGTCCCTCTTCCCATTTCTATGTAACCCACTTGGACACTAAACTTCCATGTGCTAAATCTGTGCAGGGTTCCAGGTTATCTCCATGCATGGTACTTGGTGGGAGTATGAGTCTCTGGGAAGACCCCTGTGTTCAAATTTCTGGTTCTGTTGCTCTCCTTGTGGAGTTCCTGTCCTCTCCAGAACTTACTATTTCCTACTTCTTACAATCTGGCGCTTTCTCAGACAACTAGGAATAGGGCTTCCTCAAGATTCAGCCATACCACTCCTAGGCATATATCCAAAAGAGGCTCAAGTACACAATAAGAACATTTGCTCAACCATGTTTGTAGCAGCTTTATTTATAATAGCCAGAAGCTGGAAAGAGCCCAGATGACCCTCAACTGAAGAATGGATGCAGAAATTGTGGTAGATCTACACAATGGAATATTATTCAGCAATGAAAAATAAGTAAATCATGAAATTTGCAGGTAAATTGTGGAACCTGGAAAGGATTGCTCAACCATGTTAATAGCAGCTTTATTCATAATAGCCAGAACCTGGAAACAACCCAGATGTCCCTCAACCAAAGAATAGATACAGAAATTGTGGTACATTTACATAATGGAATACTACTCAGCAATTAAAAACAAGGAAATCATGAAAACTGCAGACACATGGTGGGAACTATAAAAGATCATCCTGAGTGAGGTATCCCAGAAACAGAAAGACACACATGGTATATACTCACTTTTAAGTGGATACTTGGCATATAATATAGGATAAACCCACTAAAATCTGTACACCTAAAGAAGCTGAGATAGACAGAGGACCCTGGGTAAGATGATCAATCCTCACTCCAAAAGGAAAACAGGAAGGTCATTGGAAGAAGGAGAAAACAGGAAACAGGACAGGAGCCTACCACAGAGGGCCTCTGAAAGACTCTACCAGCAGTGTATCAAAGCAGATACTGAGACTCATAAACAAACTTTGGGCAGAGTCCAGGGAAACTTAGGAAAGAAGAGGGAGAGTGTAAGAACCAAAGTGGACAGGAGTTTCAAAGGAGAGCAACAGAACAAAAATATCTGGGCACAGGGGTCTTTTCTGAGACCGATATTCTAACCAAGAACCATGCATGGAGATAACCTAGAACCCCTGCTCACATGTAACCCATGGCAGCTCAGTATCCAAGTAGGTTCCCAAATAGGAACCTGGACTATCTCTGATATGAACTCAGTGGCTTGCTCTTTGGCTGCCTCCTCCTCACCGGGGGGGTGGGGG
>NW_026589732.1:14498937-14521786 GCF_907164565.1 Psammomys obesus | reverse complement strand
ACCTGGGAGCACGACGCTCTTCCGATCTGACGTGGTCCCGGGGGTGAGGGGGGTGGGGGGGGGTGGGGGGGGGGGGGGTGGGGCAACCTTGCCAGGCCACAGAGGAGGACAATGCAGCTGGTTCCGATGAGACCTAATAGGCTAGGGTCAGATGGAAGGGTAGGAGGACCACCGCTATCCGTGGACTTGGAGAGGGGCATTGGAAGATATGAAGGAGGGAGGATGGGATTGGGAGGGGATGAAGCAGGGGCTACAGCTAGAATATAAAATGAATAATCTGTAATTAATATAAAAACTAAAAATTAAAAAAATGGGGTACAGAGCTAAATCGATAATTCACAATAGAGGAATCTCGAATGGCTGAGAAACACTTAAAAATGCTCAGTTTGCTTAGTCATCAGGGAGATACAAATCAAAATGACTCAAAGATTCCATTTTACACCAGGCAGAATGTTTAATTTCAAAAACTCAAGTGACAACACATGCTGGTGGGGATGTAAAGAAAGGGAACACTCCTCCATTGCTGGTGGGAATGTAAACTTTACAGCCACTTTGGAAATCAATCTTGCACTTTCTCAGATAATTAGGAGCAGTGCTTCCTCAAGATTCAGCTATACTACTCCTGGGCATATAGCCAAAAGATGCTCCACCGTACAAAAAGACATGTGCTCAACTATGTTCATAGTGTCATTATTCATAATAGCCAGAAACTGGAAACAACTGAGATGTTCCTCAACCAAACAATGGATATAGAAATTGTCTTACATTTACACAATGGAATACTACTCAACTATTAAAACAGAGAAATCATGAAACTTGCAGGCAAATGGAAACAACTTGAAAAGATCATCCTAAGGATATCCATACTATAATCCACAGACCCAAAGAAGCTAAGAAACAAAGAGGGTCTAAAGGAGGGTGCAAGAATGTCACTCAGAAGGGGAAATAGAATAAACAACAAAAGTTATGAAGAAAATGGAACTGGGAAGGAGATAGAATTTGTAGGCAAACAAAGGTTGAGATCAAATGTGGGGAGAACAGGGCAGGGAGTTAAGAGTGCTGGAAACAAAAAGGAAAACTGAGGGAGCACATTGCTTTTTCAAGCTGGAAGCCTGTGACAGGATGGGCTCCTGGAATGCAGATAGGTTTTGTTGTTGTTGTTTTTGTGGGGCTTTGGAATTTGAGGAACTGTTCAGAGGATATAAAAATGCTAGAGCACCACTAGGGGTCGATTGGGGTAGTTTTAAAAACTATTTAATTTACGTTTCTTATGCCTCTTCCTTCCTTCTCCACCACAAACACCCCAACACCAGGTAGAAGAGAAAGGTTAGGGGAAAGAAGGTCTTAGTTTTCCTTAGCTACTTCCAGGCTGGTCAGGGTAGTCAGGTGCCTTGGGACAAGTCCAATCCTCATTTCAGAATATTTCCAACTTCTTGTCACACTGCATCAACACCAACTAGGAGCAGCAGGTGGAAAGCACCACCAGTGTCTTCTTTCTCAGAGCCCCCTCAACACTCTTTGGTTCTGACACTTATTCTCTGTCAGCGTCCTCAGAAATAAAATATTTGTAGCTGGCAAAGAATCGCTCTCAGAGCCTGCATGAAGCAAATAGTTTGCTGCTGTTGATAATCTGAATCAGCCCCATATCACACAGTTGCAATTAAAACAAAAATATGTTTGCTTATCATAAACCCAAACTTCCACTGCAGGGTGGCTATTTGGCCTGTTGGTGGTTATATGCTGTTGCTTGCTGTAGATTTTTGTTTGTGAAGTAGTTCTGTGAAGCGATATGAGAAGATGAATTTATATGTTCTGACCATGAAAATCAAACTAGCACAAAGGAACTTGGTGCCCCTAACTTGTTATTTGCTAAATTATACCCTGAACCCACTTTGGAGGCCATCCCAAATATTCTGGACTTAGGAAAGATACCTTGGGGAATCCAAAACGTTTTTCTAGTATTTCTACATCCTCACCATCATGTGTGGTCACTTGAGGTTTTGATCTTAGCCATTCTGACAGGTGTAATATGGAATATCAGAATCATTTTGATTTGCATTTTCCTAATGAGTGAGGCCACTGAGCATTTTTTTAAGTGCTTCTCCACCATTTGAAATTCCTTTGTTGAGAATTCTTTGTTTGGCTCTGTATCCCATTTTCAATTGGATTATTTAGTTTGTTGGTATTTAATTTCTTGAGTTCTTTGTATATTCTGGATATTAGTCCTTTGTCCAATGCAGGATCGGTGAAGAGTTTTTCCCAATTCATAGACTGCTCTTTGTTCTATTGATAGTGTCCTTTGCGTTACAGAAGCTGGCCCAAACCTAAACCTAAACATACTAAAGCCTGTATACAGCAAATGGATAGCCAACATCCATGCAGAAAAACTCAAAGCAATCCCACTAAAATCAGGGACAAGACAAGCTTGCCCACTCCCTACATGTCTCTTCAATACAATTCTAGAGATTCTATCTAGAGAAAGAAGACGACTAAAGGAGATCAAAGTGATACCAATTGGAAAGGAGAAGGTACAGAATTGCTATTCACAGATGATATGAAAGTATACATAAGCAATCCCAAAAATTCCACCAGAGAACTCCTGCAGCTAATAAACTCTTTCAGCAAAGTGGCTGGACACAAGATTAATTTAAAAAGTCGGTAGCCCTCAAGTATACAAATGACAAACAAGCTGAGAAAGACATTAGTGATACCACACCCTTGGAAATACCCACAAATAATATAAAGGATCTAGGGAGAACTCTAACCAAGAAAGTCAAAGACTTGCATGACAAGAGCTTTAAGTCTCTGAGAAAATTGAAGAAGATAGCAGAAGATGGAAAGATCTATGCTCATGGATCGATAGGAGTAACGTGATAAAATGGCTATCTTACCAAAGGCAATCTACAGATTCAATGCAGTCCTCATGAAAATACCAACACAATTTTCCGCAGGACTGGAAAGAACAATTCTAAACTTCATGAGGAAAAAAAAAAACCAGAATACTGAAAACAATCCTATACAATAATAGAACTTCTAGAGGCATACTTGACCTCAACCTATATTACAGAGTGATAGTAACAAAAACTTCATGGTACTGGCATGGAAATAGAGTGGTTGATAAATGGAACTGAATCAAAGACCCAGAAGTAAACTCACACACCCATGCATACCTCATTTTTGACAAAGGAGCAAAAAACATGCAATGGAAAAAAGACATCATCTTCAACAAATGGTACTGGTCTAACTGGATATTTACATGTAGAAAATGCAAATAGATCCATATTTGTCATCCTGCACAAAACTCAAGTTCAAGTGTATCAAAGACCTCAGCATAAAACTAGATACACCAAATATGCAGGAGGGTAAAATGGGGAAGAGCCTGGAACATATTAGTACAGGAGGCAACTTCCTGAACAGAATACGAACAGCTCAGGCTCTAATATCAACAATTAATAAATGAGACCTCTTGAAGCTGATCATTTATATGATGCTATTGTGAATGAGAGTGTGTCTATATATTTTAATTTTGCTTTTCAGAAAAAATCATTGATTTGTGCCAGTTGATTCTGCTGCCATATTGCTGCATTTGCTTTTTGTGTCTAGAAATGTTCTGAGAATTCTGGGATCTTTAAGGTATACTTCATGTGATCTACAGAATGGATATTTTGACTTATTTTCCTACATGGATCCAGTCAATTTCCTTCTCTTCTCTTCTGTTGTTCCAGCGAATCCTTTGGAAACCATGTTGCAAAGGAGTGTGGATAGTGGGCATCTTTGTCTCATTCTTGGATTTAGGAGAACTTCATTTAGGATATTGTTTGCTCTATTATGTTAGGAATGCTCACTCTAGTCCTATGTTTTCTTAGGACTGTTATCATAAATGCATATTATTTTTTCAGATCCTTTTTTTCTGCATTTATTGAGATGAGTTTGTGGGTTTTGTCATTTATGTGGTTTCTTACATTTATTGACTTGTGTTTGCTGAACCATCCCTACTTTTCAGAGATAAAGCCAAGTTGTTTGGGGTAGACTTTTTTTCTTGATGTATGCCTGTGTTCGGTTTGCAAATATTTTATCATTTTTTGAGTCTATTCTCATCAGGAATATTGTCCTGTAGTTTTTCTTTTCTTTTTTTTTTCTTCTTTTCTTTTCTTGTCTTGTCTTTTCTTATTTCAGTTTTTGTTGACTCAACACTTGTTTTGACGAAACAGTCACACTTGCTTTGTTGAAGCATTTTTTTTTTTTTCTTTTGAAACATTGTTGGAAAGACTGGCTCTAGATCTTCTTTGGATGTCTGGTAAAAGTCTGAGAATCCATCAAGTCATAGACATTTCTTGGCTGAAAGGCTTTTTATTATTATTTAAGTATCCTCATTTGTGATTGGTCTATTTACATTGTTGACTTCTTGTATTAATTTTGTAATTTGGTACAATCTAGGAAATAATACAGGTCTTTTCGATTTTCCTACTTAATGGAGTAGACATTTTAAAATAGCGTCTTACAATACTCTGAATTCACTTGGTATCTCTTATAATGTTTCCTTCTTCATTTCTGATTTTGTTAATTTGGATCCTTTCTTTGTTTCTTTTGGTTTGTTGGGCGAAATGCTTGCAAATTACATTCATTGTTTCTTTTTATTGTTTTCTTTGTTTCTGTATTGTTCATTTCTGCTTTTAATATTATTTCTTCCTATCAACTCTGTTGTATTTTGTTTTTTTCAACTTTTTGTGGTGTATGTTTATGACATTTATTTCTCGTGTTTGTTTCTGATTTTTTTAATGTAGGCACTTAGAGCTATAAATTTTCCTCATATGGTTACTATATATGTATCCCAGAAGATTTTTCTTATTGTTTTCATCATCAAATAAATTCAGGAAGTTTTTATTTCTCCATTGATTTATTCTTTGACCCCATCATCATTCTGTAATGAACTCTTTAATCTCCAGGAGTTTTTGTCTTTACTAGACATTTGCTTCTTATCAATTTAGCTTTTATTGCAGTGTGGTCAAATTGCATACAAGGAGTAATTTCAAAGGTGTTTTTTCATTTCTAATGATTTCTAATGATTTGTTTTTCATTTCAGGATGCAGAGTAAAACGTCTCTTCTTTGCTGCTTGGTTAGAATATTCTCTAGGTATCTGTTAAGTCCATTTGATGTAATGTCATATATTTATCTGAGGTTTTTGTTTATTTTGGTCTGGAAGACCTGTTTTTTGGAGAATGATTGGTATTGAAATAACTTAGTAATTATTGACTGCTGTTAATCTGTGAATTTTAATCCAGGGGTAGATCTTTTTAATGTAATTGGGTGTCCCAGACATTGATGAATATATATTTAGGGTAGTAATGTTTTCTGTTAACTGTTTCCTCTATTAGAATGAAGTGTCCCTTTTATCTCACCTAATCAGTTTCAGTTCAAAGTCTATTTTATCACATGTTTGGATAGTGACTCCTGCTTTCTTCCTGGTTTCATTTGATGGGGTTACTTTTGCCCATCCTTTTACCCTAAGGTGGTACCCGTCTTTAAAACTAAGATGTTTCTTGTAAGCAACAGACAGATGTGTTTTGTTTCTTGATCCATTCATTCACTCTCTGTCTGTTGAGTGCAGAATTGAGGACATTCATGTGTAAATTATTGTTGAAATGTGTGTGTTAGTTCTGGCCATCATATTGTTAATTTTGGAGTTCTCATTGGTACTCTCTGTTTTATGATTGTGCCTTCACATTTTTTTCCCACAGTGTCTCTGCTATGCTCATTCCTCTCTTCAGCCTAATAAAATGCTTCCTGTGTTGTCTTAGGTTTATTGTTTTTAAATATAAATGCTTTTTTGGCTGTATACTTTTTGGAAAATTATTCCTCTTTCTTCAGTCATAGCAGTATATCTCTGTATATATTATTTTAGTTTGGATATAATTTAGGACCTGGGCTGTCTTATTGCAGGTTCGTCTGGCTATGAAAGTTTTCCTTGACGAATTAGCTATTCCTATCCACTCTTTTCCTGGAATTAGGGAAGTTCACTTTTCCATTGGATAGGTTTTCTTTATTTGTGACTTGTACTTTTTCCCGTAATGCTTTCAGTCCACTTTGTATTTTCTGTATACTTAATTTTTAACTACATAATGATGGGAATTTTTGTTTCTGCCATGTATCCTTTGTGTATTTGTATTTCTATGTGTGTGTATTTATGCCCTTTTCTCCTTGTGTTTGCCATTAATTTGGGATTATTTTTCCCCATCTGTGTCTGTAATTTCAAGGATTGATTTTTTTTCATGGTGTTTCACATAAACAATACTTTTCAGGCATCTTCTTTCTGAACTGAGCTAATACCCAGCCACAAGCCCAATTTCTACTGATAATACAGTTACGTTACCTCACTCTGTGTGCTCTGTAAGAAAGATTAGATTCCTCTAGTGTGAGGAAATAAATTTTATTAATTTTATAAAAAGAGCTGTTAATACCCAGGTAAGACCCTGAAGCCACTGTCAAGTAAGCATGGAGGCCACAACAGATGTTTTGGAAACAGGAAGGATACTTTGGTGAATGTTTTTCTATTTGTTTTAAATAGAACATTTTTATTGTTACTTTTGTTTTGTTCACAAGGATGGATCAGTTAATCCACACAGACAAGCATGGTCTGGGGAGAAGAGCTCATACACAGGAAACCCAGAGCCCATCTGCTCCTACTCTGCTGTTCTGCTGGAATTAGAAAAGTTCACTTTTCCATTTGCTGGTATCACTTTCTAACTACCTCAAGGACAAAATTGCCTTCTCCAGATGACAAGATAATTATGGGTCTAGAGGGAGATGAGCTGATGACATATCTTCCTTATAACTATTTCTTAGGGCCTCGTTCTACATGGATATTTGTCAAAGGCCCAGACCGGTGAGTGTTTATTTCTCTTCATTAACAGTGAGAGCTGTATGTAGGTGGTAGAAATAAGCAGGATTATCTGTACGAAATGACTAGAGAATTCTCCGTTTAGAGTATTACTTTTAAGCCTTACTGTATAATAAGCATAAAATGGATTTTTGTAGACATAAAAATATCACTGTAATGATGACTAAAACAACATAGATTTGACTTACTGTGGTCTCTGATGATAACATATGTGACAGTAGAAGGGTACTATTGAAAATCAGACAGGGCCTAGCAGAAGGGTGAATAGAGAGACAGGAAAGGCTAATAGGATGAATGTCATCAATGGCTATCATATATGGAATGAACCCATCATTTTTACAATAAATGTACATTCATATATATATATATATATATATATATATATATATATATATATAATAGCTCCAGATGCAATACTTTAAAGAACATACCTGACATAGGATTCTCCTGGGTGTGTACTCTAATAATTCTAAGATATGATTCCATCTAGGTATTGTCAACTGTCTTAGTTTTCCATCCATTAACAAAACACTGAAATAAATTAGAGGAGGGGGTGAAAACAAAGAACAGACATTTATTGGTTTGCAGGAGTACATTTGTTATATTAAGGTACATTAAATTATATTTTTTTATTTTCCTTATTTTCTCAAGTATGACTATATGTGTTTAATTACATGTAACATAAGCTAAAAATATTCACCTAATATCATTAATTCAATGTTTCTCAGCAATGACCTAGTCTGCTAAGTTTGCATATACTTGGGAAACTTAGGAAAGTTTCAGCTCAGGTCCTAGGAAAACACAGATATTGCTGACATTCTAGAAGTTTAAAAAAAAATTTATAGATTTGTTTATTCTATTACAATGATTCCTAATAAAGTTTATCTTTTTGTAGTCATTCAGTAATTTATTAAACAAATATAGATTTTTTTAAAAAAATATATACAGGATAATTTTTCAGAAGGTTTTTAAGAGTTTTGATTAAAATGCAATTTTAATGTTTCCCTCTTTATAAATTGAAATCTATAATATTGCTACTGATAGAAGATGAGCAAGCTTTCCATTACCAGTGAGAAAAATGTTCTTAAATCTTGAATAGAATAAAATTATTTAAAGTCAAAATCCCTAAGGTTTTCTCCATTACTTACAAAATAAAATTTTTCATTAAAACATACATTCACAAAGAAATACCAAGTAAATTTATGCACAGGTGATGAATATCACAAGTTCATTTTTATTTTGCTGGAACATCATTTGCTAATGTAGATAACAGAATCAAATGGACAATGAAGGCAGCTGTGGTGGCACATGCCTATAATCTCAGCACTTAATGCTTAGTCAGGAGCAACATGTGCTTGGTTGAGGTCAGTCTGAACTACAGGTTGAGACCTTATTTCTTTATGTCTTAATCCCCTCTCTTTCTCTAACACGCACATGTAACAAAATTATACTGAAAAACAGATAATTTAAAATTATGAAATAGTTTTTTTAAAGGGAATAAATAATGTCAGTTAATGTCTTGAGTTAGTGTCACTGGCCACAGAATATAAATACCATAAAAACCAAATTGTAGTATGAATTTATGCTTTCAAACATTACAGAATTTTCAGTTTGTTTTGTGTGACTTACACTAACTATCAGCACTGGTACAACATGAAGGACCAGGGACTTGATGAAGTCAAATCAATTCGTCCAGAAAAGAAAAGACACATTCTCCATTTTCCTTAAAGTTCATTTTATTTCACTAACATATTTTATCTACTTCTCAGTTTTCACTCAAGTGATGTGCAGGTATTCATGTTAGCAGCCCACACACACCATATACTATCACTCTATTCTTAGACTCAGTATTCCAATAATCAATACCTTTCTCTTTCTCTCACTCTCTCTCACACACACTTTTCCAGGGAACATCTTTATATCTTTACCTAACTTACGCTATGCAACCTGTGATGAATCTCTGAGCTTGATGGCTTCCCACAGTCTCTGCAGTGACCCTCCTGCTGCTGCTTCATCTGGGAAAGCTGGATCGTCAGTGTGAGGCTGTAATATTCTAGTCAGCATCTGTGTGCTTCCAGTCACAGCTGCACTAAACTCAATATCCAAAGAACAATTCATGCATTTAAATTATTTAAGAGTATCAGGTAATAGATATGAACTAATACCTTATTGGTAAGTGATCAGCATTTATTTATGCTGTCCTTCATTATTTTATAAAGGTTTCATGGAAGTAGTTTGGGTGGCTATGGTCTCCATCTCCTGAGATCACTGAAGATCTATTCTTGTTGCTGACAGTGCACAGTTCATCAGGCAACACCACACAACTTGTCACCTGAAAGTCACACACTCACTTTATGCTCTCTGAGCAGTCATACTGCTTTTAGTTCATTACCCACTAAATATGGTAAATCTTAAAATGAAAATGACACTTTACTTCAGGCATACTTGTATGCTTTTTAGACTACTAAATAAGCAGAAGTCAAATATCAGCATAGTTTATAAGACAAGTCATTTCTAAAATCAAATACTGTGATAATGAAGTGGTAAAGTGTTTTGTTTTGTTTTGTTTTTTTTTCTTGGAAAAGTTTATAGCTATGCACAAAGCAGCTTTCGTCTTTTGTTGCCGGTGTCTTCAGACAGCTGCCTGCACACTTTTTAGGTCTGGGTCAATCTAAAAGTGACGGCTTCTCCATTATGATAAATGTGTACGGATACACTTTGAGCTTTATTACTTACAACTGAAATTACATTTTAAATTAGTGTGAAAACCCCAAGCACTGCAATTTCTTTTTGTTGTTTTTGGTTTGTTTTTTTTTTTTTTTCAAATAAAAAATGGGTTTGCTCAGTGCATGCAATGTTGACAACTCTGTAATCATGGCAGCTATGATCTTTTTTTTTTTTTTCTCATCCAGTCTTAGCTTCAGTGAACCTCAGAGAAAGGAGTCATTTGATCATTTAGAAGGTATGTCACTACTGGATGAGACAAACATTTAGGAAACAATAGATATGAAGTAAAAAGATTGAATAATATACCTTTGGAAAAAGAAAAAACAACATTTTTTTAGAATACTATTTTTTACGTTATGATCTTTTTATGACACATTACATGTGCTATATTAATAAAGTGTACATGTATAGTTCTTGAAAATTATTATACATATATGGTTTGCGCATTTGTGATTTTAAAATTGGAATAAGGTTGTTGCTCTTTTAATTTGGAGACCAACATTTGAATAAGGTTTTATCAGGGAACTTTCGTTTATTTATTAATTATTTCTCATATATGAATATTTTGCTTGCACATATGTCTGTGTACCACTAGTGTGCCATGACAGAGAGGGCAATGGATCTCCCAGAACTAGAGTTACAGATTGTTATAAGGCACCATATCAGTGTTGGGAATCTAATCCAGGACCTCGGCAAGAGTTAAAACTGCACTGAACCACTGATCCATCTCTCCAGACCATTTCCTGGATTTTTAAAGAACAGACAATCACTGTGTGGCTATCTATATGTATGTTGGTGAGAGAAGCAGATGTTTGGCTCTAGTGATTGGGATGAATCATTTCCTCTACTAGACTGAACTCTTTGGGCACACAAAAACATGTGAATATAAAATGTGTGATCTATGGTGCTATATTCAGGGAAATGTTATAGTATGGTCTCATCCACTAACTTCTTCTTTAGTTCTATACATGGGAATTATAAAAGTGAATTTGAAAATATAATTGCTCACAAGAATCTGAGTCAGTATAACCATTTTCTATATCTCTATCACAAACCTGAATGTACAGTACTGAATTAAGTTAATTCAATAATAATCTTATATAGGTAACCAGGCCAAATAACTTACATAAGCATCAAAGCTAAGACTGTCGAGTGAAACTGTAAAAATGTCTGGGTGCTAGTGATGTATAACAATCGGACCTTGTGTTCCACTGCATGGGGAGAAATCTCTTAAAAAGAAATTCCCAAAGAGCATCAATATATATTGATCTTCAGCAATTTCATGGGTGTCATAATGTGTGGAAAATAGTACTCGTCTTAATGTCGCATGTGCTCTCTAGTTGGTGGATCCTAGTTCCACATCTTCAGATGTGATTATGTAGCCTGTAGTAACTACAGAAACTAAGAAAACAAAATTAGACCATTGCCAACATAGGGGTTGTTGTGGGAGCAATAGAGAACAGAAATACAGGGTACAAGGATGTATTCGGGGAAATGGAGTAACACGGCTCCTTATGCAGAAAGCAGTGAGGTAAGCACAGAAGGTCTGAGGAAGATAATGGTGAGTAGAAGAACACAATTGATCAGATAGGGAAACAGGAAACTGGATGGGCTCTTAGGTAAGGGTGAGGAAGATATATACAAAAAGATGTAGTTAGATAAAATAACAACATGGATTGCTGAAAAAGACATAAGGAATCATACTGTTACCTCAAGACTCAGCTATACCTCTCCTGGGAACATACCGAAAAGATGTTCAAACATACAACAAGGACACTTGGTCAACTGTGTTCCTAGCAGCTTTATTCAGAATAGCCAGAATCTGGTAGCAACCTAGATGTCCCTCAACCTAAGAATGGATAAAGAAACCATGGCATATTTACACAATGGAATATTATTCAGCTTATTAAAACAAAGAAATCATGAAATTTACAGGTAAATGGATGGAACTAGGAAAGATCATCCCCAGTGAGGTAACCCAGACCCAAAAGACACACATGGTATGTAGTCCCTTTTAAGTGGATTTTAGCCATATATTACAGAAGCTAAAAAGCAATAAATCAAGCAATCCAATTACAAAATGAGGTATGGATCTAAACAGAGAATTCTCTGTTGAGGAATATCGAAGGGCAGAGAAACACTTAAAGAGATGTTGAATGTCCTTATCCATCAGAGAGATGCAAATCAAAATAACCCTGAGATTTCACCTTACACCCACCAGAACTGCTAAGATCAAAAACTCAAGTGACAACACATGCTGGAGAGGTTTTTGAGAAAGTGGAACATTCCTCCATTGCTGGTGGAAATGCAAACTTGTACAAACACTATGGAAATCAATCTGGTGCTTTCTCAGGCATTTAGGAATAGCGCTTCCTCAAGATCCAGCTATACCACTCCTAGGCATATATTCAAATGATGCTAAGTATACAACAAGAAAATTTACTCAACCATTTTTGTAGCACCTTTATTCGTAATAGCCAGAACCTGGAAACAACCCAGATGTCCCTCAGTGGAGGAATGGATACAGAAATTGTGGTATATCTACACAATGGAATAGTACTCAGCAGTTAAAGCAAGGAAAGTATGAAATTTTCAGTTAAACAGATTGAACTAGAAAAGATCATCCTGAATGAAGTATCCCAGAACCATAAAGACACACATAGTATATACTCACTTGTAAGTGTTTTTAGCCATATAATATAGGACAAACATACTAAAATCTGTACATATAAGAAGGACAACCCTGCGTAAGATGATCAATCCTCATTCAGAAAGGCAAAAGACATAGACATTGGAAGAGGGAGAAAACAGGGAACAGGACAGTAGCCTACCACAGAGAACCTCTGAAAGACTCTACCCAGCAGGTTATCGAGGCAGAGGCTGGGACTCATAGCCAAACTTTGGGCAAGGAATCTTATGAAAGAATGGGGAGCTAGAAAGACCTGGAGGGGACAGGTGTTTCACAAGGAGACCAACAGAACCAAAAAAATCTGGCCCAAGGATCTTTTCTGAGACTGATACTTCAACCAAGGACTACGCAAGGGGATAACCTAGAACCCCTGCATAGATATAGCCCATGGCAGCTCAGTCTCTAAATTGGTTCCTGGAAGGGAAACAGAGACTGTGACATGAACTCAACAGCTGGCTCTCTGATCACCTCAACCTGGGTGTGGGGTGGAACAGCCTTATAAGGCCACAGAGGAAGACAATGCAGCCAGTCCTGATGACACCTGATAGGCTAGGGTCAGATGGAAGTATAGGAAGACCTCCCCTATCAGTGGACTAGGGGAGGGGCATGGGATTAGTAAGAGGGAGGGAGGATGGGATTGGGAGGAGACAAGGGAGGGGGCAACAGCGAGGATACAAAAATGACTAAATTGTAATACATAAAAATAAATAAATTAATTAAAAATAAAAAGGGGCCTGAGGTGACAGGAGCCCAACAAGAAGACCAACAGTGCCAAGTAACCAGGGCATCAAACAAGGACCATGCAGGAACTGGACCTAGGTGCCCTACAAATATTAAGCTGATGGGCATCTTAGACCTTGTGGGGGTCCTCTAGAAAGGGAAGTGCAGACTCCATCAGACAAGGCCTCACTTGCCAGGTTTTTTGATCACTTTCCTCTTGTGGGACTGCCTTGCCAGGCTACAGGAGAAGAGAACATGCTTAGTCCTGATGCAACTTGATGAGCTGGGCTGGATGGGAAAGGAAGCTCCACTTTTCTGAGGAAAAGGGGAGAAGGGAGAGGAAGGTAGAGAGTCTGGGGAAGGGAGGATGGATGGGACTATAACAGGAGGTAAAGTGAATAAAAATAAAATAAAAAAAGAAAGAAAATCATTTACTTCTGACCTTTATCCCAAAAAAGGAAAGAATAATATCATTTGTCTAGATAGCTCGAAGTTAATTCTTTAATCCTGAATTGGAGCTAGGAAAGGGTTTAAATGGGATAACAACTGCACTGGAAGTCATCCAAGTCCACTTACAACCATATTGGTTCTACAATTAATACTGTGTGGAAAGTACAGAATATGTCGCCAAAGACATCTATGTCTTCAGTTCTAGATTCTGAGGATGTAAGATTTTATGGAAGAGTAAGCAAACAAACAAAAGGAGAATTGAAATAGACCTTTTGTTGATTCAAAGTGAGATTATCATGAATTATCACTGTGATTCAATTAGAAATCTGAGTGAAAACATTGTTACAAAATACAGCATAGTAAAATTATAGACTAAGAGACTGACTCACCTGATTGTTTGGATTCTTTTAGTAATTTTTTTCTTCAGACTGACACAATTTTGTTCAGTTGGACAAATGTGATTAATATTTTGTGATCCTCACTACTATTTTAGGTGGCAACAATAACATGAGGCAATTTAAATCAATAGGATTGGTTTTCTAAAGTTGATATGCAGGTGCAATGCAGGTTCACAAAGTTTCAGTTCTGTATAGACATGAATGTGGATGCATTTGTTAATCTATATGTGCTATATATAGAAGCGACACATGGAGGCTATATACTAATGCAGGCTACGATGGACAGTCTAGAACTTCAAAAGTTAAAAATACGGATCAATCAAAAATTAGTGGGGAAAATGGAATTATGATACAGACATACTGTCCAAATAATTACAAGTTTGAAGTGTAATCTTTTTTTTTCAGGTATAAGAACTATGCTTCCACTATGGTCTTAAGATGAATACACTTCTCACCTATGTCCTCATTAAAGGATGTCCTTTATATTCAAGCTGGGCTTGGAGTCCTGGCCAATTTGTTTCTCTTTTTTTTCTATTCTTTCACAATCCTAGGTCAGAGACCTAAGCCCATGGACCTGATGTCTTGTCAACTAACCTTCATTCATATAATGATGCTCCTCACAGGAGACATTTGGCTCACAGACATGTTTGAGTCACTGAACATTGAGAATTACATCAAATGTAAGGCAACTTTCTACATACACAGGGTAATGAGAGGCCTCTCTATCTGCATCACCTGCCTCCTGAGTGTGTTCCAGGCTGTCACTATCAGTCCCAGTAGCTCTCTGTTGGCAAATTTTAAACCTAAGCTTAAAATATACATGATCTATGCTTTCTTATGTATTTGGTCTTTCAATTTGTCCTTCAGTAGTAACCTGATCTTCTATGTTGGTGGATTTACCAATGTGAATGAGACAAACCAGATGAAGGTCACTGAATCCTGTGTAGTCTTCCCAATGGACTACATCTTCAGGGGATTTATTCTCACAGTGATCACCTCCAGAGATGCATTTCTTGTAGCAGTCATGCTGACTACAAGTACCTACATGGTGATTATCCTGTTCAGACATCAGAGGCAATGCAAGCATCTTCATAGCATCAGCCATCTGAGAGCGTCCCCCGAGAAAAGGGCCACCCAGACCATCTTGCTGCTGGTATTTTTCTTTGTGGTCATATACTGGGTGGACTTTATCATCTCATCTACTTCAGTCCTTGTGTGGATGTATGACCCAGTCATCCTGACTATTCAGAAATTTGTGATGAATGCCTATCCCACTATTACTCCTTTGGTACACATCAGTTCTGATAAGAGAATCATCAATGTGCTGAAAATCTTGCAGTTAAAACGCCACTAGATTTTTAAAGGATTTTTTCTTCTTTTAAAAATGATGAATTCATTTTTATTTATATATTGTGCCAGCATGTATGCATGTGTGCATTCCCGGTGACCTCAGAGTTCTGAAGCGTATAAACAAGCCTCAATAGATACAAGAAAATTGAAATAGCCACTTGTATTTTATCAGACCACCTGGGATTAACGCTGGAACTCAGCAACAACAGGAAGAACAGAAAGCCTTTTAACACATGGAAACTGAAAAACCTTTCTATTCAAAGATCACTGGGTCAGGGAAGAAACAAAGAAAGAAACTAATAACTTTCTAGAATTCAATGAAAAAGAAGACACAACATAGCCAAACTTATGAGACACAATGAAAGCGGTGCCAATCGGGAATTCATAGCACTAAGTCCCTTATTTCAGAAACTGTAGTGTTTTACTAGCATATTAAAAGCACACCTTAAAGCTCTAGAACAAAAAGAAGCAAACACACCCAAAAGAAATAGATGGCAGGAAATAATCAAACTCAGGACTGAAATCAATAATTTAGAAACAAGTAGAATGACAGAAAGAATTGATGAAACCAAGAGCTGGTTCATTGAGAAAATAAACAAGATAAAGAAACCCCTAGCCAAACTAACTAAAAGACAGTGGGAGACTATCCAAATTAACAAAATTAGAAGTGAAAAAGAGCCCATGTTCCACAAAATTGAAAAACGTTTTTTTGGTTGTTTTTGTTTTTGTTTGTTTTGTTTTTTGTTTGTTTCTGAGAGACGTTTAATAACTGGCACTATTTCCTATGGGTTACAGGACTATTTAAATTGTTTTCCTGGCTTAATTTAACTTTGGTAAGTCTATTTATCAACAAAATTATCCTCTTTGTTTAGATTTTCCAATTTTATAGAATATAGGCTCACAGCCAAACATTGGGTGATGTGTAGGGGACCTTGTGAGAAAATGGGAGAAAGAGAAAAGGACCTGGAGGTGACAGGAGCTTCACAAAAAGACTAACATAGCCAACTAACCAGGGCCCAGAGAGGCTTGCTGGTACTGAAGCAACAACCATGCAGGAACTGGACCCAGGCCCCCTACAAAGATTTAACCTATGGTAGGCTTAGGCCTCATGTGGGTTCTCTAGTGAGGGAAGTAGAGACTGCATTGGACACAGATTCACTTGCCAGCTTTTTGATCACTTCCCCCATGGCTAGACTGCCTTTCCAGGCCACAAGGGAAGAGGACATGCCCAGTCCTGATGCAACTTGATGAGATGAGCTGGATGGGAAAGGGAGCTCCCATTTTCTGAAGAAAAGTTGAATACAGAGGGGAGAGGGAGGAAGGAGGAAGGGTACAACTGGGAGGGGAAGAGGGATGGGGCTATAACAACCATGTAAAGTGAATTAAAAGTAAAAATATAAGTAAAAAAATAAAATTAGATATCATCATCATTGTTCTTCTTATTATTATTACTATTATTACTTTTGTTTTGTTCACATGGACTGGGATGAAGTAATCCACACAGAGAGATATGACTGTGAGAGAATATCTCACACATGGGAAATTCAAAACTCAGCTTTGCCTACTTTACTGTTCTCCTGGAATTAGAAAAGTCCACTTTTCCATTTAATGGTACCAGTTTCTAACAACTTCAAAGTCACAGCTCCTTTCTCCAGGTGACACGGTAATTGTAAGCCTAGAGGGAAATGAGATGATGACATTTCTTCCTTATAACTACTTCTTAGGGCCTCATTCTACATGGATGTTTGTCAAAGGGAAGCAAGGTAAGTGTTTCTTTTTGTCTTCATTCTGATGTGTATAAGGTGAAATCTCAGGGTTGTTTTGATTTGCATTTCCCTGATGACTAAGAATGTTGAGCATTTCTGTGTTTCTCTGCCATTCTAAATTCCTCTACTGAAAATTCTCTATTTAGCTCTGTACCCCATTTTTTAATTGGATTACTTGATTTGTTGCTTTTTAACTTCTTGAGTTCTTTTTTTTTTAATTTTATTTTTCTTTTTAGTTACATTTTGTTAACTCTGTGTCCCAGCTGTATCCCACTCCCTCATTCCCTCCCCAACCCCACACTCCCTCCCTGGTCTCCTCCCTGCCCCTTTCCAAGTCCACTGATAGGGGAGGACCTCCTCCCCTTTCATCTGACCCTGTTTTATCAGGTATCTTCAGGGCTGGCTGCAAAGTCCTCCTCTGTGGCCTAACAGACTGCTTCTCCCCGGGGGTGGGGGATGGGGGGGTGGGGGGGGGGTTTCAAACAGCCTGCCCTTGAGATCCTGCTAGAAATAGTCTTATATATTCTGGATATTAGCCCTCTGTCAGATATAGGGTTGGTGAAGATCCTTTCCCAGTCTGTAGGCTGTCGTTTTGTTCTGATGACGGTGTCCTTGCTTTACAGAAGATTTTCAGTTTCATGAGGTCCCATTTGTTGATTGTTGATCTTAGAACCTGAGCTGTTGGTGTTCTGTTCAGGAAGTTGTCTCCCGTGTCAATGAGGTCAAGGCTTTCCCCACTTTTCCTTCTAACAAATTTAGTGTGTCTGGTTTTATGTTGAGGTTTTTGATCCATTTGGATTTTAGTTTTGTGCAGGGTGATAAATATGGAACTATTTGCATTTTTCTACACATAGACATTCAGTTATACCAGCACCATTTGTTGAAGATGCTGCCTTTTTTCCATTGTATGGTTTTGGCTTCTTTGTCAAACTCAGGTATCCGTAGGTCCGTGGGTTTATTTCTGGGTCTTCTATTCGATTCTATTGATCCACTATCCTGTTCCAAATTCATTTTCTTTACCTCTTTTCCCCTTTCCTCCTTTCATACTCCGGTTTTATCTCCCTCATGCATTCATAACTATCTTTTTTATTTACCCTTTCTAGAAAGATCCATCCTTCTCCTTCCTGTCCTCTATACCTATCCTTGGTGGTTATATCACTTATGAATTGTATATCAATTACTTAATAACTAAAATCCATATATAAGCAATTATGTACCATGTATGGCTTTCTGGTTATGTGTTTCCTGACTCAGAATGACTTTTTCTAGTTTTGACCTTTTAGCTGCAAATTGTATCACTTTTAATGGCTTAGTAATGTTCTATTATATAAATGTACTACATATTCTTTTTTAATTTTATTTTTATTTTTATAATTACAGTTTATTCACTTTGCATCCTAGCTATAGCCCTCTCCCCCATCCCCTCCCAATCTCACCCTCCCTCCGTCTTCTTTTCCTATGCCCCTTCCCCAGTCCAATGATAGGGGAGGTCCTCCTACCCTTCCATCTGACCCTAGCCTATCAGGTCTCATCTGGACTGTCTTCATTGTCTTCTTCTGTGGCCTGGTAAGGCTGCTCCCCACTCAGGTGGAGCTGATCAAAGAGCCAGCCCTTGAGTTCATGTCATAGATAGTCCTTGCTCCTATTACTGTGGAACCCTCTTGGACACTGAGCTGCAATGTCCTACATCTATGCAGGAGTTCTAGGTTATCTCCATGCATGGTCCTTATTTGGAATATCAGTCTCACAAAAGATCCCTGTACCCAGAATTTTTGGTTCTATTGCTCTCCTTTTGGAGCTCCTGTCCCCTCCAGGTCTTTCTAGCTCCCCCTTCTTTCCTAAGATTCTCTCCAGTCTTCCCAAAGTTTGGCTATGAGTCTCAGCATATGTTTTGATACCTGCTTGGTAGAATCTTTCAGAAGCCCTCTGTGGTAGGCTCCTGTTCTGTTTTCTGTTTTCTCCTTCTTCTGATGTCCATCCCATTTACCTTTCTGAATGAAGATTGAGCATCTTACCCAGGGTCCTCCTTCTTGATTAGCTTCCTTAGGTGTACAGATTTTTGTATGATTATCTTATCCTATATTATATGTCTAATATCCATGTGTAAGTGAGTATATACCTTATGTGTCTTTCTGCTTCTTGGATACCTCACTCGGGATAATCTTTTCTAGATACCACCATTTGCTTGCAAATTTCATGATTCCCTTGTTTTTAATTGCCGAGTAGTTTCCATTTTGTAAATGTACAATTTCTGTATCCATTCCTTAACTGAGGGACATCTGGGTTGTTTCCAGCTTCTGGCTATTACAAATAAAGCTGCTACAAACATCATTGAAAAAAATGACCTTGTTCTATACTTGAGCATATTCTGGATATATGCCTAGGAGGGGTATAGCTGGATACTGAAGTAGCACTATTCCTAATTGTCTGAGAAAGCACCAGATTGATTTCTAAAGTGGTTGTACAAGTTTACATTCTGAACAGCAATGGAAGAGAGTCCCTTTTTCTCCACATCCTCTCCAGCATGTGTTGTCACTTGAGTTTTTGATCTTAGCAATTCTGACAGGTGTAAGGTGAAATCTCAGGGTCATTTTGATTTGCATTTTCCTGATGACTAAGGATGTTGAGCTTTTCTTTAAGTGTTTCTCTGCCATTCAATGTTCTATTGAGAATTCTCTGTTTAGCTCTGTCCCCCATATTTTAATTGGATTACTTGATTTGTTGCTTTTTTAACTTCTTAAGTTCTTTATATAGTCTGGATATTAGCCCTCTGTCAGGTATAGGATTGGTGAAAATTCTTTCCCAATCTGTAGGCAGTTGTTTTGTTCTGATGACAGTGCCCTTTGCTTTATAGAAGCTTTC
Organism: Psammomys obesus; assembly: GCF_907164565.1. Lineage (NCBI taxonomy): Eukaryota > Metazoa > Chordata > Mammalia > Rodentia > Muridae > Psammomys > Psammomys obesus. Next base: position 14,501,925 of record NW_026589732.1, on the reverse strand, counting down.
AGTTTCATGAGGTCCCATTTATTTATTGTTGTTTGTAGAGCCTGTGCTGTTGGTGTTCTGTTCAGGAAGTTGTCTTCTATGCAAATGAGTTCAAGGCTCTTCCCCACTTTTTCTTCTAACAGATTTAGTGTGTCTGGTTTTATATTGAGGTCTTTGATCCTCTTGGACTTTAGTTTTGTGCAGGGGGATAGGTATGAATCTATTTGCATTTTTCTACATGTAGATATCCAGTTAGACCAGCACCATTTGCTGAAGATGCCATCTTTTTTCCATTGTATGGTTTTGGCATCTTTGTCAAAAATCAGGTGTCCATAAGTGTTTGCCTTTATTCCTGGGGCTTTGATTCAATTATTCTGATTCCACAGCATGTTTCTATGCCATTACCATGCACTTTTTATTACTTTTGCTCTATAGCACAGCTTGAGATCAGGGATGGAGATACCTCCAGAAGGTCTTTTATTATAGGGGATTGTTTTAGTGGTTCTGGGTTTCTTGTTATTCCATATGAAGTTGAGAATTTTCCTTTCAAGGTCTGTAAAGAACTGTGTTGGTAATTTGATGGGAATTGCATTGAATCTGTAGATTGCTTTTGGTAAGATAGCCATTTTTCCTATGTTAATCCTGCCAAGCCATGAGCATGGAGATGATTTTTCCATCTTCTGATAGCTCCTTCTATTTCTTTCTTCAGAGACTGAAAGTTTCTTTTCATATAAGTTTTTTACTTGCTTGGTTAGAGTTACACCAAGGTACTTTATGTTATTTGTGGCTATTGTGAAGGGTGTTGTTTCCCTAATTTCTTTCTCAGCCCATTTGTCTTTTGTATACAGGAGGGCTACTGTTTTGTTTGTTTGTTTGTTTGTTTGTGTTGATTTTGTATCCAGCCACTTGGCTGAAGGTGTTTATCAGCTGTAGGAGTTCCCTGGTAAAATTTTTGGGGTCACTCATGTATACTATCATATCATCTGCAAATACTGATACTTTGACTTCTTCCTTTCCGAACTGCATCCCCTTGATTTCCTCTATTTCTCTAGCAAGGACTTTAAGTACTGTGTTGAAGAGGTATGGAGAGAGTGAGGCAAGGCAAGGCAAGGCAAGGCAAGGCAGCCTTGCCTTGTCCCCGATTTCAGTGGGATTGATTTAAGTTTCCCTCCATTTAGTTTGATGTTGGTTATAGGCTTGCTGTATATTGTCTTTACTATGTTTAGGTAAGTGCCTTGTATCCGTGATCTCTCCAGAACTTTAAACATAATTGAATGTTGGATTTTTATAAAATGCTTTTTGAGCATCTAAGGAGATTATCATGCAGGTCTTTTTTTTTCAGTTTGTTTATATGGTGGATTACATTGATGGATTTCGATATATTGAACCACCCCTGTATACCTGGGATGAAGCCTACTTGGCCATGGTGTATTATATCTTTGATGTGTTCTTGAATTCGGTTTTGAGTATTTTGTTAATTATTTTTGCATCAAGGTACGTAAGAGAGATTGGCCTGAAATTCTGTTTCTGTTTGGTCTTTGTGAGGTTTAGGTATCAACACGACTGTGGCTTCATAGAATGAGTTTGGTAATGTTCCTTCTGTTTCTATTTTGTGGAATAGTTTAAAGAGTATTGGTGTTAGCTCTTCTTTGAAGGTCTGGTAGAATTTTGAACTGATACAATCTGGCCCTGGGTTTTTTGTTTTGTTTTGTTTTGTTTTGTTGTGTTGTTTTTTGTTTAGATGGGAGACTTGATGACAGATTCTATTTTGTTAAGGAATATAGGACTATTTAATTGATTTATCTGTTCTTGATTCAGCTTTGGCAAATGGAATCGATCAAGAAATCATTTAGGTTTTCATATTTTGTGTAGTATAGGCTTTTGAAGTAAGACATGTTTGTTTGGATTTCTTCTGTTTCTGTGGTTATGTCCCCTTTTCATTTCTGATTTTGTTGATTTGGATGGTGTCTCTCTGCCTTTTATTTAGTTTGGCTAGGGGGTTGTGTATCTTGTTGATTTTCTCAAAGAGCCAGCTCTTGGTTTCATTGAATCTTTGAATTGTTTTATTTGTTTCTAATTTATTGATTTCAGCCTTGAGCTTGAATATTTCTAGCAGTCTACTCCTCTTCGGTGTGTCTATTTCTTTTTTTTTTTTTTCCCCAGGGCTTTTGGGTAAGCCATTGAGTTTCTTGTATGAGATGTTTCAAATTTCTTCTTGAAGACATTAATTGCTATGAATTTTCCTCTTAGCACTGCTTTCATTGTATGGGTTAGGGTTAGTATTAGGGGTTGGGGTAAGATTAGGGTTAGGGTAAGTGTTCAGGTTAGGTTTCAGTTTAGAGTTAGGGTCTGGGTTAGGGTTAGGGATTGGTTTCGGGTTTAGATTCGGGCTAGGGTTTGGATGAGGGTTAGGGTTAGTGTTAGGGTTTGGGGTAGGATTAGGATTAGGGTTCGCATTAGGGTTAGGTTTAGGGGTCAGTTTAGCATTAATGTTAAGGTTACAGTTAGGGTACGGATTAGGTTTAGTGTTATGCTTAGAGTTACATTTAGCCTTAGTGTTAGGGTTAGAATTAGGGTTAGGGTTCAGTTTTGGGTTAGGGTTAGGGTTAGGGTTGGTTTAGCATTAGGGTTATAGTTAGGTTTCGGGTTCGGTTTCGGTTTAGGTTTTGGTTAGATTTCAGGTTTCGGTTAGGGTTAGAGTTTGGGTTAGAGTTAGGGTTCAGTTAAGGGTTAGTGTTACTCTAAGGTTTAGAGTTAGGTTTAGGGATAGTGCTAGTTTTAGTCTTCGGGTTCAGGTTAGGGTTAGGTTTCAGGTTAGGGTTAGAAATAAGTTTAGCGTTAGTTTTAGGGTTAGAGTTAGGTTCTGGGTTAGGGTTAGGATTAGGTTTAGGGTTAGGGTTATGTTTAGCATTTGTATTAGGGTTAGGGTCCAGGTTACAGTAAGGGTTAGGGTTAGAGGTAAATTTAGTGTTAGGGCTAGGGTAAGGGTTTTAGGGTAAGGGTTAGGTT